>NW_027140895.1:678284-1017426 GCF_036365525.1 Heterodontus francisci | reverse complement strand
TCTCTCGCTGTCTCTCTCGTAGTCTCTCTCGCTGTCTCTCTCGCAGTCTCTCTCGCTGTCTCCCTCGCAGTCTCTCTCGCTGTCTCTCTCGCAGTCTCCCTCGCAGGCTCCCTCGCAGTCTCCCTCGCTGTCTCTCTCGCAGTCTCTCTCGCTGTCTCCCTCGCTGTCTCCCTCGCTGTCTCTCTCGCTGTCTCCCTCGCAGTCTCTCTCGCTTTCTCCCTCGCTTTCTCCCTCGCTTTCTCCCTTGCTTTCTCCCTCGCTGTCTCTCTCGCACACTCTCTCGCAGACTCTCTCGCTGTCTCTCTCGCAGTCACTCTCGCAGCCTCCCTCGCCGTCTCTCTCGCCGTCTCTCTCGCAGTCTCTCTCGCTGTCTCTCTCGCTGTCTCCCTCGCATTTTCTCTCGTAGTCTCTTTTGCATTCTCTCTCGCTATCTCCCTTGCAGTCTCTCTCGCTATCTCCCTTGCAGTCTCTCTCGCTGTCTCCATCGCTGTCGAACTCGCTGTCAACCTCGCATTCTCTCTCGCAGTCTCTCTCGCTGTCTCCCTCGCTGTCTCCCTCGCTGTCTCTCTCGCAGTCTCGCTCGCTGTCTCTCTCGCAGTCTCTCTCACAGGCTCTGTCGCAGTCTCCCTCGCTGTCTCGCTCGCCGTCTCCCTCGCACACTCTCTCTGGCTGTCTCTCTCGCAGTCTCTCTCGCTGTCTCCCTCGCAGTCTCTCTCGCTGTCTCCCTCACAGTCTCTCTCGCTTTCTCCCTCGCTGTCTCTCTCGCATTTTCTCTCGCTATCTCCCTTGCAGTCTCCCTCGCTAACAACCTCGCAGTCTCCCTCGCAGTCTCCCTCGCAGTCTCTCTCGCAGTCTCTCTCGCAGTCTCCCTCGCTGTCTCCCTCGATGTCCCGCTCGCGGTCTCCCTTGCAGTCTCTCTCGCTGTCTCCCTCGCAGTCTCCCTCGCAGTCTCCCACGCAGTCTCTCTCGCTGTCTCTCTCGCAGTCTCTCTCGCTGTCTCCCTCGATGTCTCGCTCGCTGTCTCCCTCGCAGTCTCTCTCACTGTCTCTCTCGCAGTCTCTCTCACTGTCTCCCTCGCAGTCTCCCTCGCAGTCTCCCTCGCAGTCTCCCTCGCTGACTCTCTCACAGTCTCTCTCGCTGTCTCCCTCACTGTCTCCCTCGCAGTCTCTCTCGCTGTCTCCCTCGCAGTCTCTCTCGCTTTCTCCCTCGCTTTCTCTCTCGCTATCTCCCTTGCAGTCTCTCTCGCTGTCTCCATCGCTGTCGAACTCGCTGTCTGCCTCGCATTCTCTCTCGCAATCTCTCTCGCTGTCTCTCTCGCTGTCTCCCTCGCTGTCTCTCTCGCAGTCTCGCTCGCTGTCTCTCTCGCAGTCTCTCTCACAGACTCTGTCGCAGTCTCCCTCGCTGTCTCGCTCGCTGTCTCCCTCGCAGTCTCCCTCGCTGTCTCTCTCGCAGTCTCTCTCGCTGTCTCCCTCGCAGTCTCTCTCGCTGTCTCCCTCGCTGTCTCCCTCGCAGTCTCTCTCGCTGTCTCCCTCGCAGTCTCTCTCGCTGTCTCCCTCACAGTCTCTCTCGCTTTCTCCCTCGCAGTCTCTCTCGCATTCTCTCTCGCTATCTCCCTTGCAGTCACTCTCGCTATCTCCCTTGCAGTCTCTCTCGCTGTCTCCATCGCTGTCGAACTCGCTGTCTGCCTCGCATTCTATCTCGCAGTCTCTCTCGCTGTCTCCCTCGCTGTCTCCCTCGCTGTCTCTCTCGCAGTCTCTCTCACAGACTCTGTCGCAGTCTCCCTCGCTGTCTCGCTCGCTGTCTCCCTCGCAGTCTCTCTCGCTGTCTCTCTCGCAGTCTCTCTCGCTGTCTCCCTCGCTGTCTCTCTCGCTGTCTCCCTCGCTGTCTCCCTCGCAGTCTCTCTCGCTGTCTCCCTAGCAGTCTCTCTCGCTGTCTCCCTCACAGTCTCTCTCGCTTTCTCCCTCGCAGTCTCTCTCGCATTCTCTCTCGCTATCTCCCTTGCAGTCACTCTCGCTATCTCCCTTGCAGTCTCTCTCGCTGTCTCCATCGCTGTCGAACTCGCTGTCTGCCTCGCATTCTCCCTTGCAGTCTCTCTCGCTGTCTCCATCGCTGTCGAACTCGCTGTCTGCCTCTCATTCTCTCTCGCAGTCTCTCTCGCTGTCTCCCTCGCTGTCTCCCTCGCTGTCACTCTCGCAGTCTCTCTCACTGTCTCCCTCGCAGTCTCCCTCGCAGTCTCCCTCGCTGTCTCCCTCGCTGTCTCTCTCGCAGTCTCTCTCGCTGTCTTCCTCGCAGTCTCTCTCGCTTTCTCCCTCGCTTTCTCCCTCGCTTTCTCCCTCGCTTTCTCCCTCGCTTTCTCCCCCGCTGTCTCTCTCGCACACTCTCTCGCAGACTCTCTCGCTGTCTCTCTCGCAGTCTCTCTCACAGACTCTGTCGCAGTCTCCCTCGCTGTCTTGCTCGCTTTCTCCCTCGCAGTTTCTCTCGCAGTCTCTCTCGCTTTCTCCCTCGCAGTCTCTCTCGCATTCTCTCTCGCTATCTCCCTTGCAGTCACTCTCGCTATCTCCCTTGCAGTCTCTCTCGCTGTCTCCATCGCTGTCGAACTCGCTGTCTGCCTCGCATTCTATCTCGCAGTCTCTCTCGCTGTCTCCCTCGCTGTCTCCCTCGCTGTCTCTCTCGCAGTCTCTCTCACAGACTCTGTCGCAGTCTCCCTCGCTGTCTCGCTCGCTGTCTCCCTCGCAGTCTCTCTCGCTGTCTCTCTCGCAGTCTCTCTCGCTGTCTCCCTCGCTGTCTCTCTCGCTGTCTCCCTCGCTGTCTCCCTCGCAGTCTCTCTCGCTGTCTCCCTAGCAGTCTCTCTCGCTGTCTCCCTCACAGTCTCTCTCGCTTTCTCCCTCGCAGTCTCTCTCGCATTCTCTCTCGCTATCTCCCTTGCAGTCACTCTCGCTATCTCCCTTGCAGTCTCTCTCGCTGTCTCCATCGCTGTCGAACTCGCTGTCTGCCTCGCATTCTCCCTTGCAGTCTCTCTCGCTGTCTCCATCGCTGTCGAACTCGCTGTCTGCCTCTCATTCTCTCTCGCAGTCTCTCTCGCTGTCTCCCTCGCTGTCTCCCTCGCTGTCACTCTCGCAGTCTCTCTCACTGTCTCCCTCGCAGTCTCCCTCGCAGTCTCCCTCGCTGTCTCCCTCGCTGTCTCTCTCGCAGTCTCTCTCGCTGTCTTCCTCGCAGTCTCTCTCGCTTTCTCCCTCGCTTTCTCCCTCGCTTTCTCCCTCGCTTTCTCCCTCGCTTTCTCCCCCGCTGTCTCTCTCGCACACTCTCTCGCAGACTCTCTCGCTGTCTCTCTCGCAGTCTCTCTCACAGACTCTGTCGCAGTCTCCCTCGCTGTCTTGCTCGCTTTCTCCCTCGCAGTTTCTCTCGCTGTCTCTCTCGCAGTCTCTCTCGCTGTCTCCCTCGCAGTCTCCCTCGCAGTCTCTCTCGCTGTCTCACTCGCAGTCTCTCTCGCTGTCTCCCTCACAGTCTCTCTCGCTTTCTCCCTCGCTGTCTCTCTCGCAGACTCTCTCGCTGTCTCTCTCGCTGTCTCTCTCGCAGTCTCTCACGCCACCTCTCTCGCCGTCTCTCTCGCAGTCTCTCTCGCCTTCTCTCTCGCTGTCTCTCTCGCAGTCTCCCTCGCATTTTCTCTCGCAGTCTCTCTCGCTATCTCCATCGCTGTCTAACTCGCAGTCTCCCTCGCATTCTCGCTCGCTTTCTCTCTGGCAGTCTCTCTCGCTGTCTCTCTCGCAGTCTCTCTCGCTGTCTCCCTCGCAGTCTCTCTCGCTGTCACTCTCGCAGTCTCTCTCACTGTCTCCCTCGCAGTCTCCCTCGCAGTCTCCCTCGCAGTCTCCCTCGCTGTCTCTCTCGCAGTCTCTCTCGCTGTCTCCCTCGCTGTCTCCCTCGCAGTCTCTCTCGCTGTCTCCCTCGCAGTCTCTCTCGCTTTCTCCCTCGCTTTCTCCCTCGCTTTCTCCCTCGCTTTCTCCCTCGCTTTCTCCCCCGCTGTCTCTCTCGCACCCTCTCTCGCAGACTCTCTCGCTGTCTCTCTCGCAGTCTCTCTCGCTGCCGCCCTCGCCGTCACTCTCGCCGTCTCTCTCGCAGTCTCTCTCGCTGTCTCTCTCGCTGTCTCCCTCGCATTTTCTCTCGCAGTCTCTTTTGCATTCTCTCTCGCTATCTCCCTTGCTGTCTCTCTCGCAGTCTCTCTCGCTGTCTCCCTCGCTGTCTCCCTCGCTGTCTCTCTCGCAGTCTCGCTCGCTGTCTCTCTCGCCGTCTCTCTCACAGAGTCTGTCGCAGTCTCCCTCGCTGTCTCGCTCGCTGTCTCCCTCGCAGTCTCTCTCGCTGTCTCTCTCGCTGTCTCCCTTGCAGTCTCTCTCGCTATCTCCCTTGCAGTCTCTCTCGCTGTCTCCATCGCTGTCGAACTCGCTGTCTACCTCGCTGTCTCTCTCACAATCTCTCTCGCTGTCTCCCTCGCTGTCTCTCTCGCAGTCTCGCTCGCTGTCTCTCTCGCTGTCTCCCTCACAGTCTCTCTCGCTTTCTCCCTCGCAGTCTCTCTCGCATTCTCTCTCGCAATCTCCCTTGCAGTCACTCTCGCTATCTCCCTTGCAGTCTCTCTCGCTGTCGCCATCGCTGTCGAACTCGCTGTCTACCTCGCATTCTCTCTCGCCTTCTCTCTCGCTGTCTCAATCGCAGTCTCCCTCGCATTTTCTCTGGCAGTCTCTCTCGCAGTCTCTCTCGCTATCTCCCTTGCAGTCTCTCTCGCTATCTCCATCGCTGTCTAACTCGCTGTCTACCTCGCATTCTCTCACGCAGTCTCTCTCGCTGTCTCCCTCGCAGTCCTCCTCGCAGTCTCCCTCGCAGTCTCCCTCGCATTCTCTCTCGCTGTCTCTCTCGCAGTCTCTCTCGCTGTCTCTCTCGCAGTCTCTCTCGCTGTCTCCCTCGCAGTCTCTCTCGCTGTCTCTCTCGCAGTCTCTCTCACTGTCTGCCTCGCAGTCTCCCTCGCAGTCTCCCTCGCTGTCTCTCTCGCAGTCTCTCTCGCTGTCTCCCTCGTTGTCTCCCTCGCAGTCTCTCTCTCTGTCTCCCTCGCAGTCTCTCCAGCTTTCTCCCTCGCTTTCTCCCTCGCTTTCTCCCTCGCTGTCTCTCTCGCACACTCTCTCGCAGACTCTCTCGCTGTCTCTCACGCAGTCTCTCTCGCTGCCTCGCTCGCCGTCTCTCTCGCCGTCTCTCTCGCAGTCTCTCTCGCTGTCTCTCTCGCTGTCTCCCTCGCATTTTCTCTGGCAGTCTCTCTCGCAGTCTCTCTCGCTATCTCCCTTGCAGTCTCTCTCGCTATCTCCATCGCTGTCTAACTCGCTGTCTACCTCGCATTCTCTCTCGCAGTCTCTCTCGCTGTCTCCCTCGCAGTCCTCCTCGCAGTCTCCCTCGCAGTCTCCCTCGCATTCTCTCTCGCTGTCTCTCTCGCAGTCTCTCTCGCTGTCTCTCTCGCAGTCTCTCTCGCTGTCTCCCTCGCAGTCTCTCTCGCTGTCTCTCTCGCAGTCTCTCTCACTGTCTCCCTCGCAGTCTCCCTCGCAGTCTCCCTCGCTGTCTCTCTCGCAGTCTCTCTCGCTGTCTCCCTCGTTGTCTCCCTCGCAGTCTCTCTCTCTGTCTCCCTCGCAGTCTCTCCCGCTTTCTCCCTCGCTTTCTCCCTCGCTTTCTCCCTCGCTGTCTCTCTCTCACACTCTCTCGCAGACTCTCTCGCTGTCTCTCTCGCAGTCTCTCTCGCTGCCTCGCTCGCCGTCTCTCTCGCCGTCTCTCTCGCAGTCTCTCTCGCTGTCTCTCTCGCTGTCTCCCTCGCATTTCTCTCGCAGTCTCTTTTGCATTCTCTCTCGCTATCTCCCTTGCAGTCTCTCTCGCTATTTCCCTTGCAGTCTCTCTCGCTGTCTCCATCGCTGTCGAACTCGCTGTCAACCTCGCATTCTCTCTCGCAGTCTCTCTCGCTGTCTCCCTCGCTGTCTCTCTCGCAGTCTCGCTCGCTGTCTCTCTCGCAGTCTCTCTCGCAGACTCTCTCGCAGTCTCCCTCGCTGTCTCGCTCGCTGTCTCCCTCGCAGTCTCTCTCGCTGTCTCCCTCGCAGTCTCTCTCGCTGTCTCCCTCGCAGTCTCTCTCGCAGTCTGTCTCGCTGTCTCCCTCGCAGTCTCTCTCGCTGTCTCCCTCACAGTCTCTCTCGCTTTATCCCTCGCTGTCTCTCTCGCAGTCTCTCTCACCGCCTCTCTCGCCGTCTCTCTTGCAGTCTCTCTCGCCTTCTCTCTTGCTGTCTCTCTCGCTGTCTCCCTCGCATTTTCTCTCGCAGTCTCTCTCGCTTTCTCCCTTGCAGTCTCTCTCGCTATCTCCATCGCTGTCGAACCCGCTGTCTACCTCGCATTCTCTCTCGCAGTCTCTCTCGCTGTCTCCCTCGCTGTCTCCTTCGCTGTCTCCCTCGCTGTCTCCCTCGCTGTCTCCCTCGCTGTCTCTCTCGCTGTCTCTCTCGCTGTCTCTCACTGTTTCCTTCGCTGTCTCCCTCGCTGTCTCCCTCGCTGTCTCTCTCGCTATCTCCCTCGCTGTCTCCCTCGCAGTCTCTTTTGCTGTCTCCCTCGCTGTCTCCCTCGCAGTCTCACTCGCAGTCTCCCTCGCAGTCTCACTCGCTGTCTCCCTCTCAGTGTCTCCTGCAGTCTCTCTCGCTGTCTCTCTTGCTTTCCGCCTCGCATTCTCTCTCGCAGACTCTCTCGCTGTCTCGCTCACTTTGTCCCACGCTGTCTCTCACGCAGACTCTCTCGCTGTCTCTCTCGCAGTCTCTCTCGCTGTCTCTCTCGCAGTCTCTCTCGCAGTCTCTCTCGCTGTCTCCCTCGCTGGCTCCCTCGCTGTCTCCCTCCCTGTCTCTCTCGCAGTCTCTCTCGCAGTCTCTTTTGCTTTCTCCCTCGCAGTCTCTCTCGCTGTCTCTCTCGCAGTCTCTCTCGCAGTCTCTTTCGCTGTCTCCCTCGCAGTCTCTCTCGCTGTCTCCCTCGCTGTCTCCCTCGCTGTCTCACTCGCGGTCTCCCTCGCGGTCTCCCTCACAGTCTCCCTCGCAGTCTCTCTCGCAGTCTCTCTCGCAGTCTCTCTCGCTGTCTCCCTCGCTGTCTCCCTCGCTGTCTCCCTCGCTGTCTCCCTCGCTGTCTCTCTCGCAGTCTCCCTCGCTGTCTCCCTCGCAGTCTCTCACTGTCTCCCTCGCAGTCTCTCGCAGTCTCTCGCTGTCTCCCTCGCTGTCTCCCTCGCTGCCTCCCTCGCTGTCTCCCTCGCTGTCTCCCTCGCTGTCTCCCTCGATGTCTCCCTCGCCGTCGCTCTCGCCGTCTCCCTCGCTGTCGAACTCGCTGACTCTCTCGCAGTTTCTCTCACATTCTCTCTCGCTGTCTCCATCGGTGTCTCCCTTGCTTTCTCCCTCGCTGTCTCTCTCGCAGTCTCTTTTGCTTTCTCCCTCGCGGTCTCTCTCGTGGTCTCTCTCGCATTCTCTCTCGCTGTCTCTCTCGCCGTCTCTCTCGCCGTCTCTCTCGCTGTCTCTCTCGCATTCGCTCTCGCAGTCTCTCTCGCTGTCTCTCTCGCTGTCTCTCTCGCAGACTCTCTCGCTGTCTCCCTCACTTTCTCCCTCGCTGTCTCTCACGCAGACTCTCTCACTGTCTCTCTCTCAGTCTCTCTCGCTGTCTCTCTCACAGAGTCTGTCGCAGTCTCCCTCGCTGTCTCGCTCGCTGTCTCCCTCGCAGTCTCTCTCGCTGTCTCCCTCGCAGTCTCTCTCGCTGTCTCCCTCGCAGTCTCTCTCGCAGTCTGTCTCGCTGTCTCCCTCGCAGTCTCTCTCGCTGTCTCCCTCACAGTCTCTCTCGCTTTATCCCTCGCTGTCTCTCTCGCAGTCTCTCTCACTGCCTCTCTCGCCATCTCTCTTGCAGTCTCTCTCGCCTTCTCTCTTGCTGTCTCTCTCGCTGTCTCCCTCGCATTTTCTCTCGCAGTCTCTCTCGCTTTCTCCCTTGCAGTCTCTCTCGCTATCTCCATCGCTGTCGAACCCGCTGTCTACCTCGCATTCTCTCTCGCAGTCTCTCTCGCTGTCTCCCTCGCTGTCTCCTTCGCTGTCTCCCTCGCTGTCTCCCTCGCTGTCTCCCTCGCTGTCTCTCTCGCTGTCTCTCTCGCTGTCTCTCTCACTGTTTCCTTCGCTGTCTCCCTCGCTGTCTCCCTCGCTGTCTCTCTCGCTATCTCCCTCGCTGTCTCACTCGCAGTCTCTTTTGCTGTCTCCCTCGCTGTCTCCCTCGCAGTCTCACTCGCAGTCTCCCTCGCAGTCTCACTCGCTGTCTCCCTCGCAGTGTCTGCTGCAGTCTCTCTCGCTGTCTCTCTTGCTTTCCGCCTCGCATTCTCTCTCGCAGACTCTCTCGCTGTCTCGCTCACTTTCTCCCACGCTGTCTCTCACGCAGACTCTCTCGCTGTCTCTCTCGCAGTCTCTCTCGCTGTCTCTCTCGCAGTCTCTCTCGCAGTCTCTCTCGCTGTCTCCCTCGCTGGCTCCCTCGCTGTCTCCCTCCCTGTCTCTCTCGCAGTCTCTCTCGCAGTCTCTTTTGCTTTCTCCCTCGCAGTCTCTCTCGCTGTCTCTCTCGCAGTCTCTCTCGCAGTCTCTTTCGCTGTCTCCCTCGCAGTCTCTCTCGCTGTCTCCCTCGCTGTCTCCCTCGCTGTCTCACTCGCGGTCTCCCTCGCGGTCTCCCTCGCAGTCTCCCTCGCAGTCTCTCTCGCAGTCTCTCTCGCAGTCTCTCTCGCTGTCTCCCTCGCTGTCTCCCTCGCTGTCTCCCTCGCTGTCTCCCTCGCTGTCTCTCTCGCAGTCTCCCTCGCTGTCTCCCTCGCAGTCTCTCACTGTCTCCCTCGCAGTCTCTCGCTGTCTCCCTCGCTGTCTCCCTCGCTGCCTCTCTCGCTGTCTCCCTCGCTGTCTCCCTCGCTGTCTCCCTCGATGTCTCCCTCGCCGTCGCTCTCGCCGTCTCCCTCGCTGTCGAACTCGCTGACTCTCTCGCAGTTTCTCTCACATTCTCTCTCGCTGTCTCCATCGGTGTCTCCCTTGCTTTCTCCCTCGCTGTCTCTCTCGCAGTCTCTTTTGCTTTCTCCCTCGCGGTCTCTCTCGTGGTCTCTCTCGCAGTCTCTCTCGCAGTCTCTCTCGCCGTCTCTCTCGCCGTCTCTCTCGCTGTCTCTCTCGCATTCGCTCTCGCAGTCTCTCTCGCTGTCTCTCTCGCTGTCTCTCTCGCAGACTCTCTCGCTGTCTCCCTCACTTTCTCCCTCGCTGTCTCTCACGCAGACTCTCTCACTGTCTCTCTCTCAGTCTCTCTCGCTGTCTCTCTCGCTGCCTCCCTCGCCGTCTCCCTCGCCGTCTCCCTCGCCGTCTCCCTCGCCGTCTCCCTCGCCGTTTCCCTCGCCGAATCTCTCGCAGTCTCTCTCGCTGTCTCTCTCGCAGTCTCCCTCGGATTTTCTCTCGCAGTCTCTCTAGCAGTCTCTCTCGCTATCTCCCTTGCAGTCCCTCTCGCTATCTCGCTTGCAGTCTCTCACGATGTCTCCATCGCTGTCTCCATCGCTGTCTCCATCGCTGTCTCCATCGCTGTCTTCATCGCTGTCTAACTCGCTGTCTATCTCGCATTCTCTCTCGCAGTCTCTCTCGCTGTCTACCTCGCTGTCTCCCTCGCAGTGTCTGCTGCAGTCTCTCTCGCTGTCTCTCTTGCTTTCCGCCTCGCATTCTCTCTCGCAGACTCTCTCGCTGTCTCGCTCACTTTCTCCCACGCTGTCTCTCACGCAGACTCTCTCGCTGTCTCTCTCGCAGTCTCTCTCGCTGTCTCTCTCGCAGTCTCTCTCGCAGTCTCTCTCGCTGTCTCCCTCGCTGGCTCCCTCGCTGTCTCCCTCCCTGTCTCTCTCGCAGTCTCTCTCGCAGTCTCTTTTGCTTTCTCCCTCGCAGTCTCTCTCGCTGTCTCTCTCGCAGTCTCTCTCGCAGTCTCTTTCGCTGTCTCCCTCGCAGTCTCTCTCGCTGTCTCCCTCGCTGTCTCCCTCGCTGTCTCACTCGCGGTCTCCCTCGCGGTCTCCCTCGCAGTCTCCCTCGCAGTCTCTCTCGCAGTCTCTCTCGCAGTCTCTCTCGCTGTCTCCCTCGCTGTCTCCCTCGCTGTCTCCCTCGCTGTCTCCCTCGCTGTCTCTCTCGCAGTCTCCCTCGCTGTCTCCCTCGCAGTCTCTCACTGTCTCCCTCGCAGTCT
Organism: Heterodontus francisci; assembly: GCF_036365525.1. Lineage (NCBI taxonomy): Eukaryota > Metazoa > Chordata > Chondrichthyes > Heterodontiformes > Heterodontidae > Heterodontus > Heterodontus francisci. The sequence goes on along the minus strand of NW_027140895.1, from coordinate 1,007,178 downwards.
CTCGCAGTCTCTCGCTGTCTCCCTCGCTGTCTCCCTCGCTGCCTCCCTCGCTGTCTCCCTCGCTGTCTCCCTCGCTGTCTCCCTCGATGTCTCCCTCGCCGTCGCTCTCGCCGTCTCCCTCGCTGTCGAACTCGCTGACTCTCTCGCAGTTTCTCTCACATTCTCTCTCGCTGTCTCCATCGGTGTCTCCCTTGCTTTCTCCCTCGCTGTCTCTCTCGCAGTCTCTTTTGCTTTCTCCCTCGCGGTCTCTCTCGTGGTCTCTCTCGCAGTCTCTCTCGCAGTCTCTCTCGCCGTCTCTCTCGCCGTCTCTCTCGCTGTCTCTCTCGCATTCGCTCTCGCAGTCTCTCTCGCTGTCTCTCTCGCTGTCTCTCTCGCAGACTCTCTCGCTGTCTCCCTCACTTTCTCCCTCGCTGTCTCTCACGCAGACTCTCTCACTGTCTCTCTCTCAGTCTCTCTCGCTGTCTCTCTCGCTGCCTCCCTCGCCGTCTCCCTCGCCGTCTCCCTCGCCGTCTCCCTCGCCGTCTCCCTCGCCGACTCTCTCGCAGTCTCTCTCGCTGTCTCTCTCGCAGTCTCCCTCGGATTTTCTCTCGCAGTCTCTCTAGCAGTCTCTCTCGCTATCTCCCTTGCAGTCCCTCTCGCTATCTCGCTTGCAGTCTCTCACGATGTCTCCATCGCTGTCTCCATCGCTGTCTCCATCGCTGTCTCCATCGCTGTCTTCATCGCTGTCTAACTCGCTGTCTATCTCGCATTCTCTCTCGCAGTCTCTCTCGCTGTCTACCTCGCTGTCACTCTCGCAGTTTCTCTCGCATTCTCTCTCGCTGTCTCCCTCGCAGTCTCTCTCGCTTTCTCCATCGCTCTCTCCCTCGCAGTCTCTTTCGCATACTTCTCGCTGTCTTCTCGCTGTATCGCTCACTGTCTCCCTCGCTGTCTCTCTGGCAGTCTCTCTCGCTGTCTCTCTCGCTGTCCCAATCGCTGTCTCCCTCGCAGTCTCCCTCGCATTCTCCCTCGCAGTCTCTCTCGCAGTCTCTCTCGCAGTCTCTCTCGCAGTCTCTCTCGCAGACTCTCTCGCTGTCTCTCTCGCAGTCTCCCTCGCTGTCTCCCTCGCTGTCTCTCTCGCTGTCTCTCTCGCAGTCTCCCTCGCTTTTCGCTCGCTGTCTCCCTCGCAGTCTCTCTCGCTGTCTCCCTCGCAGTCTCTCTCGCTGTCTCCCTCGCAGTCTCTCTCGCAGTCTGTCTCGCTGTCTCCCTCGCAGTCTCTCTCGCTGTCTCCCTCACAGTCTCTCTCGCTTTATCCCTCGCTGTCTCTCTCGCAGTCTCTCTCACCGCCTCTCTCGCCGTCTCTCTTGCAGTCTCTCTCGCCTTCTCTCTTGCTGTCTCTCTCGCTGTCTCCCTCGCATTTTCTCTCGCAGTCTCTCTCGCTTTCTCCCTTGCAGTCTCTCTCGCTATCTCCATCGCTGTCGAACCCGCTGTCTACCTCGCATTCTCTCTCGCAGTCTCTCTCGCTGTCTCCCTCGCTGTCTCCTTCGCTGTCTCCCTCGCTGTCTCCCTCGCTGTCTCCCTCGCTGTCTCTCTCGCTGTCTCTCTCGCTGTCTCTCTCACTGTTTCCTTCGCTGTCTCCCTCGCTGTCTCCCTCGCTGTCTCTCTCGCTATCTCCCTCGCTGTCTCTCTCGCTGTCTCTCTCGCTGTCTCACTCGCTGTCTCCCTCGCTGTCTCTCTCGCTGTCTCTCTCGCTGTCCCCCTTGCTGTCTCTCTCGCTGTCTCTCTCGCTGTCCCCCTCGCTGTCTCCCTCGCTGTCCCTCTCGCAGTCGATCTCGCTGTCTCTCTCGCCGTCTCTCTCGCAGTCTCTCTCGCTGTCTCCCTCGCAGGCTCTCATGAAGTCTCTCTCGCTGTCTCTCTCGCTGTCTCTCTCGCTGTCTCTCTCGCTGTCTCCCTCACTGTCTCTTTCGCAGTCTCTCCCGCAGTCTCTTTCGCAATCTCTCTCGCAGTCTCTTTTGCCTTCTCCCTCGCAGTCTCTCTCGCAGTCTCTCTCGCTGTCTCTCTCGCATTCGCTCTCGCAGTCTCTCTCGCTGTCTCTCTCGCTGTCTCTCTCGCTGTCTCCCTCGCAGTCTCTCTCGCTGTCTCCCTCGCTTTCTCCCTCGCTGTCTCTCTCGCAGAATCTCTCGCTGTCTCCCTCGCTGTCTCCCTCGCATTCTCTCTTGCTGTCTCCCTCGCAGTCTCTCTCGCTGTCTCCCTCGCAGTCTCCCTCGCAGTCTCCCTCGCAGTCTCCCTCGCCGTCTCTCTCGCAGTCTCCCTCGCTGTCTATCTCGCATTCTCCCTCGCTGTCTCCCTCGCAGTCTCTCTCGCTGTCTCCGTCGCTGTCACCCTCGCTGTCTACCTCGCATTATCTCTCGCATTCTCTCTCGCTGTCTCCCTCGCTGTCTCCTTCGCTGTCTCCCTCGCTGTCTCTCTCGCAGTCTCTCTCGCTATCTCCCTCGCAGTCTCTCTCGCCTTCTCCATCGCTGTCTCCCTCGCTGTCTCCCTCGCAGTCTCTCTCGCAGTCTCTTTTGCTGTCTCCCTCGCTGTCTCCCTCACAGTCTCATGCAGTCTCTCTCGCTGTCTCTCTGTCTGTCCCCCTCGCTGTCTCTCTCGCGGTATCTCTCGCTGTTTCCCTCGAAGTCCCTCTCGCAGTCCCTCTCGCAGTCCCTCTCGCAGTCTCTCTCAGTCTCTCTCGCAGTTCGTTCGCTGTCTCCCTCGCTGTCTCCCTCGCAGTCTCTCTCGCAGTCTCTCTCGCTGTCCCCCTCGCTGTCTCCCTCGCTGTCCCTCTCGCAGTCGATCTCGCTGTCTCTCTCGCCGTCTCTCTCGCAGTCTCTCTCGCTGTCTCCCTCGCAGGCTCTCATGAAGTCTCTCTCGCTGTCTCTCTCGCTGTCTCTCTCGCTGTCTCTCTCGCTGTCTCCCTCACTGTCTCTTTCGCAGTCTCTCCCGCAGTCTCTTTCGCAATCTCTCTCGCAGTCTCTTTTGCCTTCTCCCTCGCAGTCTCTCTCGCAGTCTCTCTCGCTGTCTCTCTCGCATTCGCTCTCGCAGTCTCTCTCGCTGTCTCTCTCGCTGTCTCTCTCGCTGTCTCCCTCGCAGTCTCTCTCGCTGTCTCCCTCGCTTTCTCCCTCGCTGTCTCTCTCGCAGAATCTCTCGCTGTCTCCCTCGCTGTCTCCCTCGCATTCTCTCTTGCTGTCTCCCTCGCAGTCTCTCTCGCTGTCTCCCTCGCAGTCTCCCTCGCAGTCTCCCTCGCAGTCTCCCTCGCCGTCTCTCTCGCAGTCTCCCTCGCTGTCTATCTCGCATTCTCCCTCGCTGTCTCCCTCGCAGTCTCTCTCGCTGTCTCCGTCGCTGTCACCCTCGCTGTCTACCTCGCATTATGTCTCGCATTCTCTCTCGCTGTCTCCCTCGCTGTCTCCTTCGCTGTCTCCCTCGCTGTCTCTCTCGCAGTCTCTCTCGCTATCTCCCTCGCAGTCTCTCTCGCCTTCTCCATCGCTGTCTCCCTCGCTGTCTCCCTCGCAGTCTCTCTCGCAGTCTCTTTTGCTGTCTCCCTCGCTGTCTCCCTCACAGTCTCATGCAGTCTCTCTCGCTGTCTCTCTGTCTGTCCCCCTCGCTGTCTCTCTCGCGGTATCTCTCGCTGTTTCCCTCGAAGTCCCTCTCGCAGTCCCTCTCGCAGTCCCTCTCGCAGTCTCTCTCAGTCTCTCTCGCAGTTCGTTCGCTGTCTCCCTCGCTGTCTCCCTCGCAGTCTCTCTCGCAGTCTCTCTCGCAGTCTCTCTCGCTGTCTCCCACGCAGTCTCTCGCATTCTCTTTCGCTGTTCCCTCGCTGTCTCCCTCGCTGTCTCCCTCGCTGTCTCCCTCGCTGTCTCCCTCGCTGTTTCCCTCGCAGTCTCTCACGCAGTCTCTCACGCAGTCTCTCACGCAGTCTCTCTCGCTGTCCCCCTCGCTGTCCCTCTCGCTGTCCCCCTCGCTGTCTCCCTCGATTTGCCCCTCGCTGTCCCCCCCGCTGTCCCCCTCGCTGTCTCCCTCGCAGTCTCTCTCGCAGTCTCTCTCGCTGCCTCCCTCGCCGTCTCCCTCGCCGTCTCCCTCGCCGTCTCCCTCGCTGTCTCCCTCGCCGTCTCCCTCGCCGTCTCTCTCGCAGTCTCTCTCGCTGTCTGTCTCGCAGTCTCCCTCGGATTTTATCTCGCAGTCTCTCTAGCAGTCTCTCTCGCTATCTCCCTTGCAGTCCCTCTCGCTATCTCGCTTGCAGCCTCTCACGCTGTCTCCATCGCTGTCTCCATCGCTGTCTCCATCGCTGTCTCCATCGCTGTCTTCATCGCTGTCTAACTCGCTGTCTATCTCGCAGTTTCTCTCGCATTCTCTCTCGCTGTCTCCCTCGCAGTCTCTCTCGCTTTCTCCATCGCTCTCTCCCTCGCAGTCTCTTTCGCTTTCTTCTCGCTGTCTTCTCGCTGTATCGCTCACTGTCTCCCTCGCTGTCTCTCTGGCAGTCTCTCTCGCTGTCTCTCTCGCTTGTCCAATCGCTGTCTCCCTCGCAGTCTCCCTCGCAGTCTCCCTCGCATTCTCCCTCGCAGTCTCTCTCGCAGTCTCTCTCGCAGTCTCTCTCGCAGTCTCTCTCGCAGACTCTCTCGCTGTCTCTCTCGCAGTCTCCCTCGCTGTCTCCCTCGCTGTCTCTCTCGCTGTCTCTCTCGCTGTCTCTCTCGCTGTCTCACTCGCTGTCTCCCTCGCTGTCTCTCTCGCTGTCTCTCTCGCTGTCTCTCTCGCTGTCCCCCTCGCTGTCTCCCTCGCTGTTCCCCTCGCTGTCTCCCTCGATGTTTCCCTCGCAGTCTCTCTCGCAGGCTCTTTTGCTTACTCTCTCGCAGTCTATCTCGCTGTCTCTCTCGCTGTCTCCCTCGCAGGCTCTCATGAAGTCTCTCTCGCTGTCTCTCTCGCTGTCTCTCTCGCTGCCTCTCTCGCTGTCTCCCTCGCTGTCTCTCTCGCAGTCTCTCTCGCAGTCTCTTTCGCAATCTCTCTCGCAGTCTCTTATGCTTTCTCCCTCGCAGTCTCTCTCGCAGTCTCTCTCGCTGTCTCCCTCGCTGTCTCCCTCGCAGTCTCTCTCGCAGGCTCTTTTGCTTTCTCTCTCGCAGTCTATCTCGCTGTCTCTCTCGCTGTCTCCCTCGCAGGCTCTCATGAAGTCTCTCTCGCTGTCTCTCTCGCTGTCTCTCTCGCTGCCTCTCTCGCTGTCTCCCTCGCTGTCTCTCTCGCAGTCTCTCTCGCAGTCTCTTTCGCAATCTCTCTCGCAGTCTCTTATGCTTTATCCCTCGCAGTCTCTCTCGCAGTCTCTCTCGCTGTCTCCCTCGCAGTCTCCCTCGCAGTCTCTCTCGCTGTCTCCCTCGCTTTCTCCCTCACTGTCTCTCTCGCAGAATCTCTCGCTATCTCCCTCGCTGTCTCCCTCGCTGTCTCCCTCGCAATCTCTCTCGCTGTCTCCCTCGCAGTCTCTCGCGCTGTCTCCCTCGCAGTCTCCCTCGCAGTCTCCCTCGCCGTCTCTCTCGCAGTCTCCCTCGCTGTCTATCTCGCATTCTCCCTCGCTGTCTCCCTCGCAGTCTCTCTCGCTGTCTCCGTCGCTGTCACCCTCGCTGTCTACCTCGCATTATCTCTCGCATTCTCTCTCGCTGTCTCCCTCGCTGTCTCCCTCGCTGTCTCCCTCGATGTCTCTCTCGCAGTCTCACTCGCTATCTCCCTTGCAGTCTCTCTCGCCTTCTCCATCGCTGTCTCCCTCGCTGTCTCCCTCGCAGTCTCTCTCGCAGTCTCTTTTGCTGTCTCCCTCGCTGTCTCGCTCGCAGTCTCATGCAGTCTCTCTCGCTGTCTCTCTGTCTGTCCCCCTCGCTGTCTCTCTCGCAGTATCTCTCGCTGTTTCCCTCGAAGTCCCTCTCGCAGTCCCTCTCGCAGTCCCTCTCGCAGTCTCTCTCAGTCTCTCTCGCAGTTCGTTCGCTGTCTCCCTCGCTGTCTCCCTCGCAGTCTCTCTCGCTTTCTCCATCGCTCTCTCCCTCGCAGTCTCTTTCGCTTTCTTCTCGCTGTCTTCTCGCTGTATCGCTCACTGTCTCCCTCGCTGTCTCTCTGGCAGTCTCTCTCGCTGTCTCTCTCGCTTGTCCAATCGCTGTCTCCCTCGCAGTCTCCCTCGCAGTCTCCCTTGCATTCTCCCTCGCAGTCTCTCTCGCAGTCTCTCTCGCAGTCTCTCTCGCAGTCTCTCTCGCAGACTCTCTCGCTGTCTCTCTCGCAGTCTCCCTCGCTGTCTCCCTCGCTGTCTCTCTCGCTGTCTCTCTCGCTGTCTCTCTCGCTGTCTCACTCGCTGTCACCCTCGCTGTCTCTCTCGCTGTCTCTCTCGCTGTCTCTCTCGCTGTCCCCCTCGCTGTCTCCCTCGCTGTCCCCCTCACTGTCTCTCTCGCTGTCTCCCTCGCAGTCTCTCTCGCAGGCTCTTTTGCTTTCTCTCTCGCAGTCTATCTCGCTGTCTCTCTCGCTGTCTCCCTCGCAGGCTCTCATGAAGTCTCTCTCGCTGTGTCTCTCGCTGTCTCTCTCGCTGCCTCTCTCGCTGTCTCCCTCGCTGTCTCTCTCGCAGTCTCTCTCGCAGTCTCTTTCGCAATCTCTCTCGCAGTCTCTTATGCTTTCTCCCTCGCAGTCTCTCTCGCAGTCTCTCTCGCTGTCTCCCTCGCAGTCTCCCTCGCATTCTCTCTCGCAGTCTCCCTCGCAGTCTCTCTCACTGTCTCCCTCGCTTTCTCCCTCGCTGTCTCTCTCGCAGAATCTCTCGCTATCTCCCTCGCTGTCTCCCTCGCAGTCTCCCTCGCAGTCTCCCTCGCCGTCTCTCTCGCAGTCTCCCTCGCTGTCTATATCGCATTCTCCCTCGCTGTCTCCCTCGCAGTCTCTCTCGCTGTCTCCATCGCTGTCACCCTCGCTGTCTACCTCGCATTATCTCTCGCATTCTCTCTCGCTGTCTCCCTCGCTGTCTCCTTCGCTGTCTCCCTCGCTGTCTCTCTCGCAGTCTCTCTCGCTATCTCCCTCGCAGTCTCTCTCGCCTTCTCCATCGCTGTCTCCCTCGCTGTCTCCCTCGCAGTCTCTCTCGCAGTCTCTTTTGCTGTCTCCCTCGCTGTCTCCCTCGCAGTCTCATGCAGTCTCTCTCGCTGTCTCTCTGTCTGTCCCCCTCGCTGTCTCTCTCGCGGTATCTCTCGCTGTTTCCCTCGAAGTCCCTCTCGCAGTCCCTCTCGCAGTCCCTCTCGCAGTCTCTCTCAGTCTCTCTCGCAGTTCGTTCGCTGTCTCTCTCGCTGTCTCCCTCGCAGTCTCTCGCATTCTCTTTCGCTGTTCCCTCGCTGTCTCCCTCGCTGTCTCCCTCGCTGTCTCTCTCGCAGTCTCCCTCGCTGTCTCCCTCGCTGTCTCTCTCGCTGTCTCTCTCGCTGTCTCACTCGCTGTCACCCTCGCTGTCTCTCTCGCTGTCTCTCTCGCTGTCTCTCTCGCTGTCCCCCTCGCTGTCTCCCTAGCTGTCCCCCTCGCTGTCTCTCTCGCTGTCTCCCTCGCAGTCTCTCTCGCAGGCTTTTTTGCTTTCTCTCTCGCAGTCTATCTCGCTGTCTCTCTCGCTGTCTCCCTCGCAGGCTCTCATGAAGTCTCTCTCGCTGTGTCTCTCGCTGTCTCTCTCGCTGCCTCTCTCGCTGTCTCCCTCGCTGTCTCTCTCGCAGTCTCTCTCGCAGTCTCTTTCGCAATCTCTCTCGCAGTCTCTTATGCTTTCTCCCTCGCAGTCTCTCTCGCAGTCTCTCTCGCTGTCTCCCTCGCAGTCTCCCTCGCAGTCTCTCTCGCAGTCTCCCTCGCAGTCTCTCTCACTGTCTCCCTCGCTTTCTCCCTCGCTGTCTCTCTCGCAGAATCTCTCGCTATCTCCCTCGCTGTCTCCCTCGCAGACTCCCTCACAGTCTCCCTCGCCGTCTCTCTCGCAGTCTCCCTCGCTGTCTATCTCGCATTCTCCCTCGCTGTCTCCCTCGCAGTCTCTCTCGCTGTCTCCGTCGCTGTCACCCTCGCTGTCACCCTCGCTGTCTACCTCGCATTATCTCTCGCATTCTCTCTCGCTGTCTCCCTCGCTGTCTCCTTCGCTGTCTCCCTCGCTGTCTCTCTCGCAGTCTCTCTCGCTATCTCCCTCGCAGTCTCTCTCGCCTTCTCCATCGCTGTCTCCCTCGCTGTCTCCCTCGCAGTCTCTCTCGCAGTCTCTTTTGCTGTCTCCCTCGCTGTCTCGCTCGCAGTCTCATGCAGTCTCTCTCGCTGTCTCTCTGTCTGTCCCCCTCGTTGTCTCTCTCGCGGTATCTCTCGCTGTTTCCCTCGAAGTCCCTCTCGCAGTCCCTCTCGCAGTCCCTCTCGCAGTCTCTCTCAGACTCTCTCGCAGTTCGTTCGCTGTCTCTCTCGCTGTCTCCCTCGCAGTCTCTCGCATTCTCTTTCGCTGTTCCCTCGCTGTCTCCCTCGCTGTCTCCCTCGCTGTCTCCCTCGCTGTCTCCCTCGCTGTTTCCCTCGCAGTCTCTCACGCAGTCTCTCACGCAGTCTCTCACGCAGTCTCTCTCGCTGTCCCCCTCGCTGTCCCTCTCGCTGTCCCCCTCGCTGTCTCCCTCGATTTGCCCCTCGCTGTCCCCACCGCTGTCCCCCTCGCTGTCTCCCTCGCAGTCTCTCTCGCAGTCTCTCTCGCTGCCTCCCTCGCCGTCTCCCTCGCCGTCTCCCTCGCCGTCTCCCTCGCTATCTCCCTCGCCGTCTCCCTCGCCGTCTCTCTCGCAGTCTCTCTCGCTGTCTCTCTCGCAGTCTCCCTCGGATTTTATCTCGCAGTCTCTCTAGCAGTCTCTCTCGCTATCTCCCTTGCAGTCCCTCTCGCTATCTCGCTTGCAGTCTCTCACGCTGTCTCCATCGCTGTCTCCATCGCTGTCTCCATCGCTGTCTCCATCGCTGTCTTCATCGCTGTCTAACTCGCTGTCTATCTCGCAGTTTCTCTCGCATTCTCTGTCGCTGTCTCCCTCGCAGTCTCTCTCGCTTTCTCCATCGCTCTCTCCCTCGCAGTCTCTTTCGCTTTCTTCTCGCTGTCTTCTCGCTGTATCGCTCACTGTCTCCCTCGCTGTCTCTCTGGCAGTCTCTCTCGCTGTCTCTCTCGCTTGTCCAATCGCTGTCTCCCTCGCAGTCTCCCTCGCAGTCTCCCTCGCATTCTCCCTCGCAGTCTCTCTCGCAGTCTCTCTCGCAGTCTCTCTCGCAGACTCTCTCGCTGTCTCTCTCGCAGTCTCCATCGCTGTCTCCCTCGCTGTCTCTCTCGCTGTCTCTCTCGCTGTCTCTCTCGCTGTCTCACTCGCTGTCTCCCTCGCTGTCTCTCTCGCTGTCTCTCTCGCTGTCTCGCTCGCTGTCCCCCTCGCTGTCTCCCTCGCTGTCCCCCTCGCTGTCTCCCTCGCTGTCTCCCTCGCAGTCTCTCTCGCAGGCTCTTTTGCTTTCTCTCTCGCAGTCTATCTCGCTGTCTCTCTCGCTGTCTCCCTCGCAGGCTCTCATGAAGTCTCTCTCGCTGTCTCTCTCGCTGTCTCTCTCGCTGCCTCTCTCGCTGTCTCCCTCGCTGTCCCCCTCGCTGTCTCCCTCGCTGTCTCCCTCGCAGTCTCTCTCGCAGGCTCTTTTGCTTTCTCTCTCGCAGTCTATCTCGCTGTCTCTCTCGCTGTCTCCCTCGCAGGCTCTCATGAAGTCTCTCTCGCTGTCTCTCTCGCTGTCTCTCTCGCTGCCTCTCTCGCTGTCTCCCTCGCTGTCTCTCTCGCTGTCTCTCTCGCTGTCTCTCTCGCTGTCTCACTCGCTGTCTCCCTCGCTGTCTCTCTCGCTGTCTCTCTCGCTGTCTCGCTCGCTGTCCCCCTCGCTGTCTCCCTCGCTGTCCCCCTCGCTGTCTCCCTCGCTGTCTCCCTCGCAGTCTCTCTCGCAGGCTCTTTTGCTTTCTCTCTCGCAGTCTATCTCGCTGTCTCTCTCGCTGTCTCCCTCGCAGGCTCTCATGAAGTCTCTCTCGCTGTCTCTCTCGCTGTCTCTCTCGCTGCCTCTCTCGCTGTCTCCCTCGCTGTCTCTCTCGCAGTCTCTCTCGCAGTCTCTTTCGCAATCTCTCTCGCAGTCTCTTATGCTTTCTCCCTCGCAGTCTCTCTCGCAGTCTCTCTCGCTGTCTCCCTCGCAGTCTCCCTCGCAGTCTCTCTCGCAGTCTCCCTCGCAGTCTCTCTCGCTGTCTCCCTCGCTTTCTCCCTCGCTGTCTCTCTCGCAGAATCTCTCGCTATCTCCCTCGCTGTCTCCCTCGCTGTCTCCCTCGCAATCTCTCTCGCTGTCTCCCTCGCAGTCTCTCGCGCTGTCTCCCTCGCAGTCTCCCTCGCAGTCTCCCTCGCCGTCTCTCTCGCAGTCTCCCTCGCTGTCTATCTCGTATTCTCCCTCGCTGTCTCCCTCGCAGTCTCTCTCGCTGTCTCCGTCGCTGTCACCCTCGCTGTCTACCTCGCATTATCTCTCGCATTCTCTCTCGCTGTCTCCCTCGCTGTCTCCCTCGCTGTCTCCCTCGATGTCTCTCTCGCAGTCTCACTCGCTATCTCCCTCGCAGTCTCTCTCGCCTTCTCCATCGCTGTCTCCCTCGCTGTCTCCCTCGCAGTCTCTCTCGCAGTCTCTTTTGCTGTCTCCCTCGCTGTCTCGCTCGCAGTCTCATGCAGTCTCTCTCGCTGTCTCTCTGTCTGTCCCCCTCGCTGTCTCTCTCGCAGTATCTCTCGCTGTTTCCCTCGAAGTCCCTCTCGCAGTCCCTCTCGCAGTCCCTCTCGCAGTCTCTCTCAGTCTCTCTCGCAGTTCGTTCGCTGTCTCCCTCGCTGTCTCCCTCGCAGTCTCTCTCGCTTTCTCCATCGCTCTCTCCCTCGCAGTCTCTTTCGCTTTCTTCTCGCTGTCTTCTCGCTGTATCGCTCACTGTCTCCCTCGCTGTCTCTCTGGCAGTCTCTCTCGCTGTCTCTCTCGCTTGTCCAATCGCTGTCTCCCTCGCAGTCTCCCTCGCAGTCTCCCTCGCATTCTCCCTCGCAGTCTCTCTCGCAGTCTCTCTCGCAGTCTCTCTCGCAGACTCTCTCGCTGTCTCTCTCGCAGTCTCCCTCGCTGTCTCCCTCGCTGTCTCTCTCGCTGTCTCTCTCGCTGTCTCTCTCGCTGTCTCACTCGCTGTCACACTCGCTGTCTCTCTCGCTGTCTCTCTCGCTGTCCCCCTCGCTGTCTCCCTCGCTGTCCCCCTCGCTGTCTCTCTCGCTGTCTCCCTCGCAGTCTCTCTCGCAGGCTCTTTTGCTTTCTCTCTCGCAGTCTATCTCGCTGTCTCTCTCGCTGTCTCCCTCGCAGGCTCTCATGAAGTCTCTCTCGCTGTCTCTCTCGCTGTCTCTCTCGCTGCCTCTCTCGCTGTCTCCCTCGCTGTCTCTCTCGCAGTCTCTCTCGCAGTCTCTTTCGCAATCTCTCTCGCAGTCTCTTATGCTTTCTCCCTCGCAGTCTCTCTCGCAGTCTCTCTCGCTGTCTCCCTCGCAGTCTCCCTCGCAGTCTCTCTCGCAGTCTCCCTCGCAGTCTCTCTCGCTGTCTCCCTCGCTTTCTCCCTCGCTGTCTCTCTCGCAGAATCTCTCGCTATCTCCCTCGCTGTCTCCCTCGCTGTCTCCCTCGCAATCTCTCTTGCTGTCTCCCTCGCAGTCTCTCTCGCTGTCTCCCTCGCAGTCTCCCTCGCAGTCTCCCTCGCAGTCTCCCTCGCCGTCTCTCTCGCAGTCTCCCTCGCTGTCCATCTCGCATTCTCCCTCGCTGTCTCCCTCGCAGTCTCTCTCGCTGTCTCCGTCGCTGTCACCCTCGCTGTCTACCTCGCATTATCTCTCGCATTCTCTCTCGCTGTCTCCCTCGCTGTCTCCCTCGCTGTCTCCCTCGATGTCTCTCTCGCAGTCTCACTCGCTATCTCCCTCGCAGTCTCTCTCGCATTCTCCATCGCTGTCTCCCTCGCTGTCTCCCTCGCAGTCTCTCTCGCAGTCTCTTTTGCTGTCTCCCTCGCTGTCTCGCTCGCAGTCTCATGCAGTCTCTCTCGCTGTCTCTCTGTCTGTCCCCCTCGCTGTCTCTCTCGCAGTATCTCTCGCTGTTTCCCTCGAAGTCCCTCTCGCAGTCCCTCTCACAGTCCCTCTCGCAGTCTCTCTCAGTCTCTCTCGCAGTTCGTTCGCTGTCTCCCTCGCTGTCTCCCTCGCAGTCTCTCTCGCAGTCTCTCTCGCAGTCTCTCTCGCTTTCTCCTTCGCTGTCTCTCTCGCAGTCTCTCTCGCTGTCTCCCTCGCAGTATCTCGCATTCTCTTTCGCTGTTCCCTCGCTGTCTCCCTCGCTGTCTCCCTCACTGTCTCCCTCGCTGTCTCCCTCGCTGTTTCACTCGCAGTCTCTCACGCAGTCTCTCACGCAGTCTCTCACGCAGTCCCTCTCGCTGTGTTCCTCGCTGTCCCCCTCGCTGTCCCCCTCGCTGTCCCCCTCGCTGTCCCCCTCGATTTGCCCCTCGCTGTCCCTCCGCTGTCCCCCTCGCTGTCTCCCTCGCAGTCTCTGTCGCAGTCTCTCGCTGTCTCTCTCGCAGTCTCTCTCGCTATCTACCTCACTTTCTGCCTCGCTGTCTCCCTCGCAGTCGCTCTCGTAGTCTCCCTCGCTCTCTCCCTCGCTGTCTCCCTCGCAGTCTCTCTCGCAGTCTCCCTCGCTGTCTCCCTCGCTGTCTCCCTCGCTGTCTCCCTCGCTGTCTCCCTCGCTGTCTCTCTCGCAGTCGCTCTCGCTGTCTGTCTCGCTGTCTCTCTTGCAGTCTCCCTCGCAGTCTCCCTCGCAGTCTCTCTCGCTGTCTCTCTTGCAGTCTCCCTCGCAGTCTTTATCGCTGTCTCCCTCGCAGTCTCTCTCGCAGTCTCTCTCGCAGTCTCACATGCTGTCTCCCTCGCAGTCTCCCTCGCAGTCTCTCTCGCAGTCTCTTGCAGTCTCTCTTGCTGTCTCTCTCGCAGTGTCTCTCGCTGTCTCGTCGCTGTCTCTCTTGCTGTCTCCATCGCTGTCTCCGTCGCTGTCTCCGTCGCTGTCTACCTCGCTGTCTCTCTCGCTGTCTCCCTCGCTGTCTCCCTCGCTGTCTCCCTCGCAGTCTCTCTCACTGTCTGCCTTGCAGTCTCTCTCGCTGTCTCCATCGCTGTCTCCATCGCTGTCTCCATCGCTGTCTAACTTGCTGTCTACCTCGCATTCTCTCTCGCAGTCTCTCTCGCTGTCTCCCTCGCTGTCACTCTCGCAGTTTCTCTTGCATTCTCTCTCGCTGTCTCCCTCGCAGTCTCTTTCGCTGTCTTCTCGCTGTCTCCCTCGCTGTCTTCCTCGCAGTCTCTCTCGCTGTCTCTCTCGCTGTCCCAATCTCTGTCTCCCTCGCAGTCTCCCTCTCAGTTTCCCTAGCAGTCTCTCTCGCAGTCTCTCTCGCAGTCTCACTCACAGACTCTCTCGCTGACTCCCTCGCAGTCTACCTCGCAGCCTCCCTCGCAGTCTCCCTCGCAGTCTCCCTTGCTGCCTCCCTCGCTGTCTCCCTCGCTGTCTCCCTCGCTGTCTCCCTCGATGTCTCCCTCGCCGTCGCTCTCGCCGTCTCCCTCGCTGTCGAACTCGCTGACGCTCTCGCAGTTTCTCTCACATTCTCTCTCGCTGTCTCCATCGGTGTCTCCCTTGCTTTCTCCCTCGCTGTCTCTCTCGCAGTCACTTTTGCTTTCTCCCTCGCGGTATCTCTCGCAGTCTCTCTCGCAGTCTCTCTCGCAGTCTCTCTCGCAGTCTCTCTCGCCGTCTCTCTCGCCGTCTCTCTCGCAGTCTCTCTCGCCTTCTCCCTCGCCATCTCTCTCGCATTCACTCTCGCAGTCTCTCTCGCTGTCTCTCTCGCTGTCTCTCTCGCAGACTCTCTCGCTGTCTCCCTCACTTTCTCCCTCGCTGTCTCTCACGCAGACTCTCTCACTGTCTCTCTCGCAGTCTCTCTCGCTGTCTCTCTCGCTGCCTCCCTCGCCGTCTCCCTCGCCGTCTCCCTCGCCGTCTCCCTCGCCGTCTCCCTCGCCGTCTACCTCGCCGTCTCTCTCGCAGTCTCTCTCGCTGTCTCTCTCGCAGTCTCCCTCGGATTTTCTCTCGCAGTCTCTCTAGCAGTCTCTCTCGCTATCTCCCTTGCAGTCCCTCTCGCTATCTCGCTTGCAGTCTCACACGCTGTCTCCATCGCTGTCTCCATCGCTGTCTCCATCGCTGTCTCCATCGCTGTCTTCATCGCTGTCTAACTCGCTGTCTATCTCGCATTCTCTCTCGCAGTCTCTCTCGCTGTCTACCTCGCTGTCTCTCTCGCAGTTTCTCTCGCATTCTCTCTCGCTGTCTCCCTCGCAGTCTCTCTCGCTTTCTCCATCGCTCTCTCCCTCGCAGTCTCTTTCGCTTTCTTCTCGCTGTCTTCTCGCTGTATCGCTCACTGTCTCCCTCGCTGTCTCTCTGGCAGTCTCTCTCGCTGTCTCTCTCGCTGTCCCAATCGCTGTCTCCCTCGCAGTCTCCCTCGCAGTCTCCCTCGCATTCTCCCTCGCAGTCTCTCTCGCAGTCTCTCTCGCAGTCTCTCTCGCAGTCTCTCTCGCAGACTCTCTTGCTGTCTCTCTCGCAGTCTCCCTCGCTGTCTCCCTCGCTGTCTCTCTCGCTGTCTCTCTCGCTGTCTCTCTCGCTGTCTCACTCGCTGTCACCCTCGCTGTCTCTCTCGCTGTCTCTCTCGCTGTCTCTCTCGCTGTCCCCCTCGCTGTCTCCCTCGCTGTCCCCCTCGCTGTCTCCCTCGCTGTCTCCCTCGCAGTCTCTCTCGCAGGCTCTTTTGCTTTCTCTCTCGCAGTCTATCTCGCTGTCTCTCTCGCTGTCTCCCTCGCAGGCTCTCATGAAGTCTCTCTCGCTGTCTCTCTCGCTGTCTCTCTCGCTGCCTCTCTCGCTGTCTCCCTCGCTGTCTCTCTCGCAGTCTCTTGCAGTCTCTCTTGCTGTCTCTCTCGCAGTGTCTCTCGCTGTCTCCCTCGCTGTCTCTCTTGCTGTCTCCATCGCTGTCTCCGTCGCTGTCTCCGTCGCTGTCTACCTCGCTGTCTCTCTCGCTGTCTCCCTCGCTGTCTCCCTCGCTGTCTCCCTCGCAGTCTCTCTCACTGTCTGCCTTGCAGTCTCTCTCGCTGTCTCCATCGCTGTCTCCATCGCTGTCTCCATCGCTGTCTAACTTGCTGTCTACCTCGCATTCTCTCTCGCAGTCTCTCTCGCTGTCTCCCTCGCTGTCTCTCTCGCAGTTTCTCTTGCATTCTCTCTCGCTGTCTCCCTCGCAGTCTCTTTCGCTGTCTTCTCGCTGTCTCCCTCGCTGTCTCCCTCGCAGTCTCTCTCGCTGTCTCTCTCGCTGTCCCAATCTCTGTCTCCCTCGCAGTCTCCCTCTCAGTCTCCCTAGCAGTCTCTCTCGCAGTCTCTCTCGCAGTCTCACTCACAGACTCTCTCGCTGACTCCCTCGCAGTCTACCTCGCAGCCTCCCTCGCAGTCTCCCTCGCAGTCTCCCTCGCTGCCTCCCTCGCTGTCTCCCTCGCTGTCTCCCTCGCTGTCTCCCTCGATGTCTCCCTCGCCGTCGCTCTCGCCGTCTCCCTCGCTGTCGAACTCGCTGACGCTCTCGCAGTTTCTCTCACATTCTCTCTCGCTGTCTCCATCGGTGTCTCCCTTGCTTTCTCCCTCGCTGTCTCTCTCGCAGTCTCTTTTGCTTTCTCCCTCGCGGTATCTCTCGCCTTCTCTCTCGCAGTCTCTCTCGCAGTCTCACTCGCAGTCTCTCTCGCCGTCTCTCTCGCCGTCTCTCTCGCAGTCTCTCTCGCCTTCTCTCTCGCCATCTCTCTCGCATTCACTCTCGCAGTCTCTCTCGCTGTCTCTCTCGCTGTCTCTCTCGCAGACTTTCTCGCTGTCTCCCTCACTTTCTCCCTCGCTGTCTCTCACGCAGATTCTCTCACTGTCTCTCTCGCAGTCTCTCTCGCTGTCTCTCTCGCTGCCTCCCTCGCCGTCTCCCTCGCCGTCTCCCTCGCCGTCTCCCTCGCCGTCTCCCTCGCCGTCTCTCTCGCAGTCTCTCTCGCTGTCTCTCTCGCAGTCTCCCTCGGATTTTCTCTCGCAGTCTCTCTAGCAGTCTCTCTCGCTATCTCCCTTGCAGTCCCTCTCGCTATCTCGCTTGCAGTCTCACACGCTGTCTCCATCGCTGTCTCCATCGCTGTCTCCATCGCTGTCTCCATCGCTGTCTTCATCGCTGTCTAACTCGCTGTCTATCTCGCATTCTCTCTCGCAGTCTCTCTCGCTGTCTACCTCGCTGTCTCTCTCGCAGTTTCTCTCGCATTCTCTCTCGCTGTCTCCCTCGCAGTCTCTCTCGCTTTCTCCATCGCTCTCTCCCTCGCAGTCTCTTTCGCTTTCTTCTCGCTGTCTTCTCGCTGTATCGCTCACTGTCTCCCTCGCTGTCTCTCTGGCAGTCTCTCTCGCTGTCCCAATCGCTGTCTCCCTCGCAGTCTCCCTCGCAGTCTCCCTCGCATTCTCCCTCGCAGTCTCTCTCGCAGTCTCTCTCGCAGTCTCTCTCGCAGTCTCTCTCGCAGACTCTCTCGCTGTCTCTCTCGCAGTCTCCCTCGCTGTCTCCCTCGCTGTCTCTCTCGCTGTCTGTCTCGCTGTCTCTCTCGCTGTCTCACTCGCTGTCTCCCTCGCTGTCTCTCTCGCTGTCTCTCTCGCAGACTCTCTCGCTGACTCCCTCGCAGTCTCCCTCGCAGCCTCCCTCGCAGTCTCCCTCGCAGTCTCTCTCGCTGTCTCTCTCGCTGTCTCACTAGCTGTCTCTCTCGCAGTCTCTTTTGCTTTCTCCCTCGCGGTCTCTCTCGCGGTCTCTCTCGCAGTATCTCTCGCTGTCTCCCTCGCTGTCTCTCTCGCAGTCTCTCTCGCAGTCTCTCTCGCAGTCTCCCTCGCTGTCTCCCTCGCTGTCTCCCTCGCAGTCTCTGTCGCAGTCTCGCTCAGTGTCTCACTCACAGTCTCTCTCGCAGACTCTCTCGCAGACTCTCTCGCTGTCTCCCTCCTAGTCTCCCTCGCTGTCTCCCTCGCTGTCACCCTCGCAGTCTCTCGCAGTCTCTCTCGCAGTCTCTCTCGCAGTCTCTCTCGCCGTCTCTCTCGCTGTCTCCCTCGCTGTCTCTCTCGCATTCACTCTCGCAGTCTCTCTCGCTGTCTCTCTCGCTGTCTCTCTCGCAGACTCTCTCGCTGTCTCCCTCACTTTCTCCCTCGCTGTCTCTCATGCAGACTCTCTCGCTGTCTCTCTCGCAGTCTCTCTCGCTGTCTCTCTCGCTGCCTCCCTCGCCGTCTCCCTCGCCGTCTCCCTCGCCGTCTCCCTCGCCGTCTCCCTCGCCGTCTCCCTCGCTGTCTCTCTCGCAGTCTCTCTCGCTGTCTCTCTCGCAGTCTCCCTCGGATTTTCTCACGCAGTCTCTCTAGCATTCTCTCTCGCTATCTCCCTTGCAGTCCCTCTCGCTATCTCGCTTGCAGTCTCTCACGCTGTCTCCATCGCTGTCTCCATCGCTGTCTCCATCGCTGTCTCCATCGCTGTCTTCATCGCTGTCTAACTCGCTGTCTATCTCGCATTCTCTCTGGCAGTCTCTCTCGCTGTCTACCTCGCTGTCTCTCTCGCAGTTTCTCTCGCATTCTCTCTCGCTGTCTCCCTGGCAGTCTCTCTCGCTTTCTCCATCGCTCTCTCCCTCGCAGTCTCTTTCGCTTTCTTCTCTCTGTCTTCTCGCTGCATCGCTCACTGTCTCCCTCGCTGTCTCTCTGGCAGTCTCTCTCGCTGTCTCTCTCGCTGTCCCAATCGCTGTCTCCCTCGCAGTCTCCCTCGCAGTCTCCCTCGCATTCTCCCTCGCAGTCTCTCTCGCAGTCTCTCTCGCAGTCTCTCTCGCAGTCTCTCTCGCAGACTCTCTCACTGTCTCTCTCGCAGTCTCCCTCGCTGTCTCCCTCGCTGTCTCTCTCGCTGTCTCTCTCGCTGTCTCTCTCGCTGTCTCACTCGCTGTCTCCCTCGCTGTCTCTCTCGCTGTCTCTCTCGCTGTCCCCGTCGCTGTCTCCCTCGCTGTCCCCCTCGCTGTCTCCCTCTCTGTCTCCCTCGCAGTCTCTCTCGCAGGCATTTTGCTTTCTCTCTCGCAGTCTATCTCGCTGTCTCTCTCGCCGTCTCTCTCGCAGTCTCTCTCGCTGACTCCCTCACAGGCTCTCATGAAGTCTCTCTCGCTGTCTCTCTCGCTGTCTCTCTCGCTGTCTCTCTCGCTGTCTCCCTCGCTGTCTCTCTCGCAGTCTCTCTCGCAGTCTCTTTCGCAATCTCTCTCGCAGTCTCTTTTGCTTTCTCCCTCGCAGTCTCTCTCGCAGTCTCTCTCGCTGTCTACCTCGCAGTCTCTCGCATTCTCTTTCGCTGTTCCCTCGCTGTATCCCTCGCTGTCTCCCTCGCTGTCTCCCTCGCTGTCTCCCTCGCAGTCTCTCTCGCTGTCTCTCTCGCTGTCCCAATCTCTGTCTCCCTCGCAGTCTTCCTCTCAGTCTCCCTAGCAGTCTCTCTCGAAGTCTCTCTCGCAGTGTCTCTCACAGACTCTCTCGCTGACTCCCTCGCAGTCTCCCTCGCAGCCTCCCTCGCAGTCTCCCTCGCAGTCTCTCATGCTGTCTCTCTCACTGTCTCACTCGCTGTCTCTCTCGCAGTCTCTTTTGCTTTCTCCCTCGCGGTCTCTCTCGCGGTCTCTCTCGCAGTATCTCTCGCTGTCTCCCTCGCTGTCTCTCTCGCAGTCTCTCTCGCAGTCTCTCTCGCAGTCTCCCTCGCTGTCTCCCTCGCTGTCTCCCTCGCAGTCTCAGTCGCAGTCTCGCTCAGTGTCTCTCTCACAGTCTCTCTCGCAGACTCTCTCGCAGTCTCTCTCACTGTCTCCCTCCTAGTCTCCCTCGCTGTCTCCCTCGCAGTCTCAGTCGCAGTCTCGCTCAGTGTCTCTCTCACAGTCTCTCTCGCAGTCTCTCTCGCAGTCTCTCTCGCCGTCTCTCTCGCCGTCTCTCTCGCAGTCTCTCTCGCCTTCTCCCTCGCCGTCTCTCTCGCATTCGCTCTCGCAGTCTCTCTCGCTGTCTCTCTCGCTGTCTCTCTCGCAGACTCTCTCGCTGTCTCCCTCACTTTCTCCCTCGCTGTCTCTCATGCAGACTCTTTCGCTGTCTCTCTCGCAGTCTCTCTCGCTGTCTCTCTCGCTGCCTCCCTCGCCGTCTCCCTCGCCGTCTCCCTCGCCGTCTCCCTCGCCGTCTCCCTCGCCGTCTCCCTCGCTGTCTCTCTCGCAGTCTCTCTCGCTGTCTCTCTCGCAGTCTCCCTCGGATTTTCTCTCGCAGTCTCTCTAGCATTCTCTCTCGCTATCGCCCTTGCAGTCCATCTCGCTATCTCGCTTGCAGTCTCTCACGCTGTCTCCATCGCTGTCTCCATCGCTGTCTCCATCGCTGTCTCCATCGCTGTCTTCATCGCTGTCTAACTCGCTGTCTATCTCGCATTCTCTCTCGCAGTCTCTCTCGCTGTCTACCTCGCTGTCTCTCTCGCAGTTTCTCTCGCATTCTCTCTCGCTGTCTCCCTGGCAGTCTCTCTCGCTTTCTCCATCGCTCTCTCCCTCGCAGTCTCTTTCGCTTTCTTCTCTCTGTCTTCTCGCTGCATCGCTCACTGTCTCCCTCGCTGTCTCTCTGGCAGTCTCTCTCGCTGTCTCTCTCGCTGTCCCAATCGCTGTCTCCCTCGCAGTCTCCCTCGCAGTCTCTCTCGCAGTCTCTCTCGCAGTCTCTCTCGCAGACTCTCTCACTGCCTCTCTCGCAGTCTCCCTCGCTGTCTCCCTCGCTGTCTCTCTCGCTGTCTCTCTCGCTGTCTCTCTCGCTGTCTCACTCGCTGTCTCCCTCGCTGTCTCTCTCGCTGTCTCTCTCGCTGTCCCCGTCGCTGTCTCCCTCGCTGTCCCCCTCGCTGTCTCCCTCGCTGTCTCCCTCGCAGTCTCTCTCGCAGGCATTTTGCTTTCTCTCTCGCAGTCTATCTCGCTGTCTCTCTCGCCGTCTCTCTCACAGTCTCTCTCGCTGACTCCCTCGCAGGCTCTCATGAAGTCTCTCTCGCTGTCTCTCTCGCTGTCTCTCTCGCTGTCTCCCTCGCTGTCTCTCTCGCAGTCTCTCTCGCAGTCTCTTTCGCAACCTCTCTCGCAGTCTCTTTTGCTTTCTCCCTCGCAGTCTCTCTCGCAGTCTCTCTCGCTGTCTCCCTCGCAGTCTCCCTCGCAGTCTCTCTCGCTGTATCCCTCGCTGTCTCCCTCGCTGTCTCCCTCGCTGTCTCTCTCGCAGTCTCTCTCGCAGACTCCCTCGCAGTCTCTCTCGCTGTTTCCCTCGCTGTCACCCTCGCAGTTTCTCGCACCCTCTCTCGCAGTCTCTCTCGCAGTCTCTCTCGCAGTCTCTCTCGCCGTCTCTCTCGCAGTCTCCCTCGCAGTCTCTCTCACAGTCTCTCTCGCAGACTCTCTCGCTGTCTCCCTCGCAGTCTCCCTCGCTGTCTCCCTCGCTGTCTCTCTCGCTGTCTCTCTCGCAGGCTCTTTTGCTTTCTCCCTTGCAGTCTCTCTCGCAGTCTCTCTCGCAGTCTCTCTCGCTGTCTCCCTCGCTGTCTCCCTCGCTGTCTCTCTCGCTGTCTCTCTCGCAGTCTCTTGCAGTCTCTCTTGCTGTCTCTCTCGCAGTGTCTCTCGCTGTCTCCCTCGCTGTTCCTCTTGCTGTCTCCTTCGCTGTCTCCGTCGCTCTCTCCGTCGCTGTCTCCATCGCTGTCTCTCTCGCTGTCTCCCTCGCTGTCTCCCTCGCTGTCTCCCTCGCAGTCTCTCTCGCTGTCTGCCTTGCAGTCTCTCTCGCTGTCTCCATCGCTGTCTCCATCGCTGTCTGCCTCGCATTCTCTCTCGCAGTTTCTCTCGCATTCTCTCTCGCTGTCTCCCTCGCAGTCTCTCTTGCTTTCTCCATCGCTGTCTCCCTCGCTGTCTCCCTCGCAGTCTCTTTCGCTGTCTTCTCGCTGTCTCCCTCGCTGTCTCCCTCGCAGTCTCTCTCGCTGTCTCTCTCGCTGTCCCAATCGCTGTCTCCCTCGCAGTCTCCCTCGCTGTCTCCCTCGCAGTCTCTCTCGCAGTCTCTCTCGCAGTCTCTCTCGCTGTCTCCCTTGCAGTCTCTCTCGCTGTCTCCCTCGCTGCCTCCCTCGCCGTCTCTCTCGCAGTCTCCCTCGCTGTCTCCCTCGCTGTCTCCCTCGCTCTCTCTCTCGCTTTCGCACTGGCTGACTCCCTCGCAGTCTCTCTCGCTGCCTCTCTCACTTTCGCCCTGGCTGTCTCTCACGCAGTCTCTCTCGCAGTCTCCCTCGCTGTCTCCCTCGCAGTCTCTCTGTCTGTCTCCGTCGCTGTCACCCTCGCTGTCTACCTCGCATTCTCTCTCGCAGTCTCTCTCGCTGTCTCCCTCGCTGTCTCCCTCGCTGTCTCTCTCGTTGTCTCCCTCGTAGTCTCTCTCGCTGTCCCAATCGCTGTCTCCCTCGCAGTCTCCCTCGCAGTCTCCCTCGCATTCTCTCTCGCAGTCTCTCTCGCAGTCTCTCTCGCAGTCTCTCTCGCAGACTCTCTCGCTGTCTCTCTCGCAGTCTCCCTCGCTGTCTCCCTCGCTGTCTCTCTCGCTGTCTCTCTCGCTGTCTCTCTCGCTGTCCCCCTCGCTGTCTCCCTCGCTGTCTCCCTCGCAGACTCTCTCGCAGGCATTTTGCTTTCTCTCTCGCAGTCTATCTCGCTGTCTCTCTCGCCGTCTCTCTCGCAGTCTCTCTCGCTGTCTCCCTCGCAGGCTCTCATGAAGTCTCTCTCGCTGTCTCTCTCGCTGTCTCTCTCGCTGTCTCTCTCGCTGTCTCCCTCGCTGTCTCTCTCACAGTCTCTCTCGCAGTCTCTTTCGCAATCTCTCTCGCAGTCTCTTTAGCTTTCTCCCTCGCAGTCTCTCTCGCAGTCTCTCTCACTGTCTCCCTCGCCGGCTCTCATGAAGTCTCTCTCGCTGTCTCTCTCGCTGTCTCTCTCGCTGTCTCTCTCGCTGTCTCCCTCGCTGTCTCTCTCACAGTCTCTCTCGCAGTCTCTTTCGCAATCTCTCTCGCAGTCTCTTTAGCTTTCTCCCTCGCAGTCTCTCTCGCAGTCTCTCTCGCTGTCTCCCTCGCAGTCTCCCTCGCAGTCTCTCTCGCTGTCTCCCTCGCTGTCTCCCTCGCTGTCTCCCTCGCTGTCTCTCTCGCAGTCTCTCTCGCAGACTCCCTCGCAGTCTCTCTCGCTGTTTCCCTCGCTGTCACCCTCGCAGTCTCTCGCACCCTCTCTCGCAGTCTCTCTCGCAGTCTCTCTCGCAGTCTCTCTCGCCGTCTCTCTCGCAGTCTACCTCGCAGTCTCCCTCGCTGTCTCCCTCGCTGTGTCTCTCGCTGTCTCTCTCGCAGGCTCTTTTGCTTTCTCCCTTGCAGTCTCTCTCGCAGTCTCTCTCGCAGTCTCTCTCGCTGTCTCCCTCGCTGTCTCCCTCGCTGTCTCTCTCGCCTTCTCTCTCGCAGTCTCTTGCTGTCTCTCTTGCTGTCTCTCTCGCAGTGTCTCTCGCTGTCTCCCTCGCTGTTCCTCTTGCTCTCTCCTTCGCTGTCTCCGTCGCTCTCTCCGTCGCTGTCTCCCTCGCTGTCTCTCTCGCTGTCTCCCTCGCTGTATCCCTCGCTGTCTCCCTCGCAGTCTCTCTCGCTGTCTGCCTTGCAGTCTCTCTCGCTGTCTCCATCGCTGTCTCCATCGCTGTCTCCATCGCTGTCGAACTCGCTGTCTGCCTCGCATTCTCTCTCTCAGTTTCTCTCGCATTCTCTCTCGCTGTCTCCCTCGCAGTCTCTCTTGCTTTCTCCATCGCTGTCCCAATCGCTGTCTCCCTCGCAGTCTCTTTCGCTGTCTTCTCGCTGTCTCCCTCGCTGTCTCTCTCGCTGTCCCAATCGCTGTCTCCCTCGCAGTCTCCCTCGCTGTCTCCCTCGCAGTCTCTCTCGCAGTCTCTCTCGCAGTCTCTTTCGCTGTCTTCTCGCTGTCTCCCTCGCTGTCTCCCTCGCAGTCTCTCTCGCTGTCTCCCTCGCAGTCTCCCTCGCAGTTTCCCTCGCAGTCTCTCTCGCTGTCACCCTCACTGTCTCCCTCGCTGTCTCCCTGTCAGTCTCACTCGCAGTCTCTCTCGCTGTCTCCCTCGCTGTCTCGCTCGCTGTCTCCCTCACAGTCTCTCTCGCTGTCTCTCTCGCAGTCTCTCTCGCTGTCTCCCTCGCAGTCACTCTCGCTGTTTCCCTCGCTGTCTCCCTCGCAGTCTCTCTCACTTTCTCCCTGGCAGTCTCTCTCGCTGTCTCCCTCGCAGTCTCTCTCGCTGTTTCCCTCGCTGTCTCTCTCGCAGACTCTCTCGCTGTCTCTCTCGCAGTCTCTCTCGCCGCCTCTCTCACCGTCTCTCTCGCAGTCCCTCCCGCCTTCTCTCTCGATGTCTCTCTCGCTGTCTCTCTCGCTGTCTCCCTCGCATTTTCACTCGCAGTCTATCTCGCAGTATCTCTCGCCATCTCCCTTGCAGTCTCTCTAGCTGTCTCCCTCGCTGTTTCCTTCGCTGTCTCCCTCGCTGTCTCCCTCGCTGTCTCTCTCGCTGTCTCTCTCGCTGTCTCCCTCGCTGTCTCTCTCGCTGTCTCTCTCGCTGTCTCCCTCGCTGTCTCTCTCGCAGTCTCCCTTGCAGTCTCTCTCGCAGTCTCTGGCAGTCTCTTTCGCAGTCTCCCTCGCAGTCTCCTTCGCAGTCTCCCTCGCATTCTCTCTCGCTGTCTCTCTCGCAGTCTCTCTCGCTGTCTCCCTCGCAGTCTCTCTCGCTGTCTCCCTTGATGTCTCGCTCGCTGTCTCCCTTGCAGTCTCTCTCGCTGTCTCTCTCGCAGTCACTGGCAGTCTCTTTCGCAGTCTCCCTCGCAGTCTCCTTCGCAGTCTCTCTCGCATTCTCTCTCGCTGTCTCTCTCGCAGTCTCTCTCGCTGCCTCTCTCGCAGTCTCTCTCGCTGTCTCCCTCGATGTCTCGCTCGCGGTCTCCCTTGCAGTCTCTCTCGCTGTCTGTCTCGCAGTCTCCCTCGCAGTCTCCCTCGCAGTCTCTCTCGCAGTCTCTCTCGCAGTCTCTCTCGCTGTCTCCCACGCTATCTCCCTCGCTGTCTCTCTCGCAGTCTCTCGCAGTCTCCCTCGCTGTCTCCCTCGCAGTCTCCCTCGCAGTCTCCCTCGCAGTCTCTCTCACTGACTCTCTCGCTGTTTCCCTCGCTGTCTCTCTCGCAGTCTCTCTCGCAGTCTCTCTCGCAGTCTATCTCGCAGTCTCTCTCGCTATCTCTCTTGCAGTCTCTCTCGCAGTCTCCATCGCTGTCTAACTCGCTGTCTACCTCGCATTCTCTCTCGCAGTCTCTCTAGCTGTCTCCCTCGCTGTTTCCTTCGCTGTCTCCCTCGCTGTCTCCCTCGCTGTCTCCCTCGCTGTCTCTCTCGCTGTCTCTCTCGCTGTCTCTCTCGCTGTCTCCCTCGCTGTCTCTCTCGCAGTCTCTCTCACTGTCTCCCTCGCAGTCTCCCTCGCAGTCTCCCTCGCAGTCTCCCTCGCTGTCTCTCTCGCAGTCTCTCTCGCTGTCCCCCTCGTTGTCTCCCTCGCAGTCTCTCTCGCTGTCTCCCTCGCAGTCTCTCTCGCTTTCTCCCTCGCTTTCTCCCTCGCTTTCTCCCTCGCTTTCTCCCTCGCTGTCTCTCTCGCACACTCTCTCGCAGACTCTCTCGCTGTCTCTCTCGCAGTCTCTCTCGCTGTCTCTCTCGCTGTCTCCCTCGCATTTTCTCTCGCAGTCTCTTTTGCATTCTCTCTCGCTATCTCCCTTGCAGTCTCTCTCGCTGTCTCCATCGCTGTCGAACTCGCTGTCAACCTCGCATTCTCTCTCGCAGTCTCTCTCGCTGTCTCTCTCGCAGTCCCTCTCACAGACTTTGTCGCAGTCTCCCTCGCTGTCTCGCTCGCAGTCTCGCTCGCTGTCTCGCTCGCAGTCTCGCTCGCTGTCTCTCTCGCAGTCTCTCTCACAGACTCTGTCGCAGTCTCCCTCGCTGTCTCGCTCGCTGTCTCCCTCGCAGTCTCTCTCGCTGTCTCTCTCGCAGTCTCTCTCGCTGTCTCCCTCGCTGTCTCTCTCGCAGTCTCTCTCGCTGTCTCCCTCGCAGTCTCTCTCGCTGTCTCCCTCACAGTCTCTCTCGCTTTCTACCTCGCTGTCTCTCTCGCAGACTCTCTCGCTGTCTCTCTCGCTGTCTCTCTCGCAGTCTCTCTCGCCGCCTC
Source organism: Heterodontus francisci (assembly GCF_036365525.1). Lineage (NCBI taxonomy): Eukaryota > Metazoa > Chordata > Chondrichthyes > Heterodontiformes > Heterodontidae > Heterodontus > Heterodontus francisci. The sequence continues at coordinate 981,878 of NW_027140895.1, read as the reverse complement.
TCTCGCCGTCTCTCTCGCAGTCTCTCTCGCCTTCTCTCTTGCTGTCTCTCACGCTGTCTCCCTCGCATTTTCTGTCGCATTCTCTCTCGCTTTCTCCCTTGCAGTCTCTCTCGCTATCTCCATCGCTGTCTAACCCGCTGTCTACCTCTCATTCTCTCTCGCAGTCTCTCTCGCTGTCTCCCTCGCTGTCTCCTTCGCTGTCTCCCTCGCTGTCTCCCTCGCTGTCTCCCTCGCTGTCTCTCTCGCTGTCTCTCTCGCTGTCTCTCTCACTGTCTCCCTCGCTGTCTCTCTCGCTGCCTCCCTCGCTGTCTCCCTCGCTGTCTCTCTCGCAGTCTCCCTTGCAGTCTCTCTCGCAGTCTCTCTCGCTGTAGCCCTCGCAGTCTCTCTCGCAGTCTCTCTCGCATTCTCTCGCAGTCCCCTCGCAGTCTCCCTCGCAGTCTCCCTCGCAGTCTCCCTCGCAGTCTCTCTCGCTGTCTCTCTCGCGGTCTCTCCCGCTGTCTCTCTCGCCGTCTCTCTCGCAGTCTCTCTCGCAGTCTCCCTCGCTGTCTCCCTCGCTGTCTCCCTCGCTGTCTCCCTCGCAGTCTCTCTCGCTGACTCCCTCACTGACTCCCTCGCAGTCTCTCTCGCAGTCTCTCTCACTGACTCCCTCGCATTCACTCTCGCTGTCTCCCTCGCTGTCTCCCTCGCTGTCTCCCTCGCTGTCTCTCGCTGTCTCCCTCGCTGTCTCCCTCGCATTCTCCCTCGCAGTCTCCCTCGCAGTCTCCCTCGCAGTCTCCCTCGCAGTTTCCCTCGCAGTCTCTCTCGCTGTCTCCCTGTCAGTCTCTCTCGCAGTCTCTCTCGCTGTCTCCCTCGCTGTCACGCTCGCTGTCTCCCTCGCAGTCTCTCTCGCTGTCTCTCTCGCAGTCTCTCTCGCTGTCTCCCTCGCAGTCACTCTCGCTGTCTCCCTCGCTGTGTCCCTCGCAGTCTCTCTCGCTGTCTCACTCGCAGTCTCTCTCGCTGTCTCCCTCGCAGTCTCTCTCGCTTTCTCCCTCGCTGTCTCTCTCGCAGACTCTCTCGCTGTCTCTCTGGCAGTCTCTCTCGCCGCCTCTCTCACCGTCTCTCTCGCAGTCTATCTCGCCTTCTCTCTCGATGTCTCTCTCGCTGTCTCTCTCGCTGTCTCCCTCGCATTTTCTCTCGCAGTCTATCTCGCAGTATCTCTCGCCATCTCCCTTGCAGTCTCTCTCGCTGTCTCCATCGCTTTCTAACTCGCTGTCTACCTCGCATTCTATCTCGCAGTCTATCTAGCTGTCTCTCTCGCTATTTCCTTCGCTTTCTCCCTCGCTGTCTCCCTCGCTGTCTCCCTCGCTGTCTCTCTCGCTGTCTCTCTCGCTGTCTCCCTCGCTGTCTCTCTCGCTGTCTCTCTCGCTGTCTCCCTCGCTGTCTCTCTCGCAGTCTCCCTTGCAGTCTCTCTCGCAGTCTCTGGCAGTCTCCCTCGCAGTCTCCCTCGCAGTCTCCTTCGCAGTCTAACTCGCATTCTCTCTCGCTGTCTCTCTCGCAGTCTCTCTCGCTGTCTCTCTCGCAGTCTCTCTCGCTGTCTCCCTCGATGTCTCGCTCGCTGTCTCCCTTGCAGTCTCTCTCGCTGTCTGTCTCGCAGTCTCCCTCGCAGTCTCCCTCGCAGTCTCTCTCGCAGTCTCTCTCGCAGTCTCTCTCGCTGTCTCCCTCGCTATCTCCCTCGCTGTCTCTCTCGCAGTCTCTCGCAGTCTCCCTCGCTGTCTCCCTCGCAGTCTCCCTCGCAGTCTCTCTCACTGTCTCTCTCGCAGTCTCTCTCGCTGTCTCCCTCGATGTCTCGCTCGCTGTCTCCGGCGCAGTCTCTCTCGCAGTCTCTCGCAGTCTCCCTCGCTGTCTACCTCGCAGTCTCCCTCGCAGTCTCTCTCACTGTCTCTCTCGCAGTCTCTCTCGCTGTCTCCCTCGATGTCTCGCTCGCTGTCTCCCTCGCAGTCTCTCTCGCTGTTTCTCTCGCAGTCTCTCTCGCTGTCTCCCTCGCAGTCTCCCTCGCAGTCTCCCTCACAGTCTCCCTCGCAGTCTCCCTCGCTGTCTCTCTCGCTGTCTCTCTCGCAGTCTCTCCCGCTGTCTCCCTCGCAGTCTCCCTCGCAGTCTCTCTCGAAGTCTCTCTCGCAGTCTCTCTCGCAGTCTCTCTCGCAGTCTATCTCGCAGTCTCTCTCGCTATCTCTCTTACAGTCTCTCTCGCTATCTCCATCACTGTCTAACTCGCTGTCTACCTCGCATTCTCTCTCGCAGTCTCTCTAACTGTCTCCCTCGCTGTCTCCCTCGCTGCCTCTCTCGCTGTCTCTCTCGCTGTCTCCCTCGCTGTCTCTCTCGCTGTCTCTCTCGCTGTCTCCCTCGCTGTCTCTCTCGCAGTCTCCCTTGCAGTCTCTCTCGCAGTCTCTCGCAGTCTCCCTCGCAGTCTCCCTCGCAGTCTCCCTCGCTGTCTCCCTCGCATTCTCTCTCGCTGTCTCTCTCGTAGTCTCTCTCGCTGTCTCTCTCGCAGTCTCTCTCGCTGTCTCCCTCGCAGTCTCTCTCGCTGTCTCTCTCGCAGTCTCCCTCGCAGGCTCCCTCGCAGTCTCCCTCGCTGTCTCTCTCGCAGTCTCTCTCGCTGTCTCCCTCGCTGTCTCCCTCGCTGTCTCTCTCGCTGTCTCCCTCGCAGTCTCTCTCGCTTTCTCCCTCGCTTTCTCCCTCGCTTTCTCCCTTGCTTTCTCCCTCGCTGTCTCTCTCGCACACTCTCTCGCAGACTCTCTCGCTGTCTCTCTCGCAGTCACTCTCGCAGCCTCCCTCGCCGTCTCTCTCGCCGTCTCTCTCGCAGTCTCTCTCGCTGTCTCTCTCGCTGTCTCCCTCGCATTTTCTCTCGTAGTCTCTTTTGCATTCTCTCTCGCTATCTCCCTTGCAGTCTCTCTCGCTATCTCCCTTGCAGTCTCTCTCGCTGTCTCCATCGCTGTCGAACTCGCTGTCAACCTCGCATTCTCTCTCGCAGTCTCTCTCGCTGTCTCCCTCGCTGTCTCCCTCGCTGTCTCTCTCGCAGTCTCGCTCGCTGTCTCTCTCGCAGTCTCTCTCACAGGCTCTGTCGCAGTCTCCCTCGCTGTCTCGCTCGCCGTCTCCCTCGCACACTCTCTCTGGCTGTCTCTCTCGCAGTCTCTCTCGCTGTCTCCCTCGCAGTCTCTCTCGCTGTCTCCCTCACAGTCTCTCTCGCTTTCTCCCTCGCTGTCTCTCTCGCATTTTCTCTCGCTATCTCCCTTGCAGTCTCCCTCGCTAACAACCTCGCAGTCTCCCTCGCAGTCTCCCTCGCAGTCTCTCTCGCAGTCTCTCTCGCAGTCTCCCTCGCTGTCTCCCTCGATGTCCCGCTCGCGGTCTCCCTTGCAGTCTCTCTCGCTGTCTCCCTCGCAGTCTCCCTCGCAGTCTCCCACGCAGTCTCTCTCGCTGTCTCTCTCGCAGTCTCTCTCGCTGTCTCCCTCGATGTCTCGCTCGCTGTCTCCCTCGCAGTCTCTCTCACTGTCTCTCTCGCAGTCTCTCTCACTGTCTCCCTCGCAGTCTCCCTCGCAGTCTCCCTCGCAGTCTCCCTCGCTGACTCTCTCACAGTCTCTCTCGCTGTCTCCCTCACTGTCTCCCTCGCAGTCTCTCTCGCTGTCTCCCTCGCAGTCTCTCTCGCTTTCTCCCTCGCTTTCTCTCTCGCTATCTCCCTTGCAGTCTCTCTCGCTGTCTCCATCGCTGTCGAACTCGCTGTCTGCCTCGCATTCTCTCTCGCAATCTCTCTCGCTGTCTCTCTCGCTGTCTCCCTCGCTGTCTCTCTCGCAGTCTCGCTCGCTGTCTCTCTCGCAGTCTCTCTCACAGACTCTGTCGCAGTCTCCCTCGCTGTCTCGCTCGCTGTCTCCCTCGCAGTCTCCCTCGCTGTCTCTCTCGCAGTCTCTCTCGCTGTCTCCCTCGCAGTCTCTCTCGCTGTCTCCCTCGCTGTCTCCCTCGCAGTCTCTCTCGCTGTCTCCCTCGCAGTCTCTCTCGCTGTCTCCCTCACAGTCTCTCTCGCTTTCTCCCTCGCAGTCTCTCTCGCATTCTCTCTCGCTATCTCCCTTGCAGTCACTCTCGCTATCTCCCTTGCAGTCTCTCTCGCTGTCTCCATCGCTGTCGAACTCGCTGTCTGCCTCGCATTCTATCTCGCAGTCTCTCTCGCTGTCTCCCTCGCTGTCTCCCTCGCTGTGTCTCTCGCAGTCTCTCTCACAGACTCTGTCGCAGTCTCCCTCGCTGTCTCGCTCGCTGTCTCCCTCGCAGTCTCTCTCGCTGTCTCTCTCGCAGTCTCTCTCGCTGTCTCCCTCGCTGTCTCTCTCGCTGTCTCCCTCGCTGTCTCCCTCGCAGTCTCTCTCGCTGTCTCCCTAGCAGTCTCTCTCGCTGTCTCCCTCACAGTCTCTCTCGCTTTCTCCCTCGCAGTCTCTCTCGCATTCTCTCTCGCTATCTCCCTTGCAGTCACTCTCGCTATCTCCCTTGCAGTCTCTCTCGCTGTCTCCATCGCTGTCGAACTCGCTGTCTGCCTCGCATTCTCCCTTGCAGTCTCTCTCGCTGTCTCCATCGCTGTCGAACTCGCTGTCTGCCTCTCATTCTTTCTCGCAGTCTCTCTCGCTGTCTCCCTCGCTGTCTCCCTCGCTGTCACTCTCGCAGTCTCTCTCACTGTCTCCCTCGCAGTCTCCCTCGCAGTCTCCCTCGCTGTCTCCCTCGCTGTCTCTCTCGCAGTCTCTCTCGCTGTCTTCCTCGCAGTCTCTCTCGCTTTCTCCCTCGCTTTCTCCCTCGCTTTCTCCCTCGCTTTCTCCCTCGCTTTCTCCCCCGCTGTCTCTCTCGCACACTCTCTCGCAGACTCTCTCGCTGTCTCTCTCGCAGTCTCTCTCACAGACTCTGTCGCAGTCTCCCTCGCTGTCTTGCTCGCTTTCTCCCTCGCAGTTTCTCTCGCTGTCTCTCTCGCAGTCTCTCTCGCTGTCTCCCTCGCAGTCTCCCTCGCAGTCTCTCTCGCTGTCTCACTCGCAGTCTCTCTCGCTGTCTCCCTCACAGTCTCTCTCGCTTTCTCCCTCGCTGTCTCTCTCGCAGACTCTCTCGCTGTCTCTCTCGCTGTCTCTCTCGCAGTCTCTCACGCCACCTCTCTCGCCGTCTCTCTCGCAGTCTCTCTCGCCTTCTCTCTCGCTGTCTCTCTCGCAGTCTCCCTCGCATTTTCTCTCGCAGTCTCTCTCGCTATCTCCATCGCTGTCTAACTCGCAGTCTCCCTCGCATTCTCGCTCGCTTTCTCTCTGGCAGTCTCTCTCGCTGTCTCTCTCGCAGTCTCTCTCGCTGTCTCCCTCGCAGTCTCTCTCGCTGTCACTCTCGCAGTCTCTCTCACTGTCTCCCTCGCAGTCTCCCTCGCAGTCTCCCTCGCAGTCTCCCTCGCTGTCTCTCTCGCAGTCTCTCTCGCTGTCTCCCTCGCTGTCTCCCTCGCAGTCTCTCTCGCTGTCTCCCTCGCAGTCTCTCTCGCTTTCTCCCTCGCTTTCTCCCTCGCTTTCTCCCTCGCTTTCTCCCTCGCTTTCTCCCCCGCTGTCTCTCTCGCACCCTCTCTCGCAGACTCTCTCGCTGTCTCTCTCGCAGTCTCTCTCGCTGCCGCCCTCGCCGTCACTCTCGCCGTCTCTCTCGCAGTCTCTCTCGCTGTCTCTCTCGCTGTCTCCCTCGCATTTTCTCTCGCAGTCTCTTTTGCATTCTCTCTCGCTATCTCCCTTGCTGTCTCTCTCGCAGTCTCTCTCGCTGTCTCCCTCGCTGTCTCCCTCGCTGTCTCTCTCGCAGTCTCGCTCGCTGTCTCTCTCGCCGTCTCTCTCACAGAGTCTGTCGCAGTCTCCCTCGCTGTCTCGCTCGCTGTCTCCCTCGCAGTCTCTCTCGCTGTCTCTCTCGCTGTCTCCCTTGCAGTCTCTCTCGCTATCTCCCTTGCAGTCTCTCTCGCTGTCTCCATCGCTGTCGAACTCGCTGTCTACCTCGCTGTCTCTCTCACAATCTCTCTCGCTGTCTCCCTCGCTGTCTCTCTCGCAGTCTCGCTCGCTGTCTCTCTCGCTGTCTCCCTCACAGTCTCTCTCGCTTTCTCCCTCGCAGTCTCTCTCGCATTCTCTCTCGCAATCTCCCTTGCAGTCACTCTCGCTATCTCCCTTGCAGTCTCTCTCGCTGTCGCCATCGCTGTCGAACTCGCTGTCTACCTCGCATTCTCTCTCGCCTTCTCTCTCGCTGTCTCAATCGCAGTCTCCCTCGCATTTTCTCTGGCAGTCTCTCTCGCAGTCTCTCTCGCTATCTCCCTTGCAGTCTCTCTCGCTATCTCCATCGCTGTCTAACTCGCTGTCTACCTCGCATTCTCTCACGCAGTCTCTCTCGCTGTCTCCCTCGCAGTCCTCCTCGCAGTCTCCCTCGCAGTCTCCCTCGCATTCTCTCTCGCTGTCTCTCTCGCAGTCTCTCTCGCTGTCTCTCTCGCAGTCTCTCTCGCTGTCTCCCTCGCAGTCTCTCTCGCTGTCTCTCTCGCAGTCTCTCTCACTGTCTGCCTCGCAGTCTCCCTCGCAGTCTCCCTCGCTGTCTCTCTCGCAGTCTCTCTCGCTGTCTCCCTCGTTGTCTCCCTCGCAGTCTCTCTCTCTGTCTCCCTCGCAGTCTCTCCCGCTTTCTCCCTCGCTTTCTCCCTCGCTTTCTCCCTCGCTGTCTCTCTCGCACACTCTCTCGCAGACTCTCTCGCTGTCTCTCACGCAGTCTCTCTCGCTGCCTCGCTCGCCGTCTCTCTCGCCGTCTCTCTCGCAGTCTCTCTCGCTGTCTCTCTCGCTGTCTCCCTCGCATTTTCTCTGGCAGTCTCTCTCGCAGTCTCTCTCGCTATCTCCCTTGCAGTCTCTCTCGCTATCTCCATCGCTGTCTAACTCGCTGTCTACCTCGCATTCTCTCTCGCAGTCTCTCTCGCTGTCTCCCTCGCAGTCCTCCTCGCAGTCTCCCTCGCAGTCTCCCTCGCATTCTCTCTCGCTGTCTCTCTCGCAGTCTCTCTCGCTGTCTCTCTCGCAGTCTCTCTCGCTGTCTCCCTCGCAGTCTCTCTCGCTGTCTCTCTCGCAGTCTCTCTCACTGTCTCCCTCGCAGTCTCCCTCGCAGTCTCCCTCGCTGTCTCTCTCGCAGTCTCTCTCGCTGTCTCCCTCGTTGTCTCCCTCGCAGTCTCTCTCTCTGTCTCCCTCGCAGTCTCTCCCGCTTTCTCCCTCGCTTTCTCCCTCGCTTTCTCCCTCGCTGTCTCTCTCTCACACTCTCTCGCAGACTCTCTCGCTGTCTCTCTCGCAGTCTCTCTCGCTGCCTCGCTCGCCGTCTCTCTCGCCGTCTCTCTCGCAGTCTCTCTCGCTGTCTCTCTCGCTGTCTCCCTCGCATTTCTCTCGCAGTCTCTTTTGCATTCTCTCTCGCTATCTCCCTTGCAGTCTCTCTCGCTATTTCCCTTGCAGTCTCTCTCGCTGTCTCCATCGCTGTCGAACTCGCTGTCAACCTCGCATTCTCTCTCGCAGTCTCTCTCGCTGTCTCCCTCGCTGTCTCTCTCGCAGTCTCGCTCGCTGTCTCTCTCGCAGTCTCTCTCGCAGACTCTCTCGCAGTCTCCCTCGCTGTCTCGCTCGCTGTCTCCCTCGCAGTCTCTCTCGCTGTCTCCCTCGCAGTCTCTCTCGCTGTCTCCCTCGCAGTCTCTCTCGCAGTCTGTCTCGCTGTCTCCCTCGCAGTCTCTCTCGCTGTCTCCCTCACAGTCTCTCTCGCTTTATCCCTCGCTGTCTCTCTCGCAGTCTCTCTCACCGCCTCTCTCGCCGTCTCTCTTGCAGTCTCTCTCGCCTTCTCTCTTGCTGTCTCTCTCGCTGTCTCCCTCGCATTTTCTCTCGCAGTCTCTCTCGCTTTCTCCCTTGCAGTCTCTCTCGCTATCTCCATCGCTGTCGAACCCGCTGTCTACCTCGCATTCTCTCTCGCAGTCTCTCTCGCTGTCTCCCTCGCTGTCTCCTTCGCTGTCTCCCTCGCTGTCTCCCTCGCTGTCTCCCTCGCTGTCTCTCTCGCTGTCTCTCTCGCTGTCTCTCACTGTTTCCTTCGCTGTCTCCCTCGCTGTCTCCCTCGCTGTCTCTCTCGCTATCTCCCTCGCTGTCTCCCTCGCAGTCTCTTTTGCTGTCTCCCTCGCTGTCTCCCTCGCAGTCTCACTCGCAGTCTCCCTCGCAGTCTCACTCGCTGTCTCCCTCTCAGTGTCTCCTGCAGTCTCTCTCGCTGTCTCTCTTGCTTTCCGCCTCGCATTCTCTCTCGCAGACTCTCTCGCTGTCTCGCTCACTTTGTCCCACGCTGTCTCTCACGCAGACTCTCTCGCTGTCTCTCTCGCAGTCTCTCTCGCTGTCTCTCTCGCAGTCTCTCTCGCAGTCTCTCTCGCTGTCTCCCTCGCTGGCTCCCTCGCTGTCTCCCTCCCTGTCTCTCTCGCAGTCTCTCTCGCAGTCTCTTTTGCTTTCTCCCTCGCAGTCTCTCTCGCTGTCTCTCTCGCAGTCTCTCTCGCAGTCTCTTTCGCTGTCTCCCTCGCAGTCTCTCTCGCTGTCTCCCTCGCTGTCTCCCTCGCTGTCTCACTCGCGGTCTCCCTCGCGGTCTCCCTCACAGTCTCCCTCGCAGTCTCTCTCGCAGTCTCTCTCGCAGTCTCTCTCGCTGTCTCCCTCGCTGTCTCCCTCGCTGTCTCCCTCGCTGTCTCCCTCGCTGTCTCTCTCGCAGTCTCCCTCGCTGTCTCCCTCGCAGTCTCTCACTGTCTCCCTCGCAGTCTCTCGCAGTCTCTCGCTGTCTCCCTCGCTGTCTCCCTCGCTGCCTCCCTCGCTGTCTCCCTCGCTGTCTCCCTCGCTGTCTCCCTCGATGTCTCCCTCGCCGTCGCTCTCGCCGTCTCCCTCGCTGTCGAACTCGCTGACTCTCTCGCAGTTTCTCTCACATTCTCTCTCGCTGTCTCCATCGGTGTCTCCCTTGCTTTCTCCCTCGCTGTCTCTCTCGCAGTCTCTTTTGCTTTCTCCCTCGCGGTCTCTCTCGTGGTCTCTCTCGCATTCTCTCTCGCTGTCTCTCTCGCCGTCTCTCTCGCCGTCTCTCTCGCTGTCTCTCTCGCATTCGCTCTCGCAGTCTCTCTCGCTGTCTCTCTCGCTGTCTCTCTCGCAGACTCTCTCGCTGTCTCCCTCACTTTCTCCCTCGCTGTCTCTCACGCAGACTCTCTCACTGTCTCTCTCTCAGTCTCTCTCGCTGTCTCTCTCACAGAGTCTGTCGCAGTCTCCCTCGCTGTCTCGCTCGCTGTCTCCCTCGCAGTCTCTCTCGCTGTCTCCCTCGCAGTCTCTCTCGCTGTCTCCCTCGCAGTCTCTCTCGCAGTCTGTCTCGCTGTCTCCCTCGCAGTCTCTCTCGCTGTCTCCCTCACAGTCTCTCTCGCTTTATCCCTCGCTGTCTCTCTCGCAGTCTCTCTCACCGCCTCTCTCGCCATCTCTCTTGCAGTCTCTCTCGCCTTCTCTCTTGCTGTCTCTCTCGCTGTCTCCCTCGCATTTTCTCTCGCAGTCTCTCTCGCTTTCTCCCTTGCAGTCTCTCTCGCTATCTCCATCGCTGTCGAACCCGCTGTCTACCTCGCATTCTCTCTCGCAGTCTCTCTCGCTGTCTCCCTCGCTGTCTCCTTCGCTGTCTCCCTCGCTGTCTCCCTCGCTGTCTCCCTCGCTGTCTCTCTCGCTGTCTCTCTCGCTGTCTCTCTCACTGTTTCCTTCGCTGTCTCCCTCGCTGTCTCCCTCGCTGTCTCTCTCGCTATCTCCCTCGCTGTCTCACTCGCAGTCTCTTTTGCTGTCTCCCTCGCTGTCTCCCTCGCAGTCTCACTCGCAGTCTCCCTCGCAGTCTCACTCGCTGTCTCCCTCGCAGTGTCTGCTGCAGTCTCTCTCGCTGTCTCTCTTGCTTTCCGCCTCGCATTCTCTCTCGCAGACTCTCTCGCTGTCTCGCTCACTTTCTCCCACGCTGTCTCTCACGCAGACTCTCTCGCTGTCTCTCTCGCAGTCTCTCTCGCTGTCTCTCTCGCAGTCTCTCTCGCAGTCTCTCTCGCTGTCTCCCTCGCTGGCTCCCTCGCTGTCTCCCTCCCTGTCTCTCTCGCAGTCTCTCTCGCAGTCTCTTTTGCTTTCTCCCTCGCAGTCTCTCTCGCTGTCTCTCTCGCAGTCTCTCTCGCAGTCTCTTTCGCTGTCTCCCTCGCAGTCTCTCTCGCTGTCTCCCTCGCTGTCTCCCTCGCTGTCTCACTCGCGGTCTCCCTCGCGGTCTCCCTCGCAGTCTCCCTCGCAGTCTCTCTCGCAGTCTCTCTCGCAGTCTCTCTCGCTGTCTCCCTCGCTGTCTCCCTCGCTGTCTCCCTCGCTGTCTCCCTCGCTGTCTCTCTCGCAGTCTCCCTCGCTGTCTCCCTCGCAGTCTCTCACTGTCTCCCTCGCAGTCTCTCGCTGTCTCCCTCGCTGTCTCCCTCGCTGCCTCTCTCGCTGTCTCCCTCGCTGTCTCCCTCGCTGTCTCCCTCGATGTCTCCCTCGCCGTCGCTCTCGCCGTCTCCCTCGCTGTCGAACTCGCTGACTCTCTCGCAGTTTCTCTCACATTCTCTCTCGCTGTCTCCATCGGTGTCTCCCTTGCTTTCTCCCTCGCTGTCTCTCTCGCAGTCTCTTTTGCTTTCTCCCTCGCGGTCTCTCTCGTGGTCTCTCTCGCAGTCTCTCTCGCAGTCTCTCTCGCCGTCTCTCTCGCCGTCTCTCTCGCTGTCTCTCTCGCATTCGCTCTCGCAGTCTCTCTCGCTGTCTCTCTCGCTGTCTCTCTCGCAGACTCTCTCGCTGTCTCCCTCACTTTCTCCCTCGCTGTCTCTCACGCAGACTCTCTCACTGTCTCTCTCTCAGTCTCTCTCGCTGTCTCTCTCGCTGCCTCCCTCGCCGTCTCCCTCGCCGTCTCCCTCGCCGTCTCCCTCGCCGTCTCCCTCGCCGTTTCCCTCGCCGAATCTCTCGCAGTCTCTCTCGCTGTCTCTCTCGCAGTCTCCCTCGGATTTTCTCTCGCAGTCTCTCTAGCAGTCTCTCTCGCTATCTCCCTTGCAGTCCCTCTCGCTATCTCGCTTGCAGTCTCTCACGATGTCTCCATCGCTGTCTCCATCGCTGTCTCCATCGCTGTCTCCATCGCTGTCTTCATCGCTGTCTAACTCGCTGTCTATCTCGCATTCTCTCTCGCAGTCTCTCTCGCTGTCTACCTCGCTGTCTCCCTCGCAGTGTCTGCTGCAGTCTCTCTCGCTGTCTCTCTTGCTTTCCGCCTCGCATTCTCTCTCGCAGACTCTCTCGCTGTCTCGCTCACTTTCTCCCACGCTGTCTCTCACGCAGACTCTCTCGCTGTCTCTCTCGCAGTCTCTCTCGCTGTCTCTCTCGCAGTCTCTCTCGCAGTCTCTCTCGCTGTCTCCCTCGCTGGCTCCCTCGCTGTCTCCCTCCCTGTCTCTCTCGCAGTCTCTCTCGCAGTCTCTTTTGCTTTCTCCCTCGCAGTCTCTCTCGCTGTCTCTCTCGCAGTCTCTCTCGCAGTCTCTTTCGCTGTCTCCCTCGCAGTCTCTCTCGCTGTCTCCCTCGCTGTCTCCCTCGCTGTCTCACTCGCGGTCTCCCTCGCGGTCTCCCTCGCAGTCTCCCTCGCAGTCTCTCTCGCAGTCTCTCTCGCAGTCTCTCTCGCTGTCTCCCTCGCTGTCTCCCTCGCTGTCTCCCTCGCTGTCTCCCTCGCTGTCTCTCTCGCAGTCTCCCTCGCTGTCTCCCTCGCAGTCTCTCACTGTCTCCCTCGCAGTCTCTCGCAGTCTCTCGCTGTCTCCCTCGCTGTCTCCCTCGCTGCCTCCCTCGCTGTCTCCCTCGCTGTCTCCCTCGCTGTCTCCCTCGATGTCTCCCTCGCCGTCGCTCTCGCCGTCTCCCTCGCTGTCGAACTCGCTGACTCTCTCGCAGTTTCTCTCACATTCTCTCTCGCTGTCTCCATCGGTGTCTCCCTTGCTTTCTCCCTCGCTGTCTCTCTCGCAGTCTCTTTTGCTTTCTCCCTCGCGGTCTCTCTCGTGGTCTCTCTCGCAGTCTCTCTCGCAGTCTCTCTCGCCGTCTCTCTCGCCGTCTCTCTCGCTGTCTCTCTCGCATTCGCTCTCGCAGTCTCTCTCGCTGTCTCTCTCGCTGTCTCTCTCGCAGACTCTCTCGCTGTCTCCCTCACTTTCTCCCTCGCTGTCTCTCACGCAGACTCTCTCACTGTCTCTCTCTCAGTCTCTCTCGCTGTCTCTCTCGCTGCCTCCCTCGCCGTCTCCCTCGCCGTCTCCCTCGCCGTCTCCCTCGCCGTCTCCCTCGCCGACTCTCTCGCAGTCTCTCTCGCTGTCTCTCTCGCAGTCTCCCTCGGATTTTCTCTCGCAGTCTCTCTAGCAGTCTCTCTCGCTATCTCCCTTGCAGTCCCTCTCGCTATCTCGCTTGCAGTCTCTCACGATGTCTCCATCGCTGTCTCCATCGCTGTCTCCATCGCTGTCTCCATCGCTGTCTTCATCGCTGTCTAACTCGCTGTCTATCTCGCATTCTCTCTCGCAGTCTCTCTCGCTGTCTACCTCGCTGTCACTCTCGCAGTTTCTCTCGCATTCTCTCTCGCTGTCTCCCTCGCAGTCTCTCTCGCTTTCTCCATCGCTCTCTCCCTCGCAGTCTCTTTCGCATACTTCTCGCTGTCTTCTCGCTGTATCGCTCACTGTCTCCCTCGCTGTCTCTCTGGCAGTCTCTCTCGCTGTCTCTCTCGCTGTCCCAATCGCTGTCTCCCTCGCAGTCTCCCTCGCATTCTCCCTCGCAGTCTCTCTCGCAGTCTCTCTCGCAGTCTCTCTCGCAGTCTCTCTCGCAGACTCTCTCGCTGTCTCTCTCGCAGTCTCCCTCGCTGTCTCCCTCGCTGTCTCTCTCGCTGTCTCTCTCGCAGTCTCCCTCGCTTTTCGCTCGCTGTCTCCCTCGCAGTCTCTCTCGCTGTCTCCCTCGCAGTCTCTCTCGCTGTCTCCCTCGCAGTCTCTCTCGCAGTCTGTCTCGCTGTCTCCCTCGCAGTCTCTCTCGCTGTCTCCCTCACAGTCTCTCTCGCTTTATCCCTCGCTGTCTCTCTCGCAGTCTCTCTCACCGCCTCTCTCGCCGTCTCTCTTGCAGTCTCTCTCGCCTTCTCTCTTGCTGTCTCTCTCGCTGTCTCCCTCGCATTTTCTCTCGCAGTCTCTCTCGCTTTCTCCCTTGCAGTCTCTCTCGCTATCTCCATCGCTGTCGAACCCGCTGTCTACCTCGCATTCTCTCTCGCAGTCTCTCTCGCTGTCTCCCTCGCTGTCTCCTTCGCTGTCTCCCTCGCTGTCTCCCTCGCTGTCTCCCTCGCTGTCTCTCTCGCTGTCTCTCTCGCTGTCTCTCTCACTGTTTCCTTCGCTGTCTCCCTCGCTGTCTCCCTCGCTGTCTCTCTCGCTATCTCCCTCGCTGTCTCTCTCGCTGTCTCTCTCGCTGTCTCACTCGCTGTCTCCCTCGCTGTCTCTCTCGCTGTCTCTCTCGCTGTCCCCCTTGCTGTCTCTCTCGCTGTCTCTCTCGCTGTCCCCCTCGCTGTCTCCCTCGCTGTCCCTCTCGCAGTCGATCTCGCTGTCTCTCTCGCCGTCTCTCTCGCAGTCTCTCTCGCTGTCTCCCTCGCAGGCTCTCATGAAGTCTCTCTCGCTGTCTCTCTCGCTGTCTCTCTCGCTGTCTCTCTCGCTGTCTCCCTCACTGTCTCTTTCGCAGTCTCTCCCGCAGTCTCTTTCGCAATCTCTCTCGCAGTCTCTTTTGCCTTCTCCCTCGCAGTCTCTCTCGCAGTCTCTCTCGCTGTCTCTCTCGCATTCGCTCTCGCAGTCTCTCTCGCTGTCTCTCTCGCTGTCTCTCTCGCTGTCTCCCTCGCAGTCTCTCTCGCTGTCTCCCTCGCTTTCTCCCTCGCTGTCTCTCTCGCAGAATCTCTCGCTGTCTCCCTCGCTGTCTCCCTCGCATTCTCTCTTGCTGTCTCCCTCGCAGTCTCTCTCGCTGTCTCCCTCGCAGTCTCCCTCGCAGTCTCCCTCGCAGTCTCCCTCGCCGTCTCTCTCGCAGTCTCCCTCGCTGTCTATCTCGCATTCTCCCTCGCTGTCTCCCTCGCAGTCTCTCTCGCTGTCTCCGTCGCTGTCACCCTCGCTGTCTACCTCGCATTATCTCTCGCATTCTCTCTCGCTGTCTCCCTCGCTGTCTCCTTCGCTGTCTCCCTCGCTGTCTCTCTCGCAGTCTCTCTCGCTATCTCCCTCGCAGTCTCTCTCGCCTTCTCCATCGCTGTCTCCCTCGCTGTCTCCCTCGCAGTCTCTCTCGCAGTCTCTTTTGCTGTCTCCCTCGCTGTCTCCCTCACAGTCTCATGCAGTCTCTCTCGCTGTCTCTCTGTCTGTCCCCCTCGCTGTCTCTCTCGCGGTATCTCTCGCTGTTTCCCTCGAAGTCCCTCTCGCAGTCCCTCTCGCAGTCCCTCTCGCAGTCTCTCTCAGTCTCTCTCGCAGTTCGTTCGCTGTCTCCCTCGCTGTCTCCCTCGCAGTCTCTCTCGCAGTCTCTCTCGCTGTCCCCCTCGCTGTCTCCCTCGCTGTCCCTCTCGCAGTCGATCTCGCTGTCTCTCTCGCCGTCTCTCTCGCAGTCTCTCTCGCTGTCTCCCTCGCAGGCTCTCATGAAGTCTCTCTCGCTGTCTCTCTCGCTGTCTCTCTCGCTGTCTCTCTCGCTGTCTCCCTCACTGTCTCTTTCGCAGTCTCTCCCGCAGTCTCTTTCGCAATCTCTCTCGCAGTCTCTTTTGCCTTCTCCCTCGCAGTCTCTCTCGCAGTCTCTCTCGCTGTCTCTCTCGCATTCGCTCTCGCAGTCTCTCTCGCTGTCTCTCTCGCTGTCTCTCTCGCTGTCTCCCTCGCAGTCTCTCTCGCTGTCTCCCTCGCTTTCTCCCTCGCTGTCTCTCTCGCAGAATCTCTCGCTGTCTCCCTCGCTGTCTCCCTCGCATTCTCTCTTGCTGTCTCCCTCGCAGTCTCTCTCGCTGTCTCCCTCGCAGTCTCCCTCGCAGTCTCCCTCGCAGTCTCCCTCGCCGTCTCTCTCGCAGTCTCCCTCGCTGTCTATCTCGCATTCTCCCTCGCTGTCTCCCTCGCAGTCTCTCTCGCTGTCTCCGTCGCTGTCACCCTCGCTGTCTACCTCGCATTATGTCTCGCATTCTCTCTCGCTGTCTCCCTCGCTGTCTCCTTCGCTGTCTCCCTCGCTGTCTCTCTCGCAGTCTCTCTCGCTATCTCCCTCGCAGTCTCTCTCGCCTTCTCCATCGCTGTCTCCCTCGCTGTCTCCCTCGCAGTCTCTCTCGCAGTCTCTTTTGCTGTCTCCCTCGCTGTCTCCCTCACAGTCTCATGCAGTCTCTCTCGCTGTCTCTCTGTCTGTCCCCCTCGCTGTCTCTCTCGCGGTATCTCTCGCTGTTTCCCTCGAAGTCCCTCTCGCAGTCCCTCTCGCAGTCCCTCTCGCAGTCTCTCTCAGTCTCTCTCGCAGTTCGTTCGCTGTCTCCCTCGCTGTCTCCCTCGCAGTCTCTCTCGCAGTCTCTCTCGCAGTCTCTCTCGCTGTCTCCCACGCAGTCTCTCGCATTCTCTTTCGCTGTTCCCTCGCTGTCTCCCTCGCTGTCTCCCTCGCTGTCTCCCTCGCTGTCTCCCTCGCTGTTTCCCTCGCAGTCTCTCACGCAGTCTCTCACGCAGTCTCTCACGCAGTCTCTCTCGCTGTCCCCCTCGCTGTCCCTCTCGCTGTCCCCCTCGCTGTCTCCCTCGATTTGCCCCTCGCTGTCCCCCCCGCTGTCCCCCTCGCTGTCTCCCTCGCAGTCTCTCTCGCAGTCTCTCTCGCTGCCTCCCTCGCCGTCTCCCTCGCCGTCTCCCTCGCCGTCTCCCTCGCTGTCTCCCTCGCCGTCTCCCTCGCCGTCTCTCTCGCAGTCTCTCTCGCTGTCTGTCTCGCAGTCTCCCTCGGATTTTATCTCGCAGTCTCTCTAGCAGTCTCTCTCGCTATCTCCCTTGCAGTCCCTCTCGCTATCTCGCTTGCAGCCTCTCACGCTGTCTCCATCGCTGTCTCCATCGCTGTCTCCATCGCTGTCTCCCTCGCTGTCTCTCTCGCTGTCTCTCTCGCTGTCTCTCTCGCTGTCTCACTCGCTGTCTCCCTCGCTGTCTCTCTCGCTGTCTCTCTCGCTGTCTCTCTCGCTGTCCCCCTCGCTGTCTCCCTCGCTGTTCCCCTCGCTGTCTCCCTCGATGTTTCCCTCGCAGTCTCTCTCGCAGGCTCTTTTGCTTACTCTCTCGCAGTCTATCTCGCTGTCTCTCTCGCTGTCTCCCTCGCAGGCTCTCATGAAGTCTCTCTCGCTGTCTCTCTCGCTGTCTCTCTCGCTGCCTCTCTCGCTGTCTCCCTCGCTGTCTCTCTCGCAGTCTCTCTCGCAGTCTCTTTCGCAATCTCTCTCGCAGTCTCTTATGCTTTCTCCCTCGCAGTCTCTCTCGCAGTCTCTCTCGCTGTCTCCCTCGCTGTCTCCCTCGCAGTCTCTCTCGCAGGCTCTTTTGCTTTCTCTCTCGCAGTCTATCTCGCTGTCTCTCTCGCTGTCTCCCTCGCAGGCTCTCATGAAGTCTCTCTCGCTGTCTCTCTCGCTGTCTCTCTCGCTGCCTCTCTCGCTGTCTCCCTCGCTGTCTCTCTCGCAGTCTCTCTCGCAGTCTCTTTCGCAATCTCTCTCGCAGTCTCTTATGCTTTATCCCTCGCAGTCTCTCTCGCAGTCTCTCTCGCTGTCTCCCTCGCAGTCTCCCTCGCAGTCTCTCTCGCTGTCTCCCTCGCTTTCTCCCTCACTGTCTCTCTCGCAGAATCTCTCGCTATCTCCCTCGCTGTCTCCCTCGCTGTCTCCCTCGCAATCTCTCTCGCTGTCTCCCTCGCAGTCTCTCGCGCTGTCTCCGTCGCTGTCACCCTCGCTGTCTACCTCGCATTATCTCTCGCATTCTCTCTCGCTGTCTCCCTCGCTGTCTCCCTCGCTGTCTCCCTCGATGTCTCTCTCGCAGTCTCACTCGCTATCTCCCTTGCAGTCTCTCTCGCCTTCTCCATCGCTGTCTCCCTCGCTGTCTCCCTCGCAGTCTCTCTCGCAGTCTCTTTTGCTGTCTCCCTCGCTGTCTCGCTCGCAGTCTCATGCAGTCTCTCTCGCTGTCTCTCTGTCTGTCCCCCTCGCTGTCTCTCTCGCAGTATCTCTCGCTGTTTCCCTCGAAGTCCCTCTCGCAGTCCCTCTCGCAGTCCCTCTCGCAGTCTCTCTCAGTCTCTCTCGCAGTTCGTTCGCTGTCTCCCTCGCTGTCTCCCTCGCAGTCTCTCTCGCTTTCTCCATCGCTCTCTCCCTCGCAGTCTCTTTCGCTTTCTTCTCGCTGTCTTCTCGCTGTATCGCTCACTGTCTCCCTCGCTGTCTCTCTGGCAGTCTCTCTCGCTGTCTCTCTCGCTTGTCCAATCGCTGTCTCCCTCGCAGTCTCCCTCGCAGTCTCCCTTGCATTCTCCCTCGCAGTCTCTCTCGCAGTCTCTCTCGCAGTCTCTCTCGCAGTCTCTCTCGCAGACTCTCTCGCTGTCTCTCTCGCAGTCTCCCTCGCTGTCTCCCTCGCTGTCTCTCTCGCTGTCTCTCTCGCTGTCTCTCTCGCTGTCTCACTCGCTGTCACCCTCGCTGTCTCTCTCGCTGTCTCTCTCGCTGTCTCTCTCGCTGTCCCCCTCGCTGTCTCCCTCGCTGTCCCCCTCACTGTCTCTCTCGCTGTCTCCCTCGCAGTCTCTCTCGCAGGCTCTTTTGCTTTCTCTCTCGCAGTCTATCTCGCTGTCTCTCTCGCTGTCTCCCTCGCAGGCTCTCATGAAGTCTCTCTCGCTGTGTCTCTCGCTGTCTCTCTCGCTGCCTCTCTCGCTGTCTCCCTCGCTGTCTCTCTCGCAGTCTCTCTCGCAGTCTCTTTCGCAATCTCTCTCGCAGTCTCTTATGCTTTCTCCCTCGCAGTCTCTCTCGCAGTCTCTCTCGCTGTCTCCCTCGCAGTCTCCCTCGCATTCTCTCTCGCAGTCTCCCTCGCAGTCTCTCTCACTGTCTCCCTCGCTTTCTCCCTCGCTGTCTCTCTCGCAGAATCTCTCGCTATCTCCCTCGCTGTCTCCCTCGCAGTCTCCCTCGCAGTCTCCCTCGCCGTCTCTCTCGCAGTCTCCCTCGCTGTCTATATCGCATTCTCCCTCGCTGTCTCCCTCGCAGTCTCTCTCGCTGTCTCCGTCGCTGTCACCCTCGCTGTCTACCTCGCATTATCTCTCGCATTCTCTCTCGCTGTCTCCCTCGCTGTCTCCTTCGCTGTCTCCCTCGCTGTCTCTCTCGCAGTCTCTCTCGCTATCTCCCTCGCAGTCTCTCTCGCCTTCTCCATCGCTGTCTCCCTCGCTGTCTCCCTCGCAGTCTCTCTCGCAGTCTCTTTTGCTGTCTCCCTCGCTGTCTCCCTCGCAGTCTCATGCAGTCTCTCTCGCTGTCTCTCTGTCTGTCCCCCTCGCTGTCTCTCTCGCGGTATCTCTCGCTGTTTCCCTCGAAGTCCCTCTCGCAGTCCCTCTCGCAGTCCCTCTCGCAGTCTCTCTCAGTCTCTCTCGCAGTTCGTTCGCTGTCTCTCTCGCTGTCTCCCTCGCAGTCTCTCGCATTCTCTTTCGCTGTTCCCTCGCTGTCTCCCTCGCTGTCTCCCTCGCTGTCTCTCTCGCAGTCTCCCTCGCTGTCTCCCTCGCTGTCTCTCTCGCTGTCTCTCTCGCTGTCTCACTCGCTGTCACCCTCGCTGTCTCTCTCGCTGTCTCTCTCGCTGTCTCTCTCGCTGTCCCCCTCGCTGTCTCCCTCGCTGTCCCCCTCGCTGTCTCTCTCGCTGTCTCCCTCGCAGTCTCTCTCGCAGGCTTTTTTGCTTTCTCTCTCGCAGTCTATCTCGCTGTCTCTCTCGCTGTCTCCCTCGCAGGCTCTCATGAAGTCTCTCTCGCTGTGTCTCTCGCTGTCTCTCTCGCTGCCTCTCTCGCTGTCTCCCTCGCTGTCTCTCTCGCAGTCTCTCTCGCAGTCTCTTTCGCAATCTCTCTCGCAGTCTCTTATGCTTTCTCCCTCGCAGTCTCTCTCGCAGTCTCTCTCGCTGTCTCCCTCGCAGTCTCCCTCGCAGTCTCTCTCGCAGTCTCCCTCGCAGTCTCTCTCACTGTCTCCCTCGCTTTCTCCCTCGCTGTCTCTCTCGCAGAATCTCTCGCTATCTCCCTCGCTGTCTCCCTCGCAGACTCCCTCACAGTCTCCCTCGCCGTCTCTCTCGCAGTCTCCCTCGCTGTCTATCTCGCATTCTCCCTCGCTGTCTCCCTCGCAGTCTCTCTCGCTGTCTCCGTCGCTGTCACCCTCGCTGTCACCCTCGCTGTCTACCTCGCATTATCTCTCGCATTCTCTCTCGCTGTCTCCCTCGCTGTCTCCTTCGCTGTCTCCCTCGCTGTCTCTCTCGCAGTCTCTCTCGCTATCTCCCTCGCAGTCTCTCTCGCCTTCTCCATCGCTGTCTCCCTCGCTGTCTCCCTCGCAGTCTCTCTCGCAGTCTCTTTTGCTGTCTCCCTCGCTGTCTCGCTCGCAGTCTCATGCAGTCTCTCTCGCTGTCTCTCTGTCTGTCCCCCTCGTTGTCTCTCTCGCGGTATCTCTCGCTGTTTCCCTCGAAGTCCCTCTCGCAGTCCCTCTCGCAGTCCCTCTCGCAGTCTCTCTCAGACTCTCTCGCAGTTCGTTCGCTGTCTCTCTCGCTGTCTCCCTCGCAGTCTCTCGCATTCTCTTTCGCTGTTCCCTCGCTGTCTCCCTCGCTGTCTCCCTCGCTGTCTCCCTCGCTGTCTCCCTCGCTGTTTCCCTCGCAGTCTCTCACGCAGTCTCTCACGCAGTCTCTCACGCAGTCTCTCTCGCTGTCCCCCTCGCTGTCCCTCTCGCTGTCCCCCTCGCTGTCTCCCTCGATTTGCCCCTCGCTGTCCCCACCGCTGTCCCCCTCGCTGTCTCCCTCGCAGTCTCTCTCGCAGTCTCTCTCGCTGCCTCCCTCGCCGTCTCCCTCGCCGTCTCCCTCGCCGTCTCCCTCGCTATCTCCCTCGCCGTCTCCCTCGCCGTCTCTCTCGCAGTCTCTCTCGCTGTCTCTCTCGCAGTCTCCCTCGGATTTTATCTCGCAGTCTCTCTAGCAGTCTCTCTCGCTATCTCCCTTGCAGTCCCTCTCGCTATCTCGCTTGCAGTCTCTCACGCTGTCTCCATCGCTGTCTCCATCGCTGTCTCCATCGCTGTCTCCATCGCTGTCTTCATCGCTGTCTAACTCGCTGTCTATCTCGCAGTTTCTCTCGCATTCTCTGTCGCTGTCTCCCTCGCAGTCTCTCTCGCTTTCTCCATCGCTCTCTCCCTCGCAGTCTCTTTCGCTTTCTTCTCGCTGTCTTCTCGCTGTATCGCTCACTGTCTCCCTCGCTGTCTCTCTGGCAGTCTCTCTCGCTGTCTCTCTCGCTTGTCCAATCGCTGTCTCCCTCGCAGTCTCCCTCGCAGTCTCCCTCGCATTCTCCCTCGCAGTCTCTCTCGCAGTCTCTCTCGCAGTCTCTCTCGCAGACTCTCTCGCTGTCTCTCTCGCAGTCTCCATCGCTGTCTCCCTCGCTGTCTCTCTCGCTGTCTCTCTCGCTGTCTCTCTCGCTGTCTCACTCGCTGTCTCCCTCGCTGTCTCTCTCGCTGTCTCTCTCGCTGTCTCGCTCGCTGTCCCCCTCGCTGTCTCCCTCGCTGTCCCCCTCGCTGTCTCCCTCGCTGTCTCCCTCGCAGTCTCTCTCGCAGGCTCTTTTGCTTTCTCTCTCGCAGTCTATCTCGCTGTCTCTCTCGCTGTCTCCCTCGCAGGCTCTCATGAAGTCTCTCTCGCTGTCTCTCTCGCTGTCTCTCTCGCTGCCTCTCTCGCTGTCTCCCTCGCTGTCCCCCTCGCTGTCTCCCTCGCTGTCTCCCTCGCAGTCTCTCTCGCAGGCTCTTTTGCTTTCTCTCTCGCAGTCTATCTCGCTGTCTCTCTCGCTGTCTCCCTCGCAGGCTCTCATGAAGTCTCTCTCGCTGTCTCTCTCGCTGTCTCTCTCGCTGCCTCTCTCGCTGTCTCCCTCGCTGTCTCTCTCGCTGTCTCTCTCGCTGTCTCTCTCGCTGTCTCACTCGCTGTCTCCCTCGCTGTCTCTCTCGCTGTCTCTCTCGCTGTCTCGCTCGCTGTCCCCCTCGCTGTCTCCCTCGCTGTCCCCCTCGCTGTCTCCCTCGCTGTCTCCCTCGCAGTCTCTCTCGCAGGCTCTTTTGCTTTCTCTCTCGCAGTCTATCTCGCTGTCTCTCTCGCTGTCTCCCTCGCAGGCTCTCATGAAGTCTCTCTCGCTGTCTCTCTCGCTGTCTCTCTCGCTGCCTCTCTCGCTGTCTCCCTCGCTGTCTCTCTCGCAGTCTCTCTCGCAGTCTCTTTCGCAATCTCTCTCGCAGTCTCTTATGCTTTCTCCCTCGCAGTCTCTCTCGCAGTCTCTCTCGCTGTCTCCCTCGCAGTCTCCCTCGCAGTCTCTCTCGCAGTCTCCCTCGCAGTCTCTCTCGCTGTCTCCCTCGCTTTCTCCCTCGCTGTCTCTCTCGCAGAATCTCTCGCTATCTCCCTCGCTGTCTCCCTCGCTGTCTCCCTCGCAATCTCTCTCGCTGTCTCCCTCGCAGTCTCTCGCGCTGTCTCCCTCGCAGTCTCCCTCGCAGTCTCCCTCGCCGTCTCTCTCGCAGTCTCCCTCGCTGTCTATCTCGTATTCTCCCTCGCTGTCTCCCTCGCAGTCTCTCTCGCTGTCTCCGTCGCTGTCACCCTCGCTGTCTACCTCGCATTATCTCTCGCATTCTCTCTCGCTGTCTCCCTCGCTGTCTCCCTCGCTGTCTCCCTCGATGTCTCTCTCGCAGTCTCACTCGCTATCTCCCTCGCAGTCTCTCTCGCCTTCTCCATCGCTGTCTCCCTCGCTGTCTCCCTCGCAGTCTCTCTCGCAGTCTCTTTTGCTGTCTCCCTCGCTGTCTCGCTCGCAGTCTCATGCAGTCTCTCTCGCTGTCTCTCTGTCTGTCCCCCTCGCTGTCTCTCTCGCAGTATCTCTCGCTGTTTCCCTCGAAGTCCCTCTCGCAGTCCCTCTCGCAGTCCCTCTCGCAGTCTCTCTCAGTCTCTCTCGCAGTTCGTTCGCTGTCTCCCTCGCTGTCTCCCTCGCAGTCTCTCTCGCTTTCTCCATCGCTCTCTCCCTCGCAGTCTCTTTCGCTTTCTTCTCGCTGTCTTCTCGCTGTATCGCTCACTGTCTCCCTCGCTGTCTCTCTGGCAGTCTCTCTCGCTGTCTCTCTCGCTTGTCCAATCGCTGTCTCCCTCGCAGTCTCCCTCGCAGTCTCCCTCGCATTCTCCCTCGCAGTCTCTCTCGCAGTCTCTCTCGCAGTCTCTCTCGCAGACTCTCTCGCTGTCTCTCTCGCAGTCTCCCTCGCTGTCTCCCTCGCTGTCTCTCTCGCTGTCTCTCTCGCTGTCTCTCTCGCTGTCTCACTCGCTGTCACACTCGCTGTCTCTCTCGCTGTCTCTCTCGCTGTCCCCCTCGCTGTCTCCCTCGCTGTCCCCCTCGCTGTCTCTCTCGCTGTCTCCCTCGCAGTCTCTCTCGCAGGCTCTTTTGCTTTCTCTCTCGCAGTCTATCTCGCTGTCTCTCTCGCTGTCTCCCTCGCAGGCTCTCATGAAGTCTCTCTCGCTGTCTCTCTCGCTGTCTCTCTCGCTGCCTCTCTCGCTGTCTCCCTCGCTGTCTCTCTCGCAGTCTCTCTCGCAGTCTCTTTCGCAATCTCTCTCGCAGTCTCTTATGCTTTCTCCCTCGCAGTCTCTCTCGCAGTCTCTCTCGCTGTCTCCCTCGCAGTCTCCCTCGCAGTCTCTCTCGCAGTCTCCCTCGCAGTCTCTCTCGCTGTCTCCCTCGCTTTCTCCCTCGCTGTCTCTCTCGCAGAATCTCTCGCTATCTCCCTCGCTGTCTCCCTCGCTGTCTCCCTCGCAATCTCTCTTGCTGTCTCCCTCGCAGTCTCTCTCGCTGTCTCCCTCGCAGTCTCCCTCGCAGTCTCCCTCGCAGTCTCCCTCGCCGTCTCTCTCGCAGTCTCCCTCGCTGTCCATCTCGCATTCTCCCTCGCTGTCTCCCTCGCAGTCTCTCTCGCTGTCTCCGTCGCTGTCACCCTCGCTGTCTACCTCGCATTATCTCTCGCATTCTCTCTCGCTGTCTCCCTCGCTGTCTCCCTCGCTGTCTCCCTCGATGTCTCTCTCGCAGTCTCACTCGCTATCTCCCTCGCAGTCTCTCTCGCATTCTCCATCGCTGTCTCCCTCGCTGTCTCCCTCGCAGTCTCTCTCGCAGTCTCTTTTGCTGTCTCCCTCGCTGTCTCGCTCGCAGTCTCATGCAGTCTCTCTCGCTGTCTCTCTGTCTGTCCCCCTCGCTGTCTCTCTCGCAGTATCTCTCGCTGTTTCCCTCGAAGTCCCTCTCGCAGTCCCTCTCACAGTCCCTCTCGCAGTCTCTCTCAGTCTCTCTCGCAGTTCGTTCGCTGTCTCCCTCGCTGTCTCCCTCGCAGTCTCTCTCGCAGTCTCTCTCGCAGTCTCTCTCGCTTTCTCCTTCGCTGTCTCTCTCGCAGTCTCTCTCGCTGTCTCCCTCGCAGTATCTCGCATTCTCTTTCGCTGTTCCCTCGCTGTCTCCCTCGCTGTCTCCCTCACTGTCTCCCTCGCTGTCTCCCTCGCTGTTTCACTCGCAGTCTCTCACGCAGTCTCTCACGCAGTCTCTCACGCAGTCCCTCTCGCTGTGTTCCTCGCTGTCCCCCTCGCTGTCCCCCTCGCTGTCCCCCTCGCTGTCCCCCTCGATTTGCCCCTCGCTGTCCCTCCGCTGTCCCCCTCGCTGTCTCCCTCGCAGTCTCTGTCGCAGTCTCTCGCTGTCTCTCTCGCAGTCTCTCTCGCTATCTACCTCACTTTCTGCCTCGCTGTCTCCCTCGCAGTCGCTCTCGTAGTCTCCCTCGCTCTCTCCCTCGCTGTCTCCCTCGCAGTCTCTCTCGCAGTCTCCCTCGCTGTCTCCCTCGCTGTCTCCCTCGCTGTCTCCCTCGCTGTCTCCCTCGCTGTCTCTCTCGCAGTCGCTCTCGCTGTCTGTCTCGCTGTCTCTCTTGCAGTCTCCCTCGCAGTCTCCCTCGCAGTCTCTCTCGCTGTCTCTCTTGCAGTCTCCCTCGCAGTCTTTATCGCTGTCTCCCTCGCAGTCTCTCTCGCAGTCTCTCTCGCAGTCTCACATGCTGTCTCCCTCGCAGTCTCCCTCGCAGTCTCTCTCGCAGTCTCTTGCAGTCTCTCTTGCTGTCTCTCTCGCAGTGTCTCTCGCTGCCTCGTCGCTGTCTCTCTTGCTGTCTCCATCGCTGTCTCCGTCGCTGTCTCCGTCGCTGTCTACCTCGCTGTCTCTCTCGCTGTCTCCCTCGCTGTCTCCCTCGCTGTCTCCCTCGCAGTCTCTCTCACTGTCTGCCTTGCAGTCTCTCTCGCTGTCTCCATCGCTGTCTCCATCGCTGTCTCCATCGCTGTCTAACTTGCTGTCTACCTCGCATTCTCTCTCGCAGTCTCTCTCGCTGTCTCCCTCGCTGTCACTCTCGCAGTTTCTCTTGCATTCTCTCTCGCTGTCTCCCTCGCAGTCTCTTTCGCTGTCTTCTCGCTGTCTCCCTCGCTGTCTTCCTCGCAGTCTCTCTCGCTGTCTCTCTCGCTGTCCCAATCTCTGTCTCCCTCGCAGTCTCCCTCTCAGTTTCCCTAGCAGTCTCTCTCGCAGTCTCTCTCGCAGTCTCACTCACAGACTCTCTCGCTGACTCCCTCGCAGTCTACCTCGCAGCCTCCCTCGCAGTCTCCCTCGCAGTCTCCCTTGCTGCCTCCCTCGCTGTCTCCCTCGCTGTCTCCCTCGCTGTCTCCCTCGATGTCTCCCTCGCCGTCGCTCTCGCCGTCTCCCTCGCTGTCGAACTCGCTGACGCTCTCGCAGTTTCTCTCACATTCTCTCTCGCTGTCTCCATCGGTGTCTCCCTTGCTTTCTCCCTCGCTGTCTCTCTCGCAGTCACTTTTGCTTTCTCCCTCGCGGTATCTCTCGCGGTCTCTCTCGCAGTCTCTCTCGCAGTCTCTCTCGCAGTCTCTCTCGCCGTCTCTCTCGCCGTCTCTCTCGCAGTCTCTCTCGCCTTCTCCCTCGCCATCTCTCTCGCATTCACTCTCGCAGTCTCTCTCGCTGTCTCTCTCGCTGTCTCTCTCGCAGACTCTCTCGCTGTCTCCCTCACTTTCTCCCTCGCTGTCTCTCACGCAGACTCTCTCACTGTCTCTCTCGCAGTCTCTCTCGCTGTCTCTCTCGCTGCCTCCCTCGCCGTCTCCCTCGCCGTCTCCCTCGCCGTCTCCCTCGCCGTCTCCCTCGCCGTCTACCTCGCCGTCTCTCTCGCAGTCTCTCTCGCTGTCTCTCTCGCAGTCTCCCTCGGATTTTCTCTCGCAGTCTCTCTAGCAGTCTCTCTCGCTATCTCCCTTGCAGTCCCTCTCGCTATCTCGCTTGCAGTCTCACACGCTGTCTCCATCGCTGTCTCCATCGCTGTCTCCATCGCTGTCTCCATCGCTGTCTTCATCGCTGTCTAACTCGCTGTCTATCTCGCATTCTCTCTCGCAGTCTCTCTCGCTGTCTACCTCGCTGTCTCTCTCGCAGTTTCTCTCGCATTCTCTCTCGCTGTCTCCCTCGCAGTCTCTCTCGCTTTCTCCATCGCTCTCTCCCTCGCAGTCTCTTTCGCTTTCTTCTCGCTGTCTTCTCGCTGTATCGCTCACTGTCTCCCTCGCTGTCTCTCTGGCAGTCTCTCTCGCTGTCTCTCTCGCTGTCCCAATCGCTGTCTCCCTCGCAGTCTCCCTCGCAGTCTCCCTCGCATTCTCCCTCGCAGTCTCTCTCGCAGTCTCTCTCGCAGTCTCTCTCGCAGTCTCTCTCGCAGACTCTCTTGCTGTCTCTCTCGCAGTCTCCCTCGCTGTCTCCCTCGCTGTCTCTCTCGCTGTCTCTCTCGCTGTCTCTCTCGCTGTCTCACTCGCTGTCACCCTCGCTGTCTCTCTCGCTGTCTCTCTCGCTGTCTCTCTCGCTGTCCCCCTCGCTGTCTCCCTCGCTGTCCCCCTCGCTGTCTCCCTCGCTGTCTCCCTCGCAGTCTCTCTCGCAGGCTCTTTTGCTTTCTCTCTCGCAGTCTATCTCGCTGTCTCTCTCGCTGTCTCCCTCGCAGGCTCTCATGAAGTCTCTCTCGCTGTCTCTCTCGCTGTCTCTCTCGCTGCCTCTCTCGCTGTCTCCCTCGCTGTCTCTCTCGCAGTCTCTTGCAGTCTCTCTTGCTGTCTCTCTCGCAGTGTCTCTCGCTGTCTCCCTCGCTGTCTCTCTTGCTGTCTCCATCGCTGTCTCCGTCGCTGTCTCCGTCGCTGTCTACCTCGCTGTCTCTCTCGCTGTCTCCCTCGCTGTCTCCCTCGCTGTCTCCCTCGCAGTCTCTCTCACTGTCTGCCTTGCAGTCTCTCTCGCTGTCTCCATCGCTGTCTCCATCGCTGTCTCCATCGCTGTCTAACTTGCTGTCTACCTCGCATTCTCTCTCGCAGTCTCTCTCGCTGTCTCCCTCGCTGTCTCTCTCGCAGTTTCTCTTGCATTCTCTCTCGCTGTCTCCCTCGCAGTCTCTTTCGCTGTCTTCTCGCTGTCTCCCTCGCTGTCTCCCTCGCAGTCTCTCTCGCTGTCTCTCTCGCTGTCCCAATCTCTGTCTCCCTCGCAGTCTCCCTCTCAGTCTCCCTAGCAGTCTCTCTCGCAGTCTCTCTCGCAGTCTCACTCACAGACTCTCTCGCTGACTCCCTCGCAGTCTACCTCGCAGCCTCCCTCGCAGTCTCCCTCGCAGTCTCCCTCGCTGCCTCCCTCGCTGTCTCCCTCGCTGTCTCCCTCGCTGTCTCCCTCGATGTCTCCCTCGCCGTCGCTCTCGCCGTCTCCCTCGCTGTCGAACTCGCTGACGCTCTCGCAGTTTCTCTCACATTCTCTCTCGCTGTCTCCATCGGTGTCTCCCTTGCTTTCTCCCTCGCTGTCTCTCTCGCAGTCTCTTTTGCTTTCTCCCTCGCGGTATCTCTCGCCTTCTCTCTCGCAGTCTCTCTCGCAGTCTCACTCGCAGTCTCTCTCGCCGTCTCTCTCGCCGTCTCTCTCGCAGTCTCTCTCGCCTTCTCTCTCGCCATCTCTCTCGCATTCACTCTCGCAGTCTCTCTCGCTGTCTCTCTCGCTGTCTCTCTCGCAGACTTTCTCGCTGTCTCCCTCACTTTCTCCCTCGCTGTCTCTCACGCAGACTCTCTCACTGTCTCTCTCGCAGTCTCTCTCGCTGTCTCTCTCGCTGCCTCCCTCGCCGTCTCCCTCGCCGTCTCCCTCGCCGTCTCCCTCGCCGTCTCCCTCGCCGTCTCTCTCGCAGTCTCTCTCGCTGTCTCTCTCGCAGTCTCCCTCGGATTTTCTCTCGCAGTCTCTCTAGCAGTCTCTCTCGCTATCTCCCTTGCAGTCCCTCTCGCTATCTC
This sequence comes from Heterodontus francisci, assembly GCF_036365525.1. Lineage (NCBI taxonomy): Eukaryota > Metazoa > Chordata > Chondrichthyes > Heterodontiformes > Heterodontidae > Heterodontus > Heterodontus francisci. The sequence continues at coordinate 954,364 of NW_027140895.1, read as the reverse complement.
GCTTGCAGTCTCACACGCTGTCTCCATCGCTGTCTCCATCGCTGTCTCCATCGCTGTCTCCATCGCTGTCTTCATCGCTGTCTAACTCGCTGTCTATCTCGCATTCTCTCTCGCAGTCTCTCTCGCTGTCTACCTCGCTGTCTCTCTCGCAGTTTCTCTCGCATTCTCTCTCGCTGTCTCCCTCGCAGTCTCTCTCGCTTTCTCCATCGCTCTCTCCCTCGCAGTCTCTTTCGCTTTCTTCTCGCTGTCTTCTCGCTGTATCGCTCACTGTCTCCCTCGCTGTCTCTCTGGCAGTCTCTCTCGCTGTCCCAATCGCTGTCTCCCTCGCAGTCTCCCTCGCAGTCTCCCTCGCATTCTCCCTCGCAGTCTCTCTCGCAGTCTCTCTCGCAGTCTCTCTCGCAGTCTCTCTCGCAGACTCTCTCGCTGTCTCTCTCGCAGTCTCCCTCGCTGTCTCCCTCGCTGTCTCTCTCGCTGTCTGTCTCGCTGTCTCTCTCGCTGTCTCACTCGCTGTCTCCCTCGCTGTCTCTCTCGCTGTCTCTCTCGCAGACTCTCTCGCTGACTCCCTCGCAGTCTCCCTCGCAGCCTCCCTCGCAGTCTCCCTCGCAGTCTCTCTCGCTGTCTCTCTCGCTGTCTCACTAGCTGTCTCTCTCGCAGTCTCTTTTGCTTTCTCCCTCGCGGTCTCTCTCGCGGTCTCTCTCGCAGTATCTCTCGCTGTCTCCCTCGCTGTCTCTCTCGCAGTCTCTCTCGCAGTCTCTCTCGCAGTCTCCCTCGCTGTCTCCCTCGCTGTCTCCCTCGCAGTCTCTGTCGCAGTCTCGCTCAGTGTCTCACTCACAGTCTCTCTCGCAGACTCTCTCGCAGACTCTCTCGCTGTCTCCCTCCTAGTCTCCCTCGCTGTCTCCCTCGCTGTCACCCTCGCAGTCTCTCGCAGTCTCTCTCGCAGTCTCTCTCGCAGTCTCTCTCGCCGTCTCTCTCGCTGTCTCCCTCGCTGTCTCTCTCGCATTCACTCTCGCAGTCTCTCTCGCTGTCTCTCTCGCTGTCTCTCTCGCAGACTCTCTCGCTGTCTCCCTCACTTTCTCCCTCGCTGTCTCTCATGCAGACTCTCTCGCTGTCTCTCTCGCAGTCTCTCTCGCTGTCTCTCTCGCTGCCTCCCTCGCCGTCTCCCTCGCCGTCTCCCTCGCCGTCTCCCTCGCCGTCTCCCTCGCCGTCTCCCTCGCTGTCTCTCTCGCAGTCTCTCTCGCTGTCTCTCTCGCAGTCTCCCTCGGATTTTCTCACGCAGTCTCTCTAGCATTCTCTCTCGCTATCTCCCTTGCAGTCCCTCTCGCTATCTCGCTTGCAGTCTCTCACGCTGTCTCCATCGCTGTCTCCATCGCTGTCTCCATCGCTGTCTCCATCGCTGTCTTCATCGCTGTCTAACTCGCTGTCTATCTCGCATTCTCTCTGGCAGTCTCTCTCGCTGTCTACCTCGCTGTCTCTCTCGCAGTTTCTCTCGCATTCTCTCTCGCTGTCTCCCTGGCAGTCTCTCTCGCTTTCTCCATCGCTCTCTCCCTCGCAGTCTCTTTCGCTTTCTTCTCTCTGTCTTCTCGCTGCATCGCTCACTGTCTCCCTCGCTGTCTCTCTGGCAGTCTCTCTCGCTGTCTCTCTCGCTGTCCCAATCGCTGTCTCCCTCGCAGTCTCCCTCGCAGTCTCCCTCGCATTCTCCCTCGCAGTCTCTCTCGCAGTCTCTCTCGCAGTCTCTCTCGCAGTCTCTCTCGCAGACTCTCTCACTGTCTCTCTCGCAGTCTCCCTCGCTGTCTCCCTCGCTGTCTCTCTCGCTGTCTCTCTCGCTGTCTCTCTCGCTGTCTCACTCGCTGTCTCCCTCGCTGTCTCTCTCGCTGTCTCTCTCGCTGTCCCCGTCGCTGTCTCCCTCGCTGTCCCCCTCGCTGTCTCCCTCTCTGTCTCCCTCGCAGTCTCTCTCGCAGGCATTTTGCTTTCTCTCTCGCAGTCTATCTCGCTGTCTCTCTCGCCGTCTCTCTCGCAGTCTCTCTCGCTGACTCCCTCACAGGCTCTCATGAAGTCTCTCTCGCTGTCTCTCTCGCTGTCTCTCTCGCTGTCTCTCTCGCTGTCTCCCTCGCTGTCTCTCTCGCAGTCTCTCTCGCAGTCTCTTTCGCAATCTCTCTCGCAGTCTCTTTTGCTTTCTCCCTCGCAGTCTCTCTCGCAGTCTCTCTCGCTGTCTACCTCGCAGTCTCTCGCATTCTCTTTCGCTGTTCCCTCGCTGTATCCCTCGCTGTCTCCCTCGCTGTCTCCCTCGCTGTCTCCCTCGCAGTCTCTCTCGCTGTCTCTCTCGCTGTCCCAATCTCTGTCTCCCTCGCAGTCTTCCTCTCAGTCTCCCTAGCAGTCTCTCTCGAAGTCTCTCTCGCAGTGTCTCTCACAGACTCTCTCGCTGACTCCCTCGCAGTCTCCCTCGCAGCCTCCCTCGCAGTCTCCCTCGCAGTCTCTCATGCTGTCTCTCTCACTGTCTCACTCGCTGTCTCTCTCGCAGTCTCTTTTGCTTTCTCCCTCGCGGTCTCTCTCGCGGTCTCTCTCGCAGTATCTCTCGCTGTCTCCCTCGCTGTCTCTCTCGCAGTCTCTCTCGCAGTCTCTCTCGCAGTCTCCCTCGCTGTCTCCCTCGCTGTCTCCCTCGCAGTCTCAGTCGCAGTCTCGCTCAGTGTCTCTCTCACAGTCTCTCTCGCAGACTCTCTCGCAGTCTCTCTCACTGTCTCCCTCCTAGTCTCCCTCGCTGTCTCCCTCGCAGTCTCAGTCGCAGTCTCGCTCAGTGTCTCTCTCACAGTCTCTCTCGCAGTCTCTCTCGCAGTCTCTCTCGCCGTCTCTCTCGCCGTCTCTCTCGCAGTCTCTCTCGCCTTCTCCCTCGCCGTCTCTCTCGCATTCGCTCTCGCAGTCTCTCTCGCTGTCTCTCTCGCTGTCTCTCTCGCAGACTCTCTCGCTGTCTCCCTCACTTTCTCCCTCGCTGTCTCTCATGCAGACTCTTTCGCTGTCTCTCTCGCAGTCTCTCTCGCTGTCTCTCTCGCTGCCTCCCTCGCCGTCTCCCTCGCCGTCTCCCTCGCCGTCTCCCTCGCCGTCTCCCTCGCCGTCTCCCTCGCTGTCTCTCTCGCAGTCTCTCTCGCTGTCTCTCTCGCAGTCTCCCTCGGATTTTCTCTCGCAGTCTCTCTAGCATTCTCTCTCGCTATCGCCCTTGCAGTCCATCTCGCTATCTCGCTTGCAGTCTCTCACGCTGTCTCCATCGCTGTCTCCATCGCTGTCTCCATCGCTGTCTCCATCGCTGTCTTCATCGCTGTCTAACTCGCTGTCTATCTCGCATTCTCTCTCGCAGTCTCTCTCGCTGTCTACCTCGCTGTCTCTCTCGCAGTTTCTCTCGCATTCTCTCTCGCTGTCTCCCTGGCAGTCTCTCTCGCTTTCTCCATCGCTCTCTCCCTCGCAGTCTCTTTCGCTTTCTTCTCTCTGTCTTCTCGCTGCATCGCTCACTGTCTCCCTCGCTGTCTCTCTGGCAGTCTCTCTCGCTGTCTCTCTCGCTGTCCCAATCGCTGTCTCCCTCGCAGTCTCCCTCGCAGTCTCTCTCGCAGTCTCTCTCGCAGTCTCTCTCGCAGACTCTCTCACTGCCTCTCTCGCAGTCTCCCTCGCTGTCTCCCTCGCTGTCTCTCTCGCTGTCTCTCTCGCTGTCTCTCTCGCTGTCTCACTCGCTGTCTCCCTCGCTGTCTCTCTCGCTGTCTCTCTCGCTGTCCCCGTCGCTGTCTCCCTCGCTGTCCCCCTCGCTGTCTCCCTCGCTGTCTCCCTCGCAGTCTCTCTCGCAGGCATTTTGCTTTCTCTCTCGCAGTCTATCTCGCTGTCTCTCTCGCCGTCTCTCTCGCAGTCTCTCTCGCTGACTCCCTCGCAGGCTCTCATGAAGTCTCTCTCGCTGTCTCTCTCGCTGTCTCTCTCGCTGTCTCCCTCGCTGTCTCTCTCGCAGTCTCTCTCGCAGTCTCTTTCGCAACCTCTCTCGCAGTCTCTTTTGCTTTCTCCCTCGCAGTCTCTCTCGCAGTCTCTCTCGCTGTCTCCCTCGCAGTCTCCCTCGCAGTCTCTCTCGCTGTATCCCTCGCTGTCTCCCTCGCTGTCTCCCTCGCTGTCTCTCTCGCAGTCTCTCTCGCAGACTCCCTCGCAGTCTCTCTCGCTGTTTCCCTCGCTGTCACCCTCGCAGTTTCTCGCACCCTCTCTCGCAGTCTCTCTCGCAGTCTCTCTCGCAGTCTCTCTCGCCGTCTCTCTCGCAGTCTCCCTCGCAGTCTCTCTCACAGTCTCTCTCGCAGACTCTCTCGCTGTCTCCCTCGCAGTCTCCCTCGCTGTCTCCCTCGCTGTCTCTCTCGCTGTCTCTCTCGCAGGCTCTTTTGCTTTCTCCCTTGCAGTCTCTCTCGCAGTCTCTCTCGCAGTCTCTCTCGCTGTCTCCCTCGCTGTCTCCCTCGCTGTCTCTCTCGCTGTCTCTCTCGCAGTCTCTTGCAGTCTCTCTTGCTGTCTCTCTCGCAGTGTCTCTCGCTGTCTCCCTCGCTGTTCCTCTTGCTGTCTCCTTCGCTGTCTCCGTCGCTCTCTCCGTCGCTGTCTCCATCGCTGTCTCTCTCGCTGTCTCCCTCGCTGTCTCCCTCGCTGTCTCCCTCGCAGTCTCTCTCGCTGTCTGCCTTGCAGTCTCTCTCGCTGTCTCCATCGCTGTCTCCATCGCTGTCTCCATCGCTGGCTAACTCGCTGTCTGCCTCGCATTCTCTCTCGCAGTTTCTCTCGCATTCTCTCTCGCTGTCTCCCTCGCAGTCTCTCTTGCTTTCTCCATCGCTGTCTCCCTCGCTGTCTCCCTCGCAGTCTCTTTCGCTGTCTTCTCGCTGTCTCCCTCGCTGTCTCCCTCGCAGTCTCTCTCGCTGTCTCTCTCGCTGTCCCAATCGCTGTCTCCCTCGCAGTCTCCCTCGCTGTCTCCCTCGCAGTCTCTCTCGCAGTCTCTCTCGCAGTCTCTCTCGCTGTCTCCCTTGCAGTCTCTCTCGCTGTCTCCCTCGCTGCCTCCCTCGCCGTCTCTCTCGCAGTCTCCCTCGCTGTCTCCCTCGCTGTCTCCCTCGCTCTCTCTCTCGCTTTCGCACTGGCTGACTCCCTCGCAGTCTCTCTCGCTGCCTCTCTCACTTTCGCCCTGGCTGTCTCTCACGCAGTCTCTCTCGCAGTCTCCCTCGCTGTCTCCCTCGCAGTCTCTCTGTCTGTCTCCGTCGCTGTCACCCTCGCTGTCTACCTCGCATTCTCTCTCGCAGTCTCTCTCGCTGTCTCCCTCGCTGTCTCCCTCGCTGTCTCTCTCGTTGTCTCCCTCGTAGTCTCTCTCGCTGTCCCAATCGCTGTCTCCCTCGCAGTCTCCCTCGCAGTCTCCCTCGCATTCTCTCTCGCAGTCTCTCTCGCAGTCTCTCTCGCAGTCTCTCTCGCAGACTCTCTCGCTGTCTCTCTCGCAGTCTCCCTCGCTGTCTCCCTCGCTGTCTCTCTCGCTGTCTCTCTCGCTGTCTCTCTCGCTGTCCCCCTCGCTGTCTCCCTCGCTGTCTCCCTCGCAGACTCTCTCGCAGGCATTTTGCTTTCTCTCTCGCAGTCTATCTCGCTGTCTCTCTCGCCGTCTCTCTCGCAGTCTCTCTCGCTGTCTCCCTCGCAGGCTCTCATGAAGTCTCTCTCGCTGTCTCTCTCGCTGTCTCTCTCGCTGTCTCTCTCGCTGTCTCCCTCGCTGTCTCTCTCACAGTCTCTCTCGCAGTCTCTTTCGCAATCTCTCTCGCAGTCTCTTTAGCTTTCTCCCTCGCAGTCTCTCTCGCAGTCTCTCTCACTGTCTCCCTCGCAGGCTCTCATGAAGTCTCTCTCGCTGTCTCTCTCGCTGTCTCTCTCGCTGTCTCTCTCGCTGTCTCCCTCGCTGTCTCTCTCACAGTCTCTCTCGCAGTCTCTTTCGCAATCTCTCTCGCAGTCTCTTTAGCTTTCTCCCTCGCAGTCTCTCTCGCAGTCTCTCTCGCTGTCTCCCTCGCAGTCTCCCTCGCAGTCTCTCTCGCTGTCTCCCTCGCTGTCTCCCTCGCTGTCTCCCTCGCTGTCTCTCTCGCAGTCTCTCTCGCAGACTCCCTCGCAGTCTCTCTCGCTGTTTCCCTCGCTGTCACCCTCGCAGTCTCTCGCACCCTCTCTCGCAGTCTCTCTCGCAGTCTCTCTCGCAGTCTCTCTCGCCGTCTCTCTCGCAGTCTACCTCGCAGTCTCCCTCGCTGTCTCCCTCGCTGTGTCTCTCGCTGTCTCTCTCGCAGGCTCTTTTGCTTTCTCCCTTGCAGTCTCTCTCGCAGTCTCTCTCGCAGTCTCTCTCGCTGTCTCCCTCGCTGTCTCCCTCGCTGTCTCTCTCGCCTTCTCTCTCGCAGTCTCTTGCTGTCTCTCTTGCTGTCTCTCTCGCAGTGTCTCTCGCTGTCTCCCTCGCTGTTCCTCTTGCTCTCTCCTTCGCTGTCTCCGTCGCTCTCTCCGTCGCTGTCTCCCTCGCTGTCTCTCTCGCTGTCTCCCTCGCTGTATCCCTCGCTGTCTCCCTCGCAGTCTCTCTCGCTGTCTGCCTTGCAGTCTCTCTCGCTGTCTCCATCGCTGTCTCCATCGCTGTCTCCATCGCTGTCGAACTCGCTGTCTGCCTCGCATTCTCTCTCTCAGTTTCTCTCGCATTCTCTCTCGCTGTCTCCCTCGCAGTCTCTCTTGCTTTCTCCATCGCTGTCCCAATCGCTGTCTCCCTCGCAGTCTCTTTCGCTGTCTTCTCGCTGTCTCCCTCGCTGTCTCTCTCGCTGTCCCAATCGCTGTCTCCCTCGCAGTCTCCCTCGCTGTCTCCCTCGCAGTCTCTCTCGCAGTCTCTCTCGCAGTCTCTTTCGCTGTCTTCTCGCTGTCTCCCTCGCTGTCTCCCTCGCAGTCTCTCTCGCTGTCTCTCTCGCTGTCCCAATCGCTGTCTCCCTCGCAGTCTCTTTCGCTGTCTTCTCGCTGTCTCCCTCGCTGTCTCTCTCGCTGTCCCAATCGCTGTCTCCCTCGCAGTCTCCCTCGCTGTCTCCCTCGCAGTCTCTCTCGCAGTCTCTCTCGCAGTCTCTTTCGCTGTCTTCTCGCTGTCTCCCTCGCTGTCTCCCTCGCAGTCTCTCTCGCTGTCTCCCTCGCAGTCTCCCTCGCAGTTTCCCTCGCAGTCTCTCTCGCTGTCACCCTCACTGTCTCCCTCGCTGTCTCCCTGTCAGTCTCACTCGCAGTCTCTCTCGCTGTCTCCCTCGCTGTCTCGCTCGCTGTCTCCCTCACAGTCTCTCTCGCTGTCTCTCTCGCAGTCTCTCTCGCTGTCTCCCTCGCAGTCACTCTCGCTGTTTCCCTCGCTGTCTCCCTCGCAGTCTCTCTCACTTTCTCCCTGGCAGTCTCTCTCGCTGTCTCCCTCGCAGTCTCTCTCGCTGTTTCCCTCGCTGTCTCTCTCGCAGACTCTCTCGCTGTCTCTCTCGCAGTCTCTCTCGCCGCCTCTCTCACCGTCTCTCTCGCAGTCCCTCCCGCCTTCTCTCTCGATGTCTCTCTCGCTGTCTCTCTCGCTGTCTCCCTCGCATTTTCACTCGCAGTCTATCTCGCAGTATCTCTCGCCATCTCCCTTGCAGTCTCTCTAGCTGTCTCCCTCGCTGTTTCCTTCGCTGTCTCCCTCGCTGTCTCCCTCGCTGTCTCTCTCGCTGTCTCTCTCGCTGTCTCCCTCGCTGTCTCTCTCGCTGTCTCTCTCGCTGTCTCCCTCGCTGTCTCTCTCGCAGTCTCCCTTGCAGTCTCTCTCGCAGTCTCTGGCAGTCTCTTTCGCAGTCTCCCTCGCAGTCTCCTTCGCAGTCTCCCTCGCATTCTCTCTCGCTGTCTCTCTCGCAGTCTCTCTCGCTGTCTCCCTCGCAGTCTCTCTCGCTGTCTCCCTTGATGTCTCGCTCGCTGTCTCCCTTGCAGTCTCTCTCGCTGTCTCTCTCGCAGTCACTGGCAGTCTCTTTCGCAGTCTCCCTCGCAGTCTCCTTCGCAGTCTCTCTCGCATTCTCTCTCGCTGTCTCTCTCGCAGTCTCTCTCGCTGCCTCTCTCGCAGTCTCTCTCGCTGTCTCCCTCGATGTCTCGCTCGCGGTCTCCCTTGCAGTCTCTCTCGCTGTCTGTCTCGCAGTCTCCCTCGCAGTCTCCCTCGCAGTCTCTCTCGCAGTCTCTCTCGCAGTCTCTCTCGCTGTCTCCCACGCTATCTCCCTCGCTGTCTCTCTCGCAGTCTCTCGCAGTCTCCCTCGCTGTCTCCCTCGCAGTCTCCCTCGCAGTCTCCCTCGCAGTCTCTCTCACTGACTCTCTCGCTGTTTCCCTCGCTGTCTCTCTCGCAGTCTCTCTCGCAGTCTCTCTCGCAGTCTATCTCGCAGTCTCTCTCGCTATCTCTCTTGCAGTCTCTCTCGCAGTCTCCATCGCTGTCTAACTCGCTGTCTACCTCGCATTCTCTCTCGCAGTCTCTCTAGCTGTCTCCCTCGCTGTTTCCTTCGCTGTCTCCCTCGCTGTCTCCCTCGCTGTCTCCCTCGCTGTCTCTCTCGCTGTCTCTCTCGCTGTCTCTCTCGCTGTCTCCCTCGCTGTCTCTCTCGCAGTCTCTCTCACTGTCTCCCTCGCAGTCTCCCTCGCAGTCTCCCTCGCAGTCTCCCTCGCTGTCTCTCTCGCAGTCTCTCTCGCTGTCCCCCTCGTTGTCTCCCTCGCAGTCTCTCTCGCTGTCTCCCTCGCAGTCTCTCTCGCTTTCTCCCTCGCTTTCTCCCTCGCTTTCTCCCTCGCTTTCTCCCTCGCTGTCTCTCTCGCACACTCTCTCGCAGACTCTCTCGCTGTCTCTCTCGCAGTCTCTCTCGCTGTCTCTCTCGCTGTCTCCCTCGCATTTTCTCTCGCAGTCTCTTTTGCATTCTCTCTCGCTATCTCCCTTGCAGTCTCTCTCGCTGTCTCCATCGCTGTCGAACTCGCTGTCAACCTCGCATTCTCTCTCGCAGTCTCTCTCGCTGTCTCTCTCGCAGTCCCTCTCACAGACTTTGTCGCAGTCTCCCTCGCTGTCTCGCTCGCAGTCTCGCTCGCTGTCTCGCTCGCAGTCTCGCTCGCTGTCTCTCTCGCAGTCTCTCTCACAGACTCTGTCGCAGTCTCCCTCGCTGTCTCGCTCGCTGTCTCCCTCGCAGTCTCTCTCGCTGTCTCTCTCGCAGTCTCTCTCGCTGTCTCCCTCGCTGTCTCTCTCGCAGTCTCTCTCGCTGTCTCCCTCGCAGTCTCTCTCGCTGTCTCCCTCACAGTCTCTCTCGCTTTCTACCTCGCTGTCTCTCTCGCAGACTCTCTCGCTGTCTCTCTCGCTGTCTCTCTCGCAGTCTCTCTCGCCGCCTCTCTCGCCGTCTCTCTCGCAGTCTCTCTCGCCTTCTCTCTTGCTGTCTCTCACGCTGTCTCCCTCGCATTTTCTGTCGCATTCTCTCTCGCTTTCTCCCTTGCAGTCTCTCTCGCTATCTCCATCGCTGTCTAACCCGCTGTCTACCTCTCATTCTCTCTCGCAGTCTCTCTCGCTGTCTCCCTCGCTGTCTCCTTCGCTGTCTCCCTCGCTGTCTCCCTCGCTGTCTCCCTCGCTGTCTCTCTCGCTGTCTCTCTCGCTGTCTCTCTCACTGTCTCCCTCGCTGTCTCTCTCGCTGCCTCCCTCGCTGTCTCCCTCGCTGTCTCTCTCGCAGTCTCCCTTGCAGTCTCTCTCGCAGTCTCTCTCGCTGTAGCCCTCGCAGTCTCTCTCGCAGTCTCTCTCGCATTCTCTCGCAGTCCCCTCGCAGTCTCCCTCGCAGTCTCCCTCGCAGTCTCCCTCGCAGTCTCTCTCGCTGTCTCCCTCGCTGTCTCCCTCGCTGTCTCCCTCGCTGTCTCTCTCGCTGTCTCCCTCACTGTCTCTCTCGCAGTCTCTCTCGCTGTCTCCCTCGAAGTCTCTCTCGCTGTCTCCCTCTACGTCTCGCTCGCTGTCTCGATCGCAGTCTCTCTCGCTGTCTCCCTCGCTGTCTCTCTCGCAGACTCTCTCGCTGTCTCTCTCGCAGTCTCTCTCGCCGCCTCTCTCACCGTCTCTCTCGCAGACTCTCTCGCCTTCTCTCTCGATGTCTCTCTCGCTGTCTCTCTCGCTGTCTCCCTCGCATTTTCACTCGCAGTCTATCTCGCAGTATCTCTCGCCATCTCCCTTGCAGTCTCTCTCGCTGTCTCCATCGCTGTCTAACTCGCTGTCTACCTCGTATTCTCTCTCGCTGTCTCCCTCGCTGTCTCCCTCACTGTCTCCCTCGCTGTCTCCCTCGCTGTCTCTCTCGCTGTCACTCTCGCTGTCTCCCTCGCTGTCTCTCTCGCAGTCTCCCTTGCAGTCTCTCTCGCTGTCTCTGGCAGTCTCCCTCGCAGTCTCCCTCGCAGTCTCCTTCGCAGTCTCCCTCGCATTCTCTCTCGCTGTCTCTCTCGCAGTCTCTCTCGCTGTATCTCTCGCAGTCTCTCTCGCTGTCTCCTTCGATGTCTCGCTCGCTGTCTCCCTTGCAGTCTCTCTCGCTGTCTGTCTCGCAGTCTCCCTCGTAGTCTCCCTCACAGTCTCTCTCGCAGTCTCCTTCGCAGTCTCTCTCGCTGTCTCCCTCGCTATCTCCCTCGCTGTCTCTCTCGCAGTCTCTCGCAGTCTCCCTCGCTGTCTCCCTCGTTGTTTCCTTCGCTGTCTCCCTCGCTGTCTCCCTCGCTGTCTCCCTCGCTGTCTCCCTCGCTGTCTCTCTCGCTGTCTCCCTCACTGTCTCTCTCGCAGTCTCTCTCGCTGTCTCCCTCGAAGTCTCTCTCGCTGTCTCCCTCGATGTCTCGCTCGCTGTCTCGATCGCAGTCTCTCTCTCTGTCTCCCTCGCAGTCTCCCTCGCAGTCTCCCTCACAGTCTCCCTCGCAGTCTCCCTCGCAGTCTCCCTCGCAGTCTCCCTCGCATTCTCTCTCGCAGTGTCTCTCGCAGTCTGTCTCGCTGTCTCTCTCGCAGTCTATCTCGCAGTCTCTCGCAGTCTCTCTCGCGGTCTCTCTCGCTTTCTCTCTCGCCGTCTCTCTCACAGTCTGTCTCGCAGTCTCCCTCGCTGTCTCCCTTACTGTCTCCCACGCTTTCTCCCTCGCAGTCTCTCTCGCTGACTCCCTCACTGACGCCCTCGCAGTCTCTCTCGCAGTCTCTCTCACTGTCTCCCTCGCATTCACTCTCGCTGTCTCCCTCGCTGTCTCCCTCGCTGTCCCCCTCGCAGTCTCTCTCGCTGTCTCGATCGCTGTCTCTCTCTCTGTCTCTCTCGCAGTCTCTCTCGCTGTCTCCCTCGCAGTCTCCCTCGCAGTCTCCCTCACAGTCTCCCTCGCTGTCTAACTCGCTGTCTACCTCGCGTTCTCTCTCGCAGTCTCTCTAGCTGTTTCCTTCGCTGTCTCCCTCGCTGTCTCCCTCGCTGTCTCCCTCGCTGTCTCCCTCGCTGTCTCTCTCGCTGTCTCCCTCACTGTCTCTCTCGCAGTCTCTCTCGCTGTCTCCCTCGAAGTCTCTCTCGCTGTCTCCCTCTACGTCTCGCTCGCTGTCTCGATCGCAGTCTCTCTCGCTGTCTCCCTCGCTGTCTCTCTCGCAGACTCTCTCGCTGTCTCTCTCGCAGTCTCTCTCGCCGCCTCTCTCACCGTCTCTCTCGCAGACTCTCTCGCCTTCTCTCTCGATGTCTCTCTCGCTGTCTCTCTCGCTGTCTCCCTCGCATTTTCACTCGCAGTCTATCTCGCAGTATCTCTCGCCATCTCCCTTGCAGTCTCTCTCGCTGTCTCCATCGCTGTCTAACTCGCTGTCTACCTCGTATTCTCTCTCGCTGTCTCCCTCGCTGTCTCCCTCACTGTCTCCCTCGCTGTCTCCCTCGCTGTCTCTCTCGCTGTCACTCTCGCTGTCTCCCTCGCTGTCTCTCTCGCAGTCTCCCTTGCAGTCTCTCTCGCTGTCTCTGGCAGTCTCCCTCGCAGTCTCCCTCGCAGTCTCCTTCGCAGTCTCCCTCGCATTCTCTCTCGCTGTCTCTCTCGCAGTCTCTCTCGCTGTATCTCTCGCAGTCTCTCTCGCTGTCTCCTTCGATGTCTCGCTCGCTGTCTCCCTTGCAGTCTCTCTCGCTGTCTGTCTCGCAGTCTCCCTCGTAGTCTCCCTCACAGTCTCTCTCGCAGTCTCCTTCGCAGTCTCTCTCGCTGTCTCCCTCGCTATCTCCCTCGCTGTCTCTCTCGCAGTCTCTCGCAGTCTCCCTCGCTGTCTCCCTCGTTGTTTCCTTCGCTGTCTCCCTCGCTGTCTCCCTCGCTGTCTCCCTCGCTGTCTCCCTCGCTGTCTCTCTCGCTGTCTCCCTCACTGTCTCTCTCGCAGTCTCTCTCGCTGTCTCCCTCGAAGTCTCTCTCGCTGTCTCCCTCGATGTCTCGCTCGCTGTCTCGATCGCAGTCTCTCTCTCTGTCTCCCTCGCAGTCTCCCTCGCAGTCTCCCTCACAGTCTCCCTCGCAGTCTCCCTCGCAGTCTCCCTCGCAGTCTCCCTCGCATTCTCTCTCGCAGTGTCTCTCGCAGTCTGTCTCGCTGTCTCTCTCGCAGTCTATCTCGCAGTCTCTCGCAGTCTCTCTCGCGGTCTCTCTCGCTTTCTCTCTCGCCGTCTCTCTCACAGTCTGTCTCGCAGTCTCCCTCGCTGTCTCCCTTACTGTCTCCCACGCTTTCTCCCTCGCAGTCTCTCTCGCTGACTCCCTCACTGACGCCCTCGCAGTCTCTCTCGCAGTCTCTCTCACTGTCTCCCTCGCATTCACTCTCGCTGTCTCCCTCGCTGTCTCCCTCGCTGTCTCCCTCGCAGTCTCTCTCGCAGTCTCTCTCGCTGTCTCCTTCGCAGTTTCTCACGCAGTCTCCGTCGCTGTCTCTCTGGCAGTCTCCCTCGCTGTCTCCCTCGCTGTCTCCCTCGCTGTCTCCCACGCAGTCTCTCTCGCAGTCTCTCTCGCAGTCTCTCTCGCAGTCTCTCTCGCAGTCTCCCGCGCTGTCTTACGCGCTGTCTCCCGCTCTGTCTCTCTCGCTGTCTCTCTCGCTGTCTCCCTCGCAGTCTCCCTCGCAGTCTCCCTCGCTTTCTCCCTCGTTTTCTTCCTCGCTTTCTCCCTCGCTGTCTCACTCGCTGTCTCCCTCGCAGTCTCTCTTGCAGTCTCCCTCGCAGTCACTCTCGCTGTCTCCCTCGCTGTCTCCCTCGCTGTCTCCCTCGCAGTCTCTCTCGCAGTCTCTCTCGCAGACTCCCTCGCAGTCTCTCTCGCTGTTTCCCTCGCTGTCACCCTCGCAGTCTCTCGCACCCTCTCTCGCAGTCTCTCTCGCAGTCTCTCTCGCAGTCTCTCTCGCCGTCTCTCTCGCAGTCTCCCTCGCAGTCTCTCTCACAGTCTCTCTCGCAGACTCTCTCGCTGTCTCCCTCGCAGTCTCCCTCGCTGTCTCCCTCGCTGTCTCCTTCGCTGTCTCTCTCGCTGTCTCTCTCGCAGTCTCTTGCAGTCTCTCTTGCTGTCTCTCTCTGCAGTCTCTCTCGCTGTCTCCCTCGCTGTCTCCCTCGCTGTCTCTCTCGCTGTCTCTCTCGCAGTCTCTTGCAGTCTCTCTTGCTGTCTCTCTCGCAGTGTCTCTCGCTGTCTCCCTCGCTGTTCCTCTTGCTGTCTCCTTCGCTGTCTCCGTCGCTCTCTCCGTCGCTGTCTCCCTCGCCGTCTCCCTCGCCGTCTCCCTCGCCGTCTCCCTCGCTGTCTCTCTCGCAGTCTCTCTCGCTGTCTCTCTCGCAGTCTCCCTCGGATTTTCTCTCGCAGTCTCTCTAGCATTCTCTCTCGCTATCTCCCTTGCAGTCCCTCTCGCTATCTCGCTTGCAGTCTCTCACGCTGTCTCCATCGATGACTCCATCGCTGTCTCCATCGCTGTCTCCATCGCTGTCTTCATCGCTGTCTAACTCGCTGTCTATCTCGCATTCTCTCTGGCAGTCTCTCTCGCTGTCTACCTCGCTGTCTCTCTCGCAGTTTCTCTCGCATTCTCTCTCGCTGTCTCCCTGGCAGTCTCTCTCGCTTTCTCCATCGCTCTGTCCCTCGCAGTCTCTTTCGCTTTCTTCTCTCTGTCTTCCCTCTGCATTGCTCACTGTCTCCCTCGCTGTCTCTCTGGCAGTCTCTCTCGCTGTCTCTCTCGCTGTCCCAATCGCTGTCTCCCTCGCAGTCTCCCTCGCAGTCTCCCTCGCATTCTCCCTCGCAGTCTCTCTCGCAGTCTCTCTCGCAGTCTCTCTCGCAGACTCTCTCACTGCCTCTCTCGCAGTCTCCCTCGCTGTCTCCCTCGCTGTCTCTCTCGCTGTCTCTCTCGCTGTCTCTCTCGCTGTCTCCCTCGCAGTCTCTCTTGCTTTCTCCATCGCTGTCCCAATCGCTGTCTCCCTCGCAGTCTCTTTCGCTGTCTTCTCGCTGTCTCCCTCGCTGTCTCTCTCGCTGTCCCAATCGCTGTCTCCCTCGCAGTCTCCCTCGCTGTCTCCCTCGCAGTCTCTCTCGCAGTCTCTCTCGCAGTCTCTTTCGCTGTCTTCTCGCTGTCTCCCTCGCTGTCTCCCTCGCAGTCTCTCTCGCTGTCTCTCTCGCTGTCCCAATCGCTGTCTCCCTCGCAGTCTCCCTCGCTGTCTCCCTCGCAGTCTCTCTCGCAGTCTCTCTCGCTGTCTCCTTCGCAGTTTCTCACGCAGTCTCCGTCGCTGTCTCTCTGGCAGTCTCCCTCGCTGTCTCCCTCGCTGTCTCCCTCGCTGTCTCCCACGCCGTCTCTCTCGCAGTCTCTCTCGCAGTCTCTCTCGCAGTCTCTCTCGCAGTCTCCCGCGCTGTCTTACGCGCTGTCTCCCGCTCTGTCTCCCGCTGTCTCTCTCGCTGTCTCCCTCGCAGTCTCCCTCGCAGTCTCCCTCGCTTTCTCCCTCGTTTTCTTCCTCGCTTTCTCCCTCGCTGTCTCACTCGCTGTCTCCCTCGCAGTCTCTCTTGCAGTCTCCCTCGCAGTCACTCTCGCTGTCTCCCTCGCTGTCTCCCTCGCTGTCTCCCTCGCAGTCTCTCTCGCAGTCTCTCTCGCAGACTCCCTCGCAGTCTCCCTCGCTGTTTCCCTCGCTGTCACCCTCGCAGTCTCTCGCACCCTCTCTCGCAGTCTCTCTCGCAGTCTCTCTCGCAGTCTCTCTCGCCGTCTCTCTCGCAGTCTCCCTCGCAGTCTCTCTCACAGTCTCTCTCGCAGACTCTCTCGCTGTCTCCCTCGCAGTCTCCCTCGCTGTCTCCCTCGCTGTCTCCTTCGCTGTCTCTCTCGCTGTCTCTCTCGCAGTCTCTTGCAGTCTCTCTTGCTGTCTCTCTCTGCAGTCTCTCTCGCTGTCTCCCTCGCTGTCTCCCTCGCTGTCTCTCTCGCTGTCTCTCTCGCAGTCTCTTGCAGTCTCTCTTGCTGTCTCTCTCGCAGTGTCTCTCGCTGTCTCCCTCGCTGTTCCTCTTGCTGTCTCCTTCGCTGTCTCCGTCGCTCTCTCCGTCGCTGTCTCCCTCGCCGTCTCCCTCGCCGTCTCCCTCGCCGTCTCACTCGCAGTCTCTCTCGCAGTCTCTCTCGCAGTCTCTCTCGCAGACTCTCTCACTGCCTCTCTCGCAGTCTCCCTCGCTGTCTCCCTCGCTGTCTCTCTCGCTGTCTCTCTCGCTGTCTCTCTCGCTGTCTCACTCGCTGTCTCTCTCGCTGTCCCCGTCGCTGTCTCCCTCGCTGTCCCCCTCGCTGTCTCCCTCGCTGTCTCCCTCGCAGTCTCTCTCGCAGGCATTTTGCTTTCTCTCTCGCAGTCTATCTCGCTGTCTCTCTCGCCGTCTCTCTCGCAGTCTCTCTCGCTGACTCCCTCACAGGCTCTCATGAAGTCTCTCTCGCTGTCTCTCTCGCTGTCTCTCTCGCTGTCTCTCTCGCTGTCTCCCTCGCTGTCTCTCTCGCAGTCTCTCTCGCAGTCTCTTTCGCAATCTCTCTCGCAGTCTCTTTTGCTTTCTCCCTCGCAGTCTCCCTCGCAGTCGCTCTCGTAGTCTCCCTCGCTCTCTCCCTCGCTCTCTCCCTCGCAGTCTCTCTCGCAGTCTCTCTCGCTGTCTCCCTCGCTGTCTCCCTCGCTGTCTCCCTCGCTGCCTCCCACGCCGTGTCTCTCGCTGTCTCTCTCGCTGTCTCTCTCGCTGTCTCTCTCGCTGTCTCTCTCACTGTCTCCCTCGCAGTATCTCTCGCTGTCTCTCTCGCTGTCTCTCTCGCTGTCTCTCTTGCAGACTCCCTCGCAGTCTCCCTCGCAGTCTCTATCGCTGTCTCCCTCGCAGTCTCTCTCGCAGTCTCTCTCGCAGTCTCCCTCGCAGTCTCTCTCGCAGTCTCTCTCGCAGTCTCGCATGCTGTCTCCCTCGCAGTCTCCCTCGCAGTCTCCCTCGCAGTCTCTCTCGCAGTCTCTTGCAGTCTCTCTTGCTGTCTCTCTCGCAGTGTCTCTCGCTGTCTCCCTCGCTGTCTCTCTTGCTGTCTCCGTCGCTGTCTCCGTCGCTGTCGCCGTCGCTGTCTACCTCGCTGTCTCTCTCGCTGTCTCCATCGCTGTCTCCCTCGCAGTCTCTCTCACTGTCTGCCTTGCAGTCTCTCTCGCTGTCTCCATCGCTGTCTCCATCGCTGTCTCCATCGCTGTCTAACTTGCTGTCTACCTCGCATTCTCTCTCGCAGTCTCTCTCGCTGTTTCCCTCGCTGTCTCTCTCGCAGTTTCTCTCGCATTCTCTCTCGCTGTCTCCCTCGCAGTCTCTCTTGCTTTCTCCATCGCTGTCTCCCTCACTGTCTCCCTCGCAGTCTCTTTCGCTGTCTTCTCGCTGTCTCCCTCGATGTCTCCCTCGCAGTCTCTCTCGCTGTCTCCCTCGATGTCTCCCTCGCAGTCTCTCTCGCTGTCTCTCTCGCTGTCCCAATCTCTGTCTCCCTCGCAGTCTCCCTCTCAGTCTCCCTAGCAGTCTCTCTCGAAGTCTCTCTCGCAGTGTCTCTCACAGACTCTCTCGCTGACTCCCTCGCAGTCTCCCTCGCAGCCTCCCTCGCAGTCTCCCTCGCAGTCTCTCTCGCTGTCTCTCTCGCTGTCTCACTCGCTGTCTCTCTCGCAGTCTCTTTTGCTTTCTCCCTCGCGGTCTCTCTCGCGGTCTCTCTCGAAGTATCTCTCGCTGTCTCCCTCGCTGTCTCTCTCGCAGTCTCTCTCGCAGTCTCTCTCACAGTCTCCCTCGCTGTCTCCCTCGCTGTCTCCCTCGCAGTCTCAGTCGCAGTCTCGCTCAGTGTCTCTCTCACAGTCTCTCTCGCAGACTCTCTCGCAGTCTCTCTCACTGTCTCCCTCCTAGTCTCCCTCGCTGTCTCCCTCGCTGTCACCCTCGCAGTCTCTCTCGCAGTCTCTCTCGCAGTCTCTCTCGCCGTCTCTCTCGCCGTCTCTCTCGCAGTCTCTCTCGCCTTCTCCCTCGCCGTCTCTCTCGCATTCGCTCTCGCAGTCTCTCTCGCTGTCTCTCTCGCTGTATCTCTCACAGTCTCTCTCACTGTCTGCCTTGCAGTCTCTCTCGCTGTCTCCATCACTGTCTCCATCGCTGTCTCCATCGCTGTCTAACTTGCTGTCTACCTCGCATTCTCTCTCGCAGTCTCTCTCGCTGTCTCCCTCGCTGTCTCTCTCGCAGTTTCTCTCGCATTCTCTCTCGCTGTCTCCCTCGCAGTCTCTCTTGCTTTCTCCATCGCTGTCTCCCTCACTGTCTCCCTCGCAGTCTCTTTCGCTGTCTTCTCGCTGTCTCCCTCGCTGTCTCCCTCGCAGTCTCTCTCGCTGTCTCTCTCGCTGTCCCAATCTCTGTCTCCCTCGCAGTCTCCCTCTCAGTCTCCCTAGCAGTCTCTCTCGAAGTCTCTCTCGCAGTGTCTCTCACAGACTCTCTCGCTGACTCCCTCGCAGTCTCCCTCGCAGCCTCCCTCGCAGTCTCCCTCGCAGTCTCTCTCGCTGTCTCTCTCGCTGTCTCACTCGCTGTCTCTCTCGCAGTCTCTTTTGCTTTCTCCCTCGCGGTCTCTCTCGCGGTCTCTCTCGCAGTATCTCTCGCTGTCTCCCTCGCTGTCTCTCTCGCAGTCTCTCTCGCAGTCTCTCTCGCAGTCTCCCTCGCTGTCTCCCTCGCTGTCTCCCTCGCAGTCTCAGTCGCAGTCTCGCTCAGTGTCTCTCTCACAGTCTCTCTCGCAGACTCTCTCGCAGTCTCTCTCACTGTCTCCCTCCTAGTCTCCCTCGCTGTCTCCCTCGCAGTCTCAGTCGCAGTCTCGCTCAGTGTCTCTCTCACAGTCTCTCTCGCAGTCTCTCTCGCAGTCTCTCTCGCCGTCTCTCTCGCCGTCTCTCTCGCAGTCTCTCTCGCATTCGCTCTCGCAGTCTCTCTCGCTGTCTCTCTCGCTGTCTCTCTCGCAGACTCTCTCGCTGTCTCCCTCACTTTCTCCCTCGCTGTCTCTCATGCAGACTCTCTCGCTGTCTCTCTCGCAGTCTCTCTCGCTGTCTCTCTCGCTGCCTCCCTCGCCGTCTCCCTCGCCGTCTCCCTCGCCGTCTCCCTCGCCGTCTCCCTCGCCGTCTCCCTCGCTGTCTCTCTCGCAGTCTCTCTCGCTGTCTCTCTCGCAGTCTCCCTCGGATTTTCTCTCGCAGTCTCTCTAGCATTCTCTCTCGCTATCTCCCTTGCAGTCCCTCTCGCTATCTCGCTTGCAGTCTCTCACGCTGTCTCCATCGCTGTCTCCATCGCTGTCTCCATCGCTGTCTCCATCGCTGTCTTCATCGCTGTCTAACTCGCTGTCTATCTCGCATTCTCTCTCGCAGTCTCTCTCGCTGTCTACCTCGCTGTCTCTCTCGCAGTTTCTCTCGCATTCTCTCTCGCTGTCTCCCTGGCAGTCTCTCTCGCTTTCTCCATCCCTCTCTCCCTCGCAGTCTCTTTCGCTTTCTTCTCTCTGTCTTCTCGCTGCATCGCTCATTGTCTCCCTCGCTGTCTCTCTGGCAGTCTCTCTCGCTGTCTCTCTCGCTGTCCCAATCGCTGTCTCCCTCGCAGTCTCCCTCGCAGTCTCCCTCGCATTCTCCCTCGCAGTCTCTCTCGCAGTCTCTTTCGCAGTCTCTCTCGCAGACTCTCTCACTGTCTCTCTCGCAGTCTCCCTCGCTGTCTCCCTCGCTGTCTCTCTCGCTGTCTCCCTCGCTGTCTCTCTCGCTGTCTCACTCGCTGTCTCCCTCGCTGTCTCTCTCGCTGTCTCTCTCGCTGTCCCCGTCGCTGTCTCCCTCGCTGTCCCCCTCGCTGTCTCCCTCGCTGTCTCCCTCGCAGTCTCTCTCGCAGGCATTTTGCTTTCTCTCTCGCAGTCTATCTCGCTGTCTCTCTCGCCGTCTCTCTCGCAGTCTCTCTCGCTGACTCCCTCGCAGGCTCTCATGAAGTCTCTCTCGCTGTCTCTCTCGCTGTCTCTCTCGCTGTCTCTCTCGCTGTCTCCCTCGCTGTCTCTCTCGCAGTCTCTCTCGCAGTCTCTTTCGCAGTCTCTCTCGCAGTCTCTTTTGCTTTCTCCCTCGCAGTCTCTCTCGCAGACTCTCTCGCTGTCTCCCTCGCAGTCTCCCTCGCAGTCTCTCTCGCTGTCTCCCTCGCTGTCTCCCTCGCTGTCTCCCTCGCTGTCTCTCTCGCAGTCTCTCTCGCAGACTCCCTCGCAGTCTCTCTCGCTGTTTCCCTCGCTGTCACCCTCGCAGTCTCTCGCACCCTCTCTCGCAGTCTCTCTCGCAGTCTCTCTCGCAGTCTCTCTCGCCGTCTCTCTCGCAGTCTCCCTCGCAGTCTCTCTCACAGTCTCTCTCGCAGACTCTCTCGCTGTCTCCCTGGCAGTCTCCCTCGCTGTCTCCCTCGCGTTCTCTCTCGCTGTCTCTCTTGCTGGCTCTTTTGCTTTCTCCCTTGCAGTCTCTCTCGCAGTCTCTCTCGCAGTCTCTCTCGCTGTCTCCCTCGCTGTCTCCCTCGCTGTCTCTCTCGCTGTCTCTCTCGCAGTCTCTTGCAGTCTCTCTTGCTGTCTCTCTCGCAGTGTCTCTCGCTGTCTCCCTCGCTGTTCCTCTTGCTGTCTCCTTCGCTGTCTCCGTCGCTCTCTCCGTCGCTGTCTCCCTCGCTGTCTCTCTCGCTGTCTCCCTCGCTGTCTCCCTCGCTGTCTCCCTCGCAGTCTCTCTCGCTGTCTGCCTTGCAGTCTCTCTCGCTGTCTCCATCGCTGTCTCCATCGCTGTCTCCATCGCTGTCTAACTCGCTGTCTGCCTCGCATTCTCTCTCGCAGTTTCTCTCGCATTCTCTCTCGCTGTCTCCCTCGCAGTCTCTCTTGCTTTCTCCATCGCTGTCTCCCTCGCTGTCTCCCTCGCAGTCTCTTTCGCTGTCTTCTCGCTGTCTCCCTCGCTGTCTCCCTCGCAGTCTCTCTCGCTGTCTCTCTCGCTGTCCCAATCGCTGTCTCCCTCGCAGTCTCCCTCGCTGTCTCCCTCGCAGTCTCCCTCGCAGTCTCTCTCGCAGTCTCTCTCGCTGTCTCCCTTGCAGTCTCTCTCGCTGTCTCCCTCGCTGCCTCCCTCGCCGTCTCTCTCGCAGTCTCCCTCGCTGTCTCCCTCGCTCTCTCTCTCGCTTTCGCCCTGGCTGACTCCCTTGCAGTCTCTCTCGCTGCCTCTCTCACTTTCGCCCTGGCTGTCTCTCACGCAGTCTCTCTCGCAGTCTCCCTCGCTGTCTCCCTCGCAGTCTCTCTGGCTGTCTCCGTCGCTGTCACCCTCGCTGTCTACCTCGCATTCTCTCTCGCAGTCTCTCTCGCTGTCTCCCTCGCTGTCTCCCTCGCTGTCTCTCTCGTTGTCTCCCTCATAGTCTCTCTCGCTGTCCCAATCGCTGTCTCCCTCGCAGTCTCCCTCGCAGTCTCCCTCGCATTCTCCCTCGCAGTCTCTCTCGCAGTCTCTCTCGCAGTCTCTCTCGCAGTCTCTCTCGCAGACTCTCTCGCTGTCTCTCTCGCATTCTCCCTCGCTGTCTCCCTCGCTGTCTCTCTCGCTGTCTCTCTCGCTGTCTCTCTCGCTGTCTCACTCGTTGTCTCCCTCGCTGTCTCTCTCGCTGTCTCTCTCGCTGTCCCCCTCGCTGTCTCCCTCGCTGTCCCCCTCGCTGTCTCCCTCGCTTTCTCCCTCGCAGTCTCTCTCGCAGGCATTTTGCTATCTCTCTCGCAGTCTATCTCGCTGTCTCTCTCGCCGTCTCTCTCGCAGTCTCTCTCGCTGACTCCCTCGAAGGCTCTCATGAAGTCTCTCTCGCTGTCTCTCTCGCTGTCTCTCTCGCTGTCTCTCTCGCTGTCTCCCTCGCTGTCTCTCTCGCAGTCTCTCTCGCAGTCTCTTTCGCAATCTCTCTCGCAGTCTCTTTTGCTTTCTCCCTCGCAGTCTCTCTCGCAGTCTCTCTCGCTGTCTCCCTCGCAGTCTCCCTCGCAGTCTCTCTCGCTGTCTCCCTCGCTGTCTCCCTCGCTGTCTCCCTCGCTGTCTCTCTCGCAGTCTCTCTCGCAGACTCCCTCGCAGTCTCACTCGCTGTTTCCATCGCTGTCACCCTCGCAGTCTCTCGCACCCTCTCTCGCAGTCTCTCTCGCAGTCTCCCTCGCAGTCTCCCTCGCTGTCTCTCTCGATGTCTCTCTCGCAGTCTCTTGCAGTCTCTCTTGCTGTCTCTCTCGCTGTCTCTCTCGCTGTCTCTCTCGCAGGCTCTTTTGCATTCTCCCTTGCAGTCTCTCTCGCAGTCTCTCTCGCAGTCTCTCTTGCTGTCTCTCTCGCTGTCTCTCTCGCTGTCTCTCTCGCAGGCTCTTTTGCTTTCTCCCTTGCAGTCTCTCTCGCAGTCTCTCTCGCAGTCTCTCTCGCTGTCTCCCTCGCTGTCTCCCTCGCTGTCTCTCTCGCTGTCTCTCTCGCAGTCTCTTGCAGTCTCTCTTGCTGTCTCTCTCGCAGTGTCTCTCGCTGTCTCCCTCGCTGTTCCTCTTGCTGTCTCCTTCGCTGTCTCCGTCGCCCTCTCCGTCGCTGTCTCCCTCGCTGTCTCTCTCGCTGTCTCCCTCGCTGTCTCCCTCGCTGTCTCCCTCGCAGTCTCTCTCGCTGTCTGCCTTGCAGTCTCTCTCGCTGTCTCCATCGCTGTCTCCATCGCTGTCTCCATCGCTGTCTAACTCGCTGTCTGCCTCGCATTCTCTCTCGCAGTTTCTCTCGCATTCTCTCTCGCTGTCTCCCTCGCAGTCTCTCTTGCTTTCTCCATCGCTGTCCCCCTCGCTGTCTCCCTCGCAGTCTCTTTCGCTGTCTTCTCGCTGTCTCCCTCGCTGTCTCCCTCGCAGTCTCTCTCGCTGTCTCTCTCGCTGTCCCAATCGCTGTCTCCCTCGCAGTCTCCCTTGCTGTCTCCCTCGCAGTCTCTCTCGCAGTCTCTCTCGCAGTCTCTCTCGCTGTCTCCCTTGCAGTCTCTCTCGCTGTCTCCCTCGCTGTCTCCCTCGCTCTCTCTCTCGCTTTCGCCCTGGCTGACTCCCTCGCAGTCTCTCTCGCTGCCTCTCTCACTTTCCCCCTGGCTGTCTCTCACGCAGTCTCTCTCGCAGTCTCCCTCGCTGTCTCCCTCGCAGTCTCTCTGGCTGTCTCCGTCGCTGTCACCCTCGCTGTCTACCTCGCATTCTCTCTCGCAGTCTCTCTCGCTGTCTCCCTCGCTGTCTCCCTCGCTGTCTCTCTCGTTGTCTCCCTCGTAGTCTCTCTCGCTGTCCCAATCGCTTTCTCCCTCGCAGTCTCCCTCGCAGTCTCCCTCGCATTCTCCCTCGCAGTCTCTCTCGCAGTCTCTCTCGCAGTCTCTCTCGCAGTCTCTCTCGCAGACTCTCTCGCTGTCTCTCTCGCAGTCTCCCTCGCTGTCTCCCTCGCTGTCTCTCTCGCTGTCTCTCTCGCTGTCTCTCTCGCTGTCTCACTCGCTGTCTCCCTCGCTGTCTCTCTCGCTGTCTCTCTCGCTGTCCCCCTCGCTGTCTCCCTCGCTGTCCCCCTCGCTGTCTCCCTCGCTGTCTCCCTCGCAGTCTCTCTCGCAGGCATTTTGCTTTCTCTCTCGCAGTCTATCTCGCTGTCTCTCTCGCCGTCTCTCTCGCTGTCTCTCTCGCTGTCTCCCTCGCTGTCTCTCTCGCAGTCTCTCTCGCAGTCTCTTTCGCAATCTCTCTCGCAGTCTCTTTTGCTTTCTCCCTCGCAGTCTCTCTCGCAGTCTCTCTCGCTGTCTCCCTCGCAGTCTCCCTCGCAGTCTCTCTCGCTGTCTCCCTCGCTGTCTCCCTCGCTGTCTCCCTCGCTGTCTCTCTCGCAGTCTCTCTCGCAGACTCCCTCGCAGTCTCACTCGCTGTTTCCATCGCTGTCACCCTCGCAGTCTCTCGCACCCTCTCTCGCAGTCTCTCTCGCAGTCTCTCTCGCAGTCTCCCTCGCAGTCTCTCTCACAGTCTCTCTCGCTGACTCTCTCGCTGTCTCCCTCGCAGTCTCCCTCGCTGTCTCTCTCGCTGTCTCTCTCGCAGTCTCTTGCAGTCTCTCTTGCTGTCTCTCTCGCTGTCTCTCTCGCTGTCTCTCTCGCAGGCTCTTTTGCTTTCTCCCTTGCAGTCTCTCTCGCAGTCTCTCTCGCAGTCTCTCTCGCTGTCTCCCTCGCTGTCTCCCTCGCTGTCTCTCTCGCTGTCTCTCTCGCAGTCTCTTGCAGTCTCTCTTGCTGTCTCTCTCGCAGTGTCTCTCGCTGTCTCCCTCGCTGTTCCTCTTGCTGTCTCCTTCGCTGTCTCCGTCGCTCTCTCCGTCGCTGTCTCCCTCGCTGTCTCTCTCGCTGTCTCCCTCGCTGGGTATCCCTCGCTGTCTCCCTCGCAGTCTCTCTCGCTGTCTGCCTTGCAGTCTCTCTCGCTGTCTCCATCGCTGTCTCCATCGCTGTCTCCATCGCTGTCGAACTCGCTGTCTGCCTCGCATTCTCTCTCGCAGTTTCTCTCGCATTCTCTCTCGCTGTCTCCCTCGCAGTCTCTCTTGCTTTCTCCATCGCTGTCCCAATCGCTGTCTCCCTCGCAGTCTCTTTCGCTGTCTTCTCGCTGTCTCCCTCGCTGTCTCCCTCGCAGTCTCTCTCGCTGTCTCTCTCGCTGTCCCAATCGCTGTCTCCCTCGCAGTCTCCCTCGCTGTCTCCCTCGCAGTCTCTCTCGCAGTCTCTCTCGCAGTCTCTTTCGCTGTCTTCTCGCTGTCTCCCTCGCTGTCTCCCTCGCAGTCTCTCTCGCTGTCTCTCTCGCTGTCCCAATCGCTGTCTCCCTCGCAGTCTCCCTCGCTGTCTCCCTCGCAGTCTCTCTCGCAGTCTCTCTCGCAGTCTCTCTCGCTGTCGCCTTCGCAGTTTCTCACGCAGTCTCCGTCGCTGTCTCTCTGGCAGTCTCCCTCGCTGTCTCCCTCGCTGTCTCCCTCGCTGTCTCCCTCGCTGTCTCCCACGCAGTCTCTCTCGCAGTCTCTCTCGCAGTCTCTCTCGCAGTCTCCCGCGCTGTCTTACGCGCTGTCTCCCGCTCTGTCTCTCTCGCTGTCTCTCTCGCTGTCTCCCTCGCAGTCTCCCTCGCAGTCTCCCTCGCTTTCTCCCTCGTTTTCTTCCTCGCTTTCTCCCTCGCATTCTCACTCGCTGTCTCCCTCGCAGTCTCTCTTGCAGTCTACCTCGCAGTCACTCTCGCTGTCTCCCTCGCTGTCTCCCTCGCTGTCTCCCTCGCTGTCTCTCTCGCAGTCTCTCTCGCAGACTCCCTCGCAGTCTCTCTCGCTGTTTCCCTCGCTGTCACCCTCGCAGTCTCCTGCACCCTCTCTCGCAGTCTCTCTCGCAGTCTCTCTCGCAGTCTCTCTCGCCGTCTCTCTCGCAGTCTCCCTCGCAGTCTCTCTCACAGTCTCTCTCGCAGACTCTCTCGCTGTCTCCCTCGCAGTCTCCATCGCTGTCTCCATCGCTGTGTAACTCGCTGTCTGCCTCGCATTCTCTCTCGCAGTTTCTCTCGCATTCTCTCTCGCTGTCTCCCTCGCAGTCTCTCTTGCTTTCTCCATCGCTGTCTCCCTCGCAGTCTCTTTCGCTGTCTTCTCGCTGTCTCCCTCGCTGTCTCCGTCGCAGTCTCTCTCGCTGTCTCTCTCGCTGTCCCAATCGCTGTCTCCCTCGCAGTCTCCCTCGCTGTCTCCCTCGCAGTCTCTCTCGCAGTCTCTCTCGCAGTCTCTTTCGCTGTCTTCTCGCTGTCTCCCTCGCTGTCTCCCTCGCAGTCTCTCTCGCTGTCTCTGTCGCTGTCCCAATCGCTGTCTCCCTCGCAGTCTCCCTCGCTGTCTCCCTCGCAGTCTCTCTCGCAGTCTCTCTCGCAGTCTCTCTCGCTGTCTCCTTCGCAGTTTCTCACGCAGTCTCCGTCGCTGTCTCCCTGGCAGTCTCCCTCGCTGTCTCCCTCGCTGTCTCCCTCGCTGTCTCCCTCGCAGTCTCTCTCGCAGTCTCTCTCGCAGTCTCTCTCGCAGTCTCCCGCGCTGTCTTACGCGCTGTCTCCCGCTCTGTCTATCTCGCTGTCTCTCTCGCTGTCTCCCTCGCAGTCTCCCTCGCAGTCTCCCTCGCTTTCTCCCTCGTTTTCTTCCTCGCTTTCTCCCTCGCTGTCTCACTCGCTGTCTCCCTCGCAGTCCCTCTTGCAGTCTCCCTCGCAGTCACTCTCGCTGTCTCCCTCGCTTTCTCCCTCGCTGTCTCTCTCGCTGAATCTCTCGCTGTCTCCCTCGCTGTCTCCCTCGCACTCTCCCTCGCTTTCTCCCTCGCAGTCTCTCTCGCAGTCTCTCTCGCAGTCTCTCTCGCAGTCTCTCTCGCAGACTCTCTCGCTGTCTCTCTCGCAGTCTCCCTCGCTGTCTCCCTCGCTGTCTCTCTCGCTGTCTCTCTCGCTGTCTCTCTCGCTGTCTCACTCGCTGTCTCCCTCGCTGTCTCTCTCGCTGTCGCTCTCGCTGTCCCCCTCGCTGTCTCCCTCGCTGTCCCCCTCGCTGTCTCCCTCTCTGTCTCTCTCGCAGTCTCTCTCGCTGTCTCTCGCAGTCTCTCTCGCAGTCTCACTCGGTGTCTCCCTCGCAGTCTCTCTCGCTGTCTCCCTCCCTGTCTCCCTTGCTGTCTCCCTCTCTGTCTCTCTCGCTGTCTCTCTCGCTCTCTCTCACTGTCTCTCTCGCTGTCCCTCTCGCTGTCTCCCACGCTGTCTCCCCTGCTGTCTCTAGCAGTCTCTCTCGCAGTCTCACTCGGTGTCTACTTCGCTGTCTCTCTCGCAGTCTCTCTCACTGTCTCTCTCGCTGTCTCCGTCGCTGTCTCCCTTGCAGTCTCTCTCGCTGTCTCCCTCGCTTTCTCCCTCACTGTCTCCCTCGCTGTGTCTCTCTCTGTCTCCCTTGCTGTGTCCCTCGCTGTCTCCTTCGAATTCTCCCTCGCAGTCTCTTTCGCTGTCTCCCTCTCTGTCTCTACCGCTGTCTCCCTCGCTCTCTCTCACTGTCTCTCTCGCTGTCTCTCTCGCTGTCTCTCGCTCTCTCTCGCTGTCTCCCTCGCTGTCACCCTCGCTGTCTCCCTCGCTCTCTCCCTCGCTGTCTCTCGCTGTCTCTCGCTCTCTCTCGCTGTCTCTCTCGCTGACTCCCAGGCTGTCTCTCTCGCTGTCTCACTCGCTGTCTCTCTCTCTGTCTCCCTCGCTGTCTCCCTCGCTGTCTCCCTCGCTGACTCCCTCGCTGTCTCTCGCTCTCTCTCGCTCTCTCTCGTTGTCTCTCTCGCTGTCTCCCAGGCTGTCTCTCTCGCAGTCTCACTCGCGGGCTCTCTCGCAGTCTCTCGCTGTCTTTCGCTGTCCCTCTCGCTGTCTCCCACGCTGTCTACGTTGCTGTCTCTCGCAGTCTCTCTCGCAGTCTCACTCGGTGTCTACCTCGCTGTCTCTCTCGCAGTCTCTCTCACTGTCTCTCTCGCTGTCTCCGTCGCTGTCTCCCTTGCAGTCTCTGTCGCTGTCTCCGTCGCAGTCTCTCTCGCTGTCTCCCTCGCTTTCTCCCTCACTGTCTCCCTCGCTGTCTCTCTCTCTCTGTCTCCCTTGCTGTGTCCCTCGCAGTCTCTCTCGCAGTCTCTCTCGCAGTCTCTCTCGCAGTCTCTCTCGCAGACTCTCTCGCTGTCTCTCTCGCAGTCTCCCTCGCTGTCTCCCTCGCTGTCTCTCTCGCTGTCTCTCTCGCTGTCTCTCTCGCTGTCTCACTCGCTGTCTCCCTCGCTGTCTCTCTCGCTGTCGCTCTCGCTGTCCCCCTCGCTGTCTCCCTCGCTGTCCCCCTCGCTGTCTCCCTCGCTGTCTCCCTCGCAGTCTCTCTCGCAGGCATTTTGCTTTCTCTCTCGCAGTCTATCTCGCTGTCTCTCTCGCCGTCTCTCTCGCAGTCTCTCTCGCTGTCTCCCTCGCAGGCTCTCATGAAGTCTCTCTCGCTGTCTCTCTCGCTGTCTCTCTCGCTGTCTCTCTCGCTGTCTCCCTCGCTGTCTCTCTCGCAGTCTCTCTCGCAGTCTCTTTCGCAATCTCTCTCGCAGTCTCTTTTGCTTTCTCCCTCGCAGTCTCTCTCGCAGTCTCTCTCGCTGTCTCCCTCGCAGTCTCCCTCGCAGTCTCTCTCGCTGTCTCCCTCGCTGTCTCCCTCGCTGTCTCCCTCGCTGTCTCTCTCGCAGTCTCTCTCGCAGACTCCCTCGCAGTCTCACTCGCTGTTTCCATCGCTGTCACCCTCGCAGTCTCTCGCACCCTCTCTCGCAGTCTCTCTCGCAGTCTCTCTCGCAGTCTCCCTCGCAGTCTCTCTCACAGTCTCTCTCGCTGACTCTCTCGCTGTCTCCCTCGCAGTCTCCCTCGCTGTCTCTCTCGCTGTCTCTCTCGCAGTCTCTTGCAGTCTCTCTTGCTGTCTCTCTCGCTGTCTCTCTCGCTGTCTCTCTCGCAGGCTCTTTTGCTTTCTCCCTTGCAGTCTCTCTCGCAGTCTCTCTCGCAGTCTCTCTCGCTGTCTCCCTCGCTGTCTCCCTCGCTGTCTCTCTCGCTGTCTCTCTCGCAGTCTCTTGCAGTCTCTCTTGCTGTCTCTCTCGCAGTGTCTCTCGCTGTCTCCCTCGCTGTTCCTCTTGCTGTCTCCTTCGCTGTCTCCGTCGCTCTCTCCGTCGCTGTCTCCCTCGCTGTCTCTCTCGCTGTCTCCCTCGCTGGGTATCCCTCGCTGTCTCCCTCGCAGTCTCTCTCGCTGTCTGCCTTGCAGTCTCTCTCGCTGTCTCCATCGCTGTCTCCATCGCTGTCTCCATCGCTGTCGAACTCGCTGTCTGCCTCGCATTCTCTCTCGCAGTTTCTCTCGCATTCTCTCTCGCTGTCTCCCTCGCAGTCTCTCTTGCTTTCTCCATCGCTGTCCCAATCGCTGTCTCCCTCGCAGTCTCTTTCACTGTCTTCTCGCTGTCTCCCTCGCTGTCTCCCTCGCAGTCTCTCTCGCTGTCTCTCTCGCTGTCCCAATCGCTGTCTCCCTCGCAGTCTCCCTCGCTGTCTCCCTCGCAGTCTCTCTCGCAGTCTCTCTCGCAGTCTCTTTCGCTGTCTTCTCGCTGTCTCCCTCGCTGTCTCCCTCGCAGTCTCTCTCGCTGTCTCTCTCGCTGTCCCAATCGCTGTCTCCCTCGCAGTCTCCCTCGCTGTCTCCCTCGCAGTCTCTCTCGCAGTCTCTCTCGCAGTCTCTCTCGCTGTCTCCTTCGCAGTTTCTCACGCAGTCTCCGTCGCTGTCTCTCTGGCAGTCTCCCTCGCTGTCTCCCTCGCTGTCTCCCTCGCTGTCTCCCACGCAGTCTCTCTCGCAGTCTCTCTCGCAGTCTCTCTCGCAGTCTCTCTCGCAGTCTCCCGCGCTGTCTTACGCGCTGTCTCCCGCTCTGTCTCTCTCGCTGTCTCTCTCGCTGTCTCCCTCGCAGTCTCCCTCGCAGTCTCCCTCGCTTTCTCCCTCGTTTTCTTCCTCGCTTTCTCCCTCGCATTCTCACTCGCTGTCTCCCTCGCAGTCTCTCTTGCAGTCTACCTCGCAGTCACTCTCGCTGTCTCCCTCGCTGTCTCCCTCGCTGTCTCCCTCGCTGTCTCTCTCGCAGTCTCTCTCGCAGACTCCCTCGCAGTCTCTCTCGCTGTTTCCCTCGCTGTCACCCTCGCAGTCTCCCGCACCCTCTCTCGCAGTCTCTCTCGCAGTCTCTCTCGCAGTCTCTCTCGCCGTCTCTCTCGCAGTCTCCCTCGCAGTCTCTCTCACAGTCTCTCTCGCAGACTCTCTCGCTGTCTCCCTCGCAGTCTCCATCGCTGTCTCCATCGCTGTGTAACTCGCTGTCTGCCTCGCATTCTCTCTCGCAGTTTCTCTCGCATTCTCTCTCGCTGTCTCCCTCGCAGTCTCTCTTGCTTTCTCCATCGCTGTCTCCCTCGCAGTCTCTTTCGCTGTCTTCTCGCTGTCTCCCTCGCTGTCTCCGTCGCAGTCTCTCTCGCTGTCTCTCTCGCTGTCCCAATCGCTGTCTCCCTCGCAGTCTCCCTCGCTGTCTCCCTCGCAGTCTCTCTCGCAGTCTCTCTCGCAGTCTCTTTCGCTGTCTTCTCGCTGTCTCCCTCGCTGTCTCCCTCGCAGTCTCTCTCGCTGTCTCTGTCGCTGTCCCAATCGCTGTCTCCCTCGCAGTCTCCCTCGCTGTCTCCCTCGCAGTCTCTCTCGCAGTCTCTCTCGCAGTCTCTCTCGCTGTCTCCTTCGCAGTTTCTCACGCAGTCTCCGTCGCTGTCTCCCTGGCAGTCTCCCTCGCTGTCTCCCTCGCTGTCTCCCTCGCTGTCTCCCTCGCAGTCTCTCTCGCAGTCTCTCTCGCAGTCTCTCTCGCAGTCTCCCGCGCTGTCTTACGCGCTGTCTCCCGCTCTGTCTATCTCGCTGTCTCTCTCGCTGTCTCCCTCGCAGTCTCCCTCGCAGTCTCCCTCGCTTTCTCCCTCGTTTTCTTCCTCGCTTTCTCCCTCGCTGTCTCACTCGCTGTCTCCCTCGCAGTCCCTCTTGCAGTCTCCCTCGCAGTCACTCTCGCTGTCTCCCTCGCTTTCTCCCTCGCTGTCTCTCTCGCTGAATCTCTCGCTGTCTCCCTCGCTGTCTCCCTCGCACTCTCTCTCGCTGTCTCCCTCGCAGTCTCTCTCTCTGTCCCCCTCGATGTCTCTCTCGTAGTCTCTCTCGCAGTCTCCCTCGCAGTCCCTCTCGCAGTCTCCCTCGCAGTCCCTCTCGCAGACTCTATCGCAGTCTCCCTCGTAATCCCTCTCGCTGTCTCTCTCGCTGTCTCTCTCGCTGTCTCTCTCGCTGTCTCCCTCGCTGTCTCTCTCGCAGTCTCTCTCGCAGTCTCTTTCGCAATCTCTCTCGCAGTCTCTTTTGCTTTCTCCCTCGCAGTCTCTCTCGCAGTCTCTCTCGCTGTCTCCCTCGCAGTCTCCCTCGCAGTCTCTCTCGCTGTCTCCCTCGCTGTCTCCCTCGCTGTCTCCCTCGCTGTCTCTCTCGCAGTCTCTCTCGCAGACTCCCTCGCAGTCTCACTCGCTGTTTCCATCGCTGTCACCCTCGCAGTCTCTCGCACCCTCTCTCGCAGTCTCTCTCGCAGTCTCTCTCGCAGTCTCCCTCGCAGTCTCTCTCACAGTCTCTCTCGCTGACTCTCTCGCTGTCTCCCTCGCAGTCTCCCTCGCTGTCTCTCTCGCTGTCTCTCTCGCAGTCTCTTGCAGTCTCTCTTGCTGTCTCTCTCGCTGTCTCTCTCGCTGTCTCTCTCGCAGGCTCTTTTGCTTTCTCCCTTGCAGTCTCTCTCGCAGTCTCTCTCGCAGACTCTCTCGCTGTCTCCCTCGCTGTCTCCCTCGCTGTCTCTCTCGCTGTCTCTCTCGCAGTCTCTTGCAGTCTCTCTTGCTGTCTCTCTCGCAGTGTCTCTCGCTGTCTCCCTCGCTGTTCCTCTTGCTGTCTCCTTCGCTGTCTCCGTCGCTCTCTCCGTCGCTGTCTCCCTCGCTGTCTCTCTCGCTGTCTCCCTCGCTGGGTATCCCTCGCTGTCTCCCTCGCAGTCTCTCTCGCTGTCTGCCTTGCAGTCTCTCTCGCTGTCTCCATCGCTGTCTCCATCGCTGTCTCCATCGCTGTCGAACTCGCTGTCTGCCTCGCATTCTCTCTCGCAGTTTCTCTCGCATTCTCTCTCGCTGTCTCCCTCGCAGTCTCTCTTGCTTTCTCCATCGCTGTCCCAATCGCTGTCTCCCTCGCAGTCTCTTTCGCTGTCTTCTCGCTGTCTCCCTCGCTGTCTCCCTCGCAGTCTCTCTCGCTGTCTCTCTCGCTGTCCCAATCGCTGTCTCCCTCGCAGTCTCCCTCGCTGTCTCCCTCGCAGTCTCTCTCGCAGTCTCTCTAGCAGTCTCTTTCGCTGTCTTCTCGCTGTCTCCCTCGCTGTCTCCCTCGCAGTCTCTCTCGCTGTCTCTCTCGCTGTCCCAATCGCTGTCTCCCTCGCAGTCTCCCTCGCTGTCTCCCTCGCAGTCTCTCTCGCAGTCTCTCTCGCAGTCTCTCTCGCTGTCTCCTTCGCAGTTTCTCACGCAGTCTCCGTCGCTGTCTCTCTGGCAGTCTCCCTCGCTGTCTCCCTCGCTGTCTCCCTCGCTGTCTCCCACGCAGTCTCTCTCGCAGTCTCTCTCACAGTCTCTCTCGCAGTCTCTCTCGCAGTCTCCCGCGCTGTCTTACGCGCTGTCTCCCGCTCTGTCTCTCTCGCTGTCTCTCTCGCTGTCTCCCTCGCAGTCTCCCTCGCAGTCTCCCTCGCTTTCTCCCTCGTTTTCTTCCTCGCTTTCTCCCTCGCATTCTCACTCGCTGTCTCCCTCGCAGTCTCTCTTGCAGTCTACCTCGCAGTCACTCTCGCTGTCTCCCTCGCTGTCTCCCTCGCTGTCTCCCTCGCTGTCTCTCTCGCAGTCTCTCTCGCAGACTCCCTCGCAGGCTCTCTCGCTGTTTCCCTCGCTGTCACCCTCGCAGTCTCCCGCACCCTCTCTCGCAGTCTCTCTCGCAGTCTCTCTCGCAGTCTCTCTCGCCGTCTCTCTCGCAGTCTCCCTCGCAGTCTCTCTCACAGTCTCTCTCGCAGACTCTCTCGCTGTCTCCCTCGCAGTCTCCATCGCTGTCTCCATCGCTGTGTAACTCGCTGTCTGCCTCGCATTCTCTCTCGCAGTTTCTCTCGCATTCTCTCTCGCTGTCTCCCTCGCAGTCTCTCTTGCTTTCTCCATCGCTGTCTCCCTCGCAGTCTCTTTCGCTGTCTTCTCGCTGTCTCCCTCGCTGTCTCCGTCGCAGTCTCTCTCGCTGTCTCTCTCGCTGTCCCAATCGCTGTCTCCCTCGCAGTCTCCCTCGCTGTCTCCCTCGCAGTCTCTCTCGCAGTCTCTCTCGCAGTCTCTTTCGCTGTCTTCTCGCTGTCTCCCTCGCTGTCTCCCTCGCAGTCTCTCTCGCTGTCTCTGTCGCTGTCCCAATCGCTGTCTCCCTCGCAGTCTCCCTCGCTGTCTCCCTCGCAGTCTCTCTCGCAGTCTCTCTCGCAGTCTCTCTCGCTGTCTCCTTCGCAGTTTCTCACGCAGTCTCCGTCGCTGTCTCCCTGGCAGTCTCCCTCGCTGTCTCCCTCGCTGTCTCCCTCGCTGTCTCCCTCGCAGTCTCTCTCGCAGTCTCTCTCGCAGTCTCTCTCGCAGTCTCCCGCGCTGTCTTACGCGCTGTCTCCCGCTCTGTCTATCTCGCTGTCTCTCTCGCTGTCTCCCTCGCAGTCTCCCTCGCAGTCTCCCTCGCTTTCTCCCTCGTTTTCTTCCTCGCTTTCTCCCTCGCTGTCTCACTCGCTGTCTCCCTCGCAGTCCCTCTTGCAGTCTCCCTCGCAGTCACTCTCGCTGTCTCCCTCGCTTTCTCCCTCGCTGTCTCTCTCGCTGAATCTCTCGCTGTCTCCCTCGCTGTCTCCCTCGCACTCTCTCTCGCTGTCTCCCTCGCAGTCTCTCTCTCTGTCCCCCTCGATGTCTCTCTCGCAGTCTCTCTCGCAGTCTCCCTCGCAGTCCCTCTCGCAGTCTCCCTCGCAGTCCCTCTCGCAGACTCTATCGCAGTCTCCCTCGTAATCCCTCTCGCAGTCCCTCTCGCTGTCTCGCTCGCTGTCTCCCTCTCTGTCTCTCTCGCAGTCTCTCTCGCTGTCTCTCGCAGTCTCTCTCGCAGTCTCACTCGGTGTCTCCCTCGCAGTCTCTCTCGCTGTCTCCCTCCCTGTCTCCCTTGTTGTCTCCCTCTCTGTCTCTCTCGCTGTCTCTCTCGCTCTCTCTCACTGTCTCTCTCGCTGTCCCTCTCGCTGTCTCCCACGCTGTCTCCCCTGCTGTCTCTAGCAGTCTCTCTCGCAGTCTCACTCGGTGTCTACTTCGCTGTCTCTCTCGCAGTCTCTCTCACTGTCTCTCTCGCTGTCTCCGTCGCTGTCTCCCTTGCAGTCTCTCTCGCTGTCTCCCTCGCTTTCTCCCTCACTGTCTCCCTCGCTGTGTCTCTCTCTGTCTCCCTTGCTGTGTCCCTCGCTGTCTCCTTCGAATTCTCCCTCGCAGTCTCTTTCGCTGTCTCCCTCTCTGTCTCTATCGCTGTCTCCCTCGCTCTCTCTCACTGTCTCTCTCGCTGTCTCTCTCGCTGTCTCTCGCTCTCTCTCGCTGTCTCCCTCGCTGTCACCCTCGCTGTCTCCCTCGCTCTCTCCCTCGCTGTCTCTCGCTGTCTCTCGCTCTCTCTCGCTGTCTCTCTCGCTGTCTCCCAGGCTGTCTCTCTCGCTGTCTCACTCGCTGTCTCTCTCTCTGTCTCCCTCGCTGTCTCCCTCGCTGTCTCCCTCGCTGACTCCCTCGCTGTCTCTCGCTCTCTCTCGCTCTCTCTCGTTGTCTCTCTCGCTGTCTCCCAGGCTGTCTCTCTCGCAGTCTCACTCGCGGGCTCTCTCGCAGTCTCTCGCTGTCTTTCGCTGTCCCTCTCGCTGTCTCCCACGCTGTCTACGTTGCTGTCTCTCGCAGTCTCTCTCACAGTCTCACTCGGTGTCTCCCTCGCAGTCTCTCTCGCTGTCTCCCTCCCTGTCTCCCTTGCTGTCTCCCTCTCTGTCTCTCTCGCTGTCTCTCTCGCTCTCTCTCACTGTCTTTATCGCTGTCCCTCTCGCTGTCTCCCACGCTGTCTCCCTTGCTGTCTCTAGCAGTCTCTCTCGCAGTCTCACTCGGTGTCTACCTCGCTGTCTCTCTCGCAGTCTCTCTCACTGTCTCTCTCGCTGTCTCCGTCGCTGTCTCCCTTGCAGTCTCTGTCGCTGTCTCCGTCGCAGTCTCTCTCGCTGTCTCCCTCGCTTTCTCCCTCACTGTCTCCCTCGCTGTCTCTCTCTCTCTGTCTCCCTTGCTGTGTCCCTCGCTGTCTCTTTCGCTGTCTCCCTCTCTGTCTCTCTCGCTGTCTCCCTCGCTCTCTCTCACTGTCTCTCTCGCTGTCTCTCTCGCTGCCTCTCGCTCTCTCTCGCTGTCTCTCTCGCTGTCACCCTCGCAGTCTCTCTCGCTGTCTCCTTCGCTGTCTCGCTCGCAGTGTCTCTCGCAGTCTCTCTCGCTGTCTTCCTCGCAGTCTCTCTCGCAGTGTCACTTGCTGTCTCCCTCGCTGTCTCCCTCGCTGTCTCTCTCGCAGTGTCTCTCGCAGTCTCTCTCGCCGGCTCTCTCGCCGTCTCCCTCGCCGTCTCTCTCACAGTCTCTCTCGCAGTCTCTCTCGCCGTCTCTCTCGCCGTCTCCCTCGCAAACTCCCTCACTGTCTCTCTCGCAGTCTCTCTCGCTGCCTCCTCGGCTGTCTCCTCGCTGTCTCCCTCGAAGTCTCTCTCGCAGTCTCACTCGCTGTCTCCCACGCTGTCTCCCTCGCTGTCTCCCTCGCTGTCTACCTCGCTGTTTCTCTCGCAGACTCTCTCACTGTCTCTCTCGCTGTCTCCGTCGCTGTCTCCCTTGCAGTCTCTGTCGCTGTCTCCCTCGCAGTATCTCTCGCTGTCTCCCTCGCTTTCTCCCTCGCTGTCTCCCTCGCTGTCTCTCTCTCTGTCTCCCTTGCTGTGTCCCTCGCTGTCTCCTTCGCTGTCTCCCTCGCAGTTTCTTTCGCTGTCTCTCTCGCTGTCTCCCTCGCTGTCCCCCTCGCTGTCGCCCTCGTAGTCTCTGTCGCTGTCACCCTCGCAGTCTCACTCGCTGTCTCTCTCTCTGTCTCTCTCGCTGTCCCCCACGCTGTCTCCCTCGCTGTCACCCTCGCTGTCTCCCTCGCTGTCTCCCTCGCTGTCTCTCGCTGTCTCTCGCTCTCTCTCGTTGTCTCTCTCGCTGTCTCACAGGCTGTCTCTTTCGCAGTCGCTCTCGCTGTCTCTCTCACAGTCTCTCGCTGTCTTTCGCTGTCCATCTCGCTGTCTCCCACGCTGTCTCCCTTGCTGTCTCTAGCACTCTCACTCGCAGTCTCACTCGGTGTCTCCCTCGCGGTCTCTCTCGCTGTCTCCCTCCCTGTCTCCCTTGCTGTCTCCCTTTCTGTCTCTCTCGCTGTCTTTCTCGCTCTCTTTCGCTGTCTCTCTCGCTGTCTCCCTCACTGTCTCCATCGCTGTCTCCCTCGCTGTCTCCCTCGCTGTCTCTCGCTCTCTCTCGTTGTCTCTCTCGCTGTCTCCCTCGCTCTCTCTCACTGTCTCTCTCGCTGTCTCTCTCGCTGCCTCTCGCTCTCTCTCGCTGTCTCTCTCGCTGTCACCCTCGCAGTCTCTCTCGCTGTCTCCTTCGCTGTCTCGCTCGCAGTGTCTCTCGCAGTCTCTCTCGCTGTCTTCCTCGCAGTCTCTCTCGCAGTGTCACTTGCTGTCTCCCTCGCTGTCTCCCTCGCTGTCTCTCTCGCAGTGTCTCTCGCAGTCTCTCTCGCCGGCTCTCTCGCCGTCTCCCTCGCCATCTCTCTCACAGTCTCTCTCGCAGTCTCTCTCGCAGTCTCTCTCGCTGCCTCCTCGGCTGTCTCCTCGCTGTCTCCCTCGAAGTCTCTCTCGCAGTCTCACTCGCTGTCTCCCACGCTGTCTCCCTCGCTGTCTCCCTCGCTGTCTACCTCGCTGTTTCTCTCGCAGACTCTCTCACTGTCTCTCTCGCTGTCCCCGTCGCTGTCTCCCTTGCAGTCTCTGTCGCTGTCTCCCTCGCAGTATCTCTCGCTGTCTCCCTCGCTTTCTCCCTCGCTGTCTCCCTCGCTGTCTCTCTCTCTGTCTCCCTTGCTGTGTCCCTCGCTGTCTCCTTCGCTGTCTCCCTCGCAGTTTCTTTCGCTGTCTCTCTCGCTGTCTCCCTCGCTGTCCCCCTCGCTGTCGCCCTCGTAGTCTCTGTCGCTGTCACCCTCGCAGTCTCACTCGCTGTCTCTCTCTCTGTCTCTCTCGCTGTCCCCCACGCTGTCTCCCTCGCTGTCACCCTCGCTGTCTCCCTCGCTGTCTCCCTCGCTGTCTCTCGCTGTCTCTCGCTCTCTCTCGTTGTCTCTCTCGCTGTCTCACAGGCTGTCTCTTTCGCAGTCGCTCTCGCTGTCTCTCTCACTGTCTCTCGCTGTCTTTCGCTGTCCATCTCGCTGTCTCCCACGCTGTCTCCCTTGCTGTCTCTAGTACTCTCACTCGCAGTCTCACTCGGTGTCTCCCTCGCAGTCTCTCTCGCTGTCTCCCTCCCTGTCTCCCTTGCTGTCTCCCTTTCTGTCTCTCTCGCTGTCTTTCTCGCTCTCTTTCGCTGTCTCTCTCGCTGTCTCCCTCACTGTCTCCATCGCTGTCTCCCTCGCTGTCTCCCTCGCTGTCTCTCGCTCTCTCTCGCTCTCTCTCGTTGTCTCTCTCGCTGTCTCCCAGGCTGTCTCTCTCGCAGTCTCTCTCGCTGTCTCTCTCGCAGTCTCTCGCTGTCTTTCGCTGTCCCTCTCGCTGTCTCCCACGCTGTCTCCCTTGCTGTCGCTAGGAGTCTCTCTCGCAGTCTCACTCGGTGTCTACCTCGTTGTCTCTCTCGATGTCTCTCTCACTGTCTCTCTCGCTGTCTCCGTCGCTGTCTCCCTTGCAGTCTCTGTCGCTGTCTCCCTCGCAGTCTCTCTCGCTGTCTCCATCGCTTTCTCCCTCTCTGTCTCCCTCGCTGTCTCTCTCTCTGTCTCCCTTGCTGTGTCCCTCGCTGTCTCCTTCGCTGTCTCCCTCGCAGTCTCTTTCGCTGTCTCTCTCGCTGTCTCCCTCGCTGTCTCCCTTGCTGTCTCTCGCAGTCTCTTTCGCTGTCTCTCTCGCTGTCTCCCTCGCTGTCTCCCTCGCACTCTCTCTCTGTCTTTCGCTGTCTCTCTCGCTGTCTCCCAGGCTGTCTCTCTCGCAGTCGCTCTCGCTGTCTCTCTCACAGTCTCTCGCTGTCTTTCGCTGTCCATCTCGCTGTCTCCCACGCTGTCTCCCTTGCTCTCTCTAGCAGTCTCTCTCGCAGTCTCACTCGGTGTCTCCCTCGCAGTCTCTCTCGCTGTCTCCCTCCCTGTCTCCCTTGCTGTCTCCCTCTCTGTCTCTCTCGCTGTCTCTCTCGCTCTCTCTCACTGTCTCTCTCGCTGTCCCTCTCGCTGTCTCCCACGCTGTCTCCCCTGCTGTCTCTAGCAGTCTCTCTCGCAGTCTCACTCGGTGTCTACCTCGCTGTCTCTCTCGCAGTCTCTCTCACTGTCTCTCTCGCTGTCTCCGTCACTGTCTCCCTTGCAGTCTCTGTCGCTGTCTCCCTCGCAGTCTCTCTCGCTGTCTCCCTCGCTTTCTCCCTCACTGTCTCCCTCGCTGTGTCTCTCTCTGTCTCCCTTGCTGTGTCCATCGCTGTCTCCTTCGAATTCTCCCTCGCAGTCTCTTTCGCTGTCTCCCTCCCTGTCTCTCTCGCTGTCTCTCTCGCTGTCTCTCTCGCTGTCTCTCGCTCTCTCTCGCTGTCTCCCTCGCTGTCACCCTCGCTGTCTCCCTCGCTCTCTCCCTCGCTGTCTCTCGCTGTCTCTCGCTCTCTCTCATTGTCTCTCTCACTGTCTCCCAGGCTGTCTCTCTCGCTGTCTCACTCGCTGTCTCTCTCTCTGTCTCCCTCGCTGTCTCCCTCGCTGTCTCCCTCGCTGACTCCCTCGCTGTCTCTCGCTCTCTCTCGCTCTCTCTCGTTGTCTCTCTCGCTGTCTCCCAGGCTGTCTCTCTCGCAGTCTCACTCGCGGTCTCTCTCGCAGTCTCTCGCTGTCTTTCGCTGTCCCTCTCGCTGTCTCCCACGCTGTGTACGTTGCTGTCTCTCGCAGTCTCTCTCGCAGTCTCACTCGGTGTCTCCCTCGCAGTCTCTCTCGCTGTCTCCCTCCCTTTCTCCCTTGCTGTCTCCCTCTCTGTCTCTCTCGCTGTCTCTCTCGCTCTCTCTCACTGTCACTCTCGCTGCCCCTCTCGCTGTCTCCCACGCTGTCTCCCTTGCTGTCTCTAGCAGTCTCCCTCGCAGTCTCACTCGGTGTCTACCTCGCTGTCTCTCTCGCAGTCTCTCTCACTGTCTCTCTCGCTGTCTCTGTCGCTTTCTCCCTTGCAGTCTCTGTCGCTGTCTCCGTCGCAGTCTCTCTCGCTGTCTCCCTCGCTTTCTCCCTCACTGTCTCCCTCGCTGTCTCTCTCTCTGTCTCCCTTGCTGTGTCCCTCGCTGTTTCCTTCGATGTCTCCCTCGCAGTCTCTTTCGCTGTCTCCCTCTCTGTCTCTCTCGCTGTCTCCCTCGCTCTCTCTCACTGTCTCTCTCGCTGTCTCTCTCGCTGCCTCTCGCTCTCTCTCGCTGTCTCTCTCGCTGTCACCCTCGCAGTCTCTCTCGCTGTCTCCTTCGTTGTCTCCCTCGCATTGTCTCTCGCAGTCTCTCTCGCTGTCTTCCTCGCAGTCTCTCTCGCAGTGTCACTCGCTGTCTCCCTCGCTGTCTCCCTCGCTGTCTCTCTCGCAGTGTCTCTCGCAGTCTCTCTCGCCGGCTCTCTCGCCGTCTCCCTCGCCGTCTCTCTCACAGTCTCTCTCGCAGTCTCTCTCGCCGTCTCTCTCGCCGTCTCCCTCGCAAACTCCCTCACTGTCTCTCTCGCAGTCTCTCTCGCTGCCTCCTCGGCTGTCTCCCTCGCTGTCTCCCTCGAAGTCTCTCTCGCAGTTTCACTCGCTGTCTCCCACGCTGTCTCCCTCGCTGTCTCCCTCGCTGTCTACCTCGCTGTTTCTCTCGCAGTCTCTCTCACTGTCTCTCTCGCTGTCTCCGTCGCTGTCTCCCTCGCTGTGTCTCTCTCTGTCTCCCTTGCTGTGTCCCTCGCTGTCTCCTTCGAATTCTCCCTCGCAGTCTCTTTCGCTGTCTCCCTCCCTGTCTCTCTCGCTGTCTCTCTCGCTGTCTCTCTCGCTGTCTCTCGCTCTCTCTCGCTGTCTCCCTCGCTGTCACCCTCGCTGTCTCCCTCGCTCTCTCCCTCGCTGTCTCTCGCTGTCTCTCGCTCTCTCTCATTGTCTCTCTCACTGTCTCCCAGGCTGTCTCTCTCGCTGTCTCACTCGCTGTCTCTCTCTCTGTCTCCCTCGCTGTCTCCCTCGCTGTCTCCCTCGCTGACTCCCTCGCTGTCTCTCGCTCTCTCTCGCTCTCTCTCGTTGTCTCTCTCGCTGTCTCCCAGGCTGTCTCTCTCGCAGTCTCACTCGCGGTCTCTCTCGCAGTCTCTCGCTGTCTTTCGCTGTCCCTCTCGCTGTCTCCCACGCTGTGTACGTTGCTGTCTCTCGCAGTCTCTCTCGCAGTCTCACTCGGTGTCTCCCTCGCAGTCTCTCTCGCTGTCTC
This sequence comes from Heterodontus francisci, assembly GCF_036365525.1. Lineage (NCBI taxonomy): Eukaryota > Metazoa > Chordata > Chondrichthyes > Heterodontiformes > Heterodontidae > Heterodontus > Heterodontus francisci. Next base: position 914,769 of record NW_027140895.1, on the reverse strand, counting down.
CCTCCCTTTCTCCCTTGCTGTCTCCCTCTCTGTCTCTCTCGCTGTCTCTCTCGCTCTCTCTCACTGTCTCTCTCGCTGCCCCTCACGCTGTCTCCCACGCTGTCTCCCTTGCTGTCTCTCGCAGTCTCTCTCGCAGTCTCACTCGGTGTCTACCTCGCTGTCTCTCTCGCAGTCTCTCTCACTGTCTCTCTCGCTGTCTCTGTCGCTTTCTCCCTTGCAGTCTCTGTCGCTGTCTCCGTCGCTGTCTCTCTCTCTGTCTCCCTTGCTGTGTCCCTCGCTGTTTCCTTCGATGTCTCCCTCGCAGTCTCTTTCGCTGTCTCCCTCTCTGTCTCTCTCGCTGTCTCCCTCGCTCTCTCTCACTGTCTCTCTCGCTGTCTCTCTCGCTGCCTCTCGCTCTCTCTCGCTGTCTCTCTCGCTGTCACCCTCGCAGTCTCTCTCGCTGTCTCCTTCGTTGTCTCCCTCGCAGTGTCTCTCGCAGTCTCTCTCGCTGTCTTCCTCGCAGTCTCTCTCGCAGTGTCACTCGCTGTCTCCCTCGCTGTCTCCCTCGCTGTCTCTCTCGCAGTGTCTCTCGCAGTCTCTCTCGCCGGCTCTCTCGCCGTCTCCCTCGCCGTCTCTCTCACAGTCTCTCTCGCAGTCTCTCTCGCCGTCTCTCTCGCCGTCTCCCTCGCAAACTCCCTCACTGTCTCTCTCGCAGTCTCTCTCGCTGCCTCCTCGGCTGTCTCCCTCGCTGTCTCCCTCGAAGTCTCTCTCGCAGTTTCACTCGCTGTCTCCCACGCTGTCTCCCTCGCTGTCTCCCTCGCTGTCTACCTCGCTGTTTCTCTCGCAGTCTCTCTCACTGTCTCTCTCGCTGTCTCCGTCGCTGTCTCCCTTGCAGTCTCTGTCGCTGTCTCCCTCGCAGTATCTCTCGCTGTCTCCCTCGCTTTCTCCCTCGCTGTCTCCCTCGCTGTCTCTCTCTCTGTCTCCGTTGCTGTGTCCCTCGCTGTCTCCTTCGCTGTCTCCCTCGCAGTTTCTTTCGCTGTCTCTCTCGCTGTCTCCCTCGCTGTCCCCCTCGCTGTCGCCCTCGCAGTCTCTGTCGCTGTCACCCTCGCAGTCTCTCTCGCTATCTCCCTCGCTGTCTCTCTCTCTGTCTCACTCGCTGTCTCCCTCGCTGTCTCTCGCTGTCTCTCGCTCTCTCTCGTTGTCTCTCTCGCTGTCTCCCAGGCTGTCACTTTCGCAGTCGCTCTCGCTGTCTCTCTCACAGTCTCTCGCTGTCTTTCGCTGTCCATCTCGCTGTCTCCCACGCTGTCTCCCTTGCTGTCTCTAGCAGTCTCTCTCGCAGTCTCACTCGGTGTCTCCCTCGCTGTCTCTCGCTGTCTCCCTCCCTGTCTTCCTTGCTGTCTCCCTCTCTGTCTCTCTCGCTGTCTCTCTCGCTCTCTTTCGCTGTCTCTCTCGCTGTCTCCCACACTGTCTCCATCGCTGTCTCCCTCGCTGTCTCCCTCGCTGTCTCTCGCTGTCTCTCGCTGTCTCTCGTTGTCTCTCTCGCTGTCTCCCAGGCTGTCTCTCTCGCAGTCTCTCTCGCTGTCTCTCTCGCAGTCTTTCGCTGTCTTTCGCTGTCCCTCTCGCTGTCTCCCACGCTGTCTCCCTTGCTGTCGCTCGCAGTCTCTCTCGCAGTCTCACTCGGTGTCTACCTCGTTGTCTCTCTCGATGTCTCTCTCACTGTCTCTCTCGCTGTCTCCGTCGCTGTCTCCCTTGCAGTCTCTGTCGCTGTCTCCCTCGCAGTCTCTCTCGCTGTCTCCCTCGCTTTCTCCCTCGCTGTCTCCCTCGCTGTCTCTCTCTCTGTCTCCCTTGCTGTGTCCCTCGCTGTCTCCTTCGCTGTCTCCCTCGCAGTCTCTTTCGCTGTCTCTCTCGCTGTCTCCCTCGCTGTCTCCCTGGCTGTCACCCTCGCAGTCTCTGTCGCTGTCTCCCTCGCAGTCTCTCTCACTGTCTCCCTCGCTGTCTCCCTTGCTGTCTCACTCGCTGTCTCTCTCTCTCTGTCTCCCTCGCTGTCTCCCTCGCTGTCTCCCTCGCTGTCTCGCTCGCTGTCTCTCTCTGTCTCTCGCTCTCTCTCGTTGTCTCTCTCGCTGTCTCCCAGGCTGTCTCTCGCTGTCTTTCGCTGTCCCTCTCGCTGTCTCCCACGCTGTCTCCCTTGCTGTCTCTAGCAGTCTCTCTCGCAGTCTCACTCGGTGTCTCCCTCGCAGTCTCTCTCGCTGTCTTCCTCCCTGTCTCACAGGCTGTCTCTCTCGCAGTCTCTCTCGCAGTCTCTCACTGTCTTTCACTGTCCCTCTCGCTGTCTCCCACGCTGTCTCCCTTGCTGTCTCTAGCAGTCTCTCTCGCAGTCTCACTCGATGTCCCCCTCGCAGTCTCTCTCGCTGTCTCCCTCCCTGTCTCCCTTGCTGTCTCCCTCTCTGTCTCCCTCGCTGTCTCTCTCGCTCTCTCTCGCTGTCTCTCTCGCTGACTCTCTCGCAGTCTCCCTCGCAGTCTCTCTCGCAGTCTCTCTCGCTGTCTCCCTCCCTGTCTCCCTTGCTGTCTCCCTCTCTATCTCTCTCGCTGTCTCTCTCGCTCTCTCTCACTGTCTCTCTCGCTGTCTCTCGCTCTCTCTCGCTGTCGCTCTCGCTGTCAACCTCGCAGTCTCTCTCGCTTTCTCCTTCGCTGTCTCCCTCGCTGTCTCTCTCGCAGCCTCTCTCGCAGTCTCTCTCGCAGTCTCTCTCGCTGTCTTCCTCGCAGTCTCTCTCGCAGTCTCTCTCGCTGTCTCCCAGGCTGTCTCTCTCGCAGTCTCACTCGCGGTCTCTCTCGCAGTCTCTCGCTGTCTTTCGCTGTCCCTCTCGCTGTCTCCCACGCTGTGTACGTTGCTGTCTCTCGCAGTCTCTCTCGCAGTCTCACTCGGTGTCTCCCTCGCAGTCTCTCTCGCTGTCTCCCTCCCTTTCTCCCTTGCTGTCTCCCTCTCTGTCTCTCTCGCTGTCTCTCTCGCTCTCTCTCACTGTCTCTCTCGCTGCCCATCTCGCTGTCTCCCACGCTGTCTCCCTTGCTGTCTCTAGCAGTCTCTCTCGCAGTCTCACTCGGTGTCTACCTCGCTGTCTCTCTCGCAGTCTCTCTCACTGTCTCTCTCGCTGTCTCTGTCGCTTTCTCCCTTGCAGTCTCTGTCGCTGTCTCCGTCGCAGTCTCTCTCGCTGTCTCCCTCGCTTTCTCCCTCACTGTCTCCCTCGCTGTCTCTCTCTCTGTCTCCCTTGCTGTGTCCCTCGCTGTTTCCTTCGATGTCACCCTCGCAGTCTCTTTCGCTGTCTCCCTCTCTGTCTCTCTCGCTGTCTCCCTCGCTCTCTCTCACTGTCTCTCTCGTTGTCTCTCTCGCTGCCTCTCGCTCTCTCTCGCTGTCTCTCTCGCTGTCACCCTCGCAGTCTCTCTCGCTGTCTCCTTCGTTGTCTCCCTCGCAGTGTCTCTCGCAGTCTCTCTCGCTGTCTTCCTCGCAGTCTCTCTCGCAGTGTCACTCGCTGTCTCCCTCGCTGTCTCCCTCGCTGTCTCTCTCGCAGTGTCTCTCGCAGTCTCTCTCGCCGGCTCTCTCGCCGTCTCCCTCGCCGTCTCTCTAACAGTTTCTCTCGCAGTCTCTCTCGCCGTCTCTCTCGCCGTCTCCCTCGCAAACTCCCTCACTGTCTCTCTCGCAGTCTCTCTCGCTGCCTCCTCGGCTGTCTCCCTCGCTGTCTCCCTCGAAGTCTCTCTCGCAGTTTCACTCGCTGTCTCCCACGCTGTCTCCCTCGCTGTCTCCCTCGCTGTCTACCTCGCTGTTTCTCTCGCAGTCTCTCTCACTGTCTCTCTCGCTGTCTCCGTCGCTGTCTCCCTTGCAGTCTCTGTCGCTGTCTCCCTCGCAGTATCTCTCGCTGTCTCCCTCGCTTTCTCCCTCGCTGTCTCCCTCGCTTTCTCTCTCTCTGTCTCCCGTGCTGTGTCCCTCGCTGTCTCCTTCGCTGTCTCCCTCGCAGTTTCTTTCGCTGTCTCTCTCGCTGTCTCCCTCGCTGTCCCCTCGCTGTCGCCCTCGCAGTCTCTGTCGCTGTCACCCTCGCAGTCTCTCTCGCTATCTCCCTCGCTGTCTCCCTCGCTGTCTCACTCGCTGTCTCTCTCTCTGTCTCTCTCGCTGTCTCCCACGCTGTCTCCCTCGCTGTCACCCTCGCTGTCTCCCTCGCTGTCTCCCTCGCTGTCTCTCGCTGTCTCTCGCTCTCTCTCGTTGTCTCTCTCGCTGTCTCCCAGGCTGTCTCTTTCGCAGTCGCTCTCGCTGTCTCTCTCACAGTCTCTCGCAGTCTTTCGCTGTCCATCTCGCTGTCTCCCACGCTGTCTCCCTTGCTGTCTCTAGCAGTCTCTCTCGCAGTCTCACTCGGTGTCTCCCTCGCTGTCTCTCGCTGTCTCCCTCCCTGTCTCCCTTGCTGTCTCCCTCTCTGTCTCTCTCGCTGTCTCTCTCGCTCTCTTTCGCTGTCTCTCTCGCTGTCTCCCACACTGTCTCCATCGCTGTCTCCCTCGCTGTCGCCCTCGCTGTCTCTCGCTGTCTCTCGCTGTCTCTCGTTGTCTCTCTCGCTGTCTCCCAGGCTGTCTCTCTCGCAGTCTCTCTCGCTGTCTCTCTCGCAGTCTCTCGCTGTCTTTCGCTGTCCCTCTCGCTGTCTCCCTCCCTGTCTCCCTTGCTGTCTCCCTCTCTGTCTCTCTCGCTGTCTCTCTCGCTCTCTTTCGCTGTCTCTCTCTCTGTCTCCCTCGCTGTCTCCCTCGCTGTCTCCCTCGCTGACTCCCTCGCTGTCTCTCGCTCTCTCTCGCTCCCTCTCTTTGTCTCTCTCGCTGTCTCCCAGGCTGTCTCTCTCGCAGTCTCACTCGCGGCCTCTCTCGCAGTCTCTCGCTGTCTTTCGCTGTCCCTCTCGCTGTCTCCCACGCTGTCTACGTTGCTGTCTCTCGCAGTCTCTCTCGCAGTCTCACTCGGTGTCTACCTCGTAGTCTCTCTCGATGTCTCTCTCACTGTCTCTCTCGCTGTCTCCGTCGCTGTCTCCCTTGCAGTCTCTGTCGCTGTCTCCCTCGCAGTCTCACTCGCTGTCTCCCTCGCTTTCTCCCTCGCTGTCTCCCTCGCTGTCTCTCTCTCTGTCTCCCTTGCTGTGTCCCTCGCTGTCTCCTTCGCTGTCTCCCTCGCAGTCTCTTTCGCTGTCTCTCTCGCTGTCTCCCTCGCTGTCTCCCTCGCTGTCACCCTCGCAGTCTCTGTCGCTGTCTCCCTCGCAGCCTCTCTCACTGTCTCCCTCGCTGTCTCCCTTGCTGTCTCACTCGCTGTCTCTCTCTCTCTGTCTCCCTCGTTGTCTCCCTCGATGTCTCCCTCGCTGTCTCGCTCGCTGTCTCTCTCTGTCTCTCGCTCTCTCTCGTTGTCTCTCTCGCTGTCTCCCAGGCTGTCTCTCGCTGTCTTTCGCTGTCCCTCTCGCTGTCTCCCACGCTGTCTCCCTTGCTGTAACTAGCAGTCTCTCTCGCAGTCTCACTCGGTGTCTCCCTCGCAGTCTCTCTCGCTGTCTCCCTCCCTGTCTCACAGGCTGTCTCTCTCGCAGTCTCTCTCGCAGTCTCTCGCTGTCTTTCACTGTCCCTCTCGCTGTCTCCCACGCTGTCTCCCTTGCTGTCTCTAGCAGTCTCTCTCGCAGTCTCACTCGATGTCCCCCTCACAGTCTCTCTCGCTGTCTCCCTCCCTGTCTCCCTTGCTGTCTCCCTCTCTGTCTCCCTCGCTGTCTCTCTCGCTCTCTCTCGCTGTCTCTCTCGCTGACTCTCTCGCAGTCTCCCTCGCAGTCTCTCTCGCAGTCTCACTCGGTGTCTCCCTCGCAGTCTCTCTCGCTGTCTCCCTCCCTGTCTCCCTTGCTGTCTCCCTCTCTATCTCTCTCGCTGTCTCTCTCGCTCTCGCTCGCTGTCTCTCTCGCTGTCTCTCGCTCTCTCTCGCTGTCTCTCTCGCTGTCAACCTCGCAGTCTCTCTCGCTTTCTCCTTCACTGTCTCCCTCGCTGTCTCTCTCGCAGCCTCTCTCGCAGTCTCTCTCGCAGTCTCTCTCGCTGTCTTCCTCGCAGTCTCTCTCGCAGTCTCACTCGCTGTCTCCCTCGTTGTCTCCCTCGCTGTCTCGCTCGCAGTCTCTCTCGCAGTCCCACTCGCCGTCTCTCTCGACGTCTCCCTCGCCGTCTCACTCGCAGTTTCTCTCGCAGTCTCTCTCGCCGTCTCTCTCGCCGTCTCCCTCGCTGACTCCCTCACTGTCTCTCTCACTGTCTCCGTCGCTGTCTCTCTCGCAGTCTCTCTCTGTCTTTCGCTGTCCCTCTCGCTGTCTCCCACGCTGTCTCCCTTGCTGTAACTAGCAGTCTCTCTCGCAGTCTCACTCGGTGTCTCCCTCGCAGTCTCTCTCGCTGTCTCCCTCCCTGTCTCACAGGCTGTCTCTCTCGCAGTCTCTCTCGCAGTCTCTCGCTGTCTTTCACTGTCCCTCTCGCTGTCTCCCACGCTGTCTCCCTTGCTGTCTCTAGCAGTCTCTCTCGCAGTCTCACTCGATGTCCCCCTCGCAGTCTCTCTCGCTGTCTCCCTCCCTGTCTCCCTTGCTGTCTCCCTCTCTGTCTCCCTCGCTGTCTCTCTCGCTCTCTCTCGCTGTCTCTCTCGCTGACTCTCTCGCAGTCTCCCTCGCAGTCTCTCTCGCAGTCTCACTCGGTGTCTCCCTCGCAGTCTCTCTCGCTGTCTCCCTCCCTGTCTCCCTTGCTGTCTCCCTCTCTATCTCTCTCGCTGTCTCTCTCGCTCTCTCTCGCTGTCTCTCTCGCTGTCTCTCGCTCTCTCTCGCTGTCTCTCTCGCTGTCAACCTCGCAGTCTCTCTCGCTTTCTCCTTCGCTGTCTCCCTCGCTGTCTCTCTCGCAGCCTCTCTCGCAGTCTCTCTCGCAGTCTCTCTCGCTGTCTTCCTCGCAGTCTCTCTCGCAGTCTCACTCGCTGTCTCGCTCGCAGTCTCTCTCGCAGTCCCACTCGCCGTCTCTCTCGACGTCTCCCTCGCCGTCTCACTCGCAGTTTCTCTCGCAGTCTCTCTCGCCGTCTCTCTCGCCGTCTCCCTCGCTGACTCCCTCACTGTCTCTCTCACTGTCTCCGTCGCTGTCTCTCTCGCAGTCTCTCTCTGTCTTTCGCTGTCCCTCTCGCTGTCTCCCACGTTGTCTCCCTTGCTGTCGCTAGCAGTCTCTCTCGCAGTCTCACTCGGTGTCTACCTCGCTGTCTCTCTCGCAGTCTCTCTGACTGTCTCTCTCGCTGTCGCTGTCGCTTTCTCCCTTGCAGTCTCTGTCGCTGTCTCCGTCGCAGTCTCTCTCGCTGTCTCCCTCGCTTTCTCCCTCACTGTTTCCCTCGCTGTCTCTCTCTCTGTCTCCCTTGCTGTGTCCCTCGCTGTTTCCTTCGATGTCTCCCTCGCAGTCTCTTTCGCTGTCTCCCTCTCTGTCTCTCTCGCTGTCTCCCTCGCTCTCTCTCACTGTCACTCTCGCTGTCTCTCTCGCTGCCTCTCGCTCTCTCTCGCTGTCTCTCTCGCTGTCACCCTCGCAGTCTCTCTCGCTGTCTCCTTCGTTGTCTCCCTCGCAGTGTCTCTCGCAGTCTCTCTCGCTGTCTTCCTCGCAGTCTCTCTCGCAGTGTCACTCGCTGTCTCCCTCGCTGTCTCCCTCGCTGTCTCTCTCGCAGTGTCTCTCGCAGTCTCTCTCGCAGTCTCTCTCGCCGTCTCCCTCGCCGTCTCTCTCACAGTCTCTCTCGCAGTCTCTCTCGCCGTCTCTCTCGCCGTCTCCCTCGCAAACTCCCTCACTGTCTCTCTCGCAGTCTCTCTCGCTGCCTCCTCGGCTGTCTCCCTCGCTGTCTCCCTCGAAGTCTCTCTCGCAGTTTCACTCGCTGTCTCCCACGCTGTCTCCCTCGCTGTCTCCCTCGCTGTCTACCTCGCTGTTTCTCTCGCAGTCTCTCTCACTGTCTCTCTCGCTGTCTCCGTCGCTGTCTCCCTTGCTGTCTCTAGCAGTCTCTCTCGCAGTCTCACTCGGTGTCTCCCTCGCTGTCTCTCTCGCTGTCTCCCTCCCTGTCTCCCTTGCTGTCTCCCTCTCTGTCTCTCTCGCTGTCTCTCTCGCTCTCTTTCGCTGTCTCTCTCGCTGTCTCCCACACTGTCTCCATCGCTGTCTCCCTCGCTGTCTCCCTCGCTGTCTCTCGCTGTCTCTCGCTGTCTCTCGTTGTCTCTCTCGCTGTCTCCCAGGCTGTCTCTCTCGCAGTCTCTCTCGCTGTCTCTCTCGCAGTCTCTCGCTGTCTTTCGCTGTCCCTCTCGCTGTCTCCCACGCTGTCTCCCTTGCTGTCGCTAGCAGTCTCTCTCGCAGTCTCACTCGGTGTCTACCTCGTTGTCTCTCTCGATGTCTCTCTCACTGTCTCTCTCGCTGTCTCCGTCGCTGTCTCCCTTGCAGTCTCTGTCGCTGTCTCCCTCGCAGTCTCTCTCGCTGTCTCCCTCGCTTTCTCCCTCGCTGTCTCCCTCGCTGTCTCTCTCTGTCTCCCTTGCTGTGTCCCTCGCTGTCTCCTTCGCTGTCTCCCTCGCAGTCTCTTTCGCTGTCTCTCTCGCTGTCTCCCTCGCTGTCTCCCTCGCTGTCACCCTCGCAGTCTCTGTCGCTGTCTCCCTCGCAGTCTCTCTCACTGTCTCCCTCGCTGTCTCCCTTGCTGTCTCACTCGCTGTCTCTCTCTCTGTCTCCCTCGCTGTCTCCCTCGCTGTCTCCCTCGCTGTCTCGCTCGCTGTCTCTCTCTGTCTCTCGCTCTCTCTCGTTGTCTCTCTCGCTGTCTCCCAGGCTGTCTCTCGCTGTCTTTCGCTGTCCCTCTCGCTGTCTCCCACGCTGTCTCCCTTGCTGTCTCTAGCAGTCTCTCTCGCAGTCTCACTCGGTGTCTCCCTCGCAGTCTCTCTCGCTGTCTCCCTCCCTGTCTCACAGGCTGTCTCTCTCGCAGTCTCTCTCGCAGTCTCTCGCTGTCTTTCACTGTCCCTCTCGCTGTCTCCCACGCTGTCTCCCTTGCTGTCTCTAGCAGTCTCTCTCGCAGTCTCACTCGGTGTCCCCCTCGCAGTCTCTCTCGCTGTCTCCCTCCCTGTCTCCCTTGCTGTCTCTCTCTCTGTCTCCCTCGCTGTCTCTCTCGCTCTCTCTCGCTGTCTCTCTCTCTGACTCTCTCGCAGTCTCCCTCGCAGTCTCTCTCGCAGTCTCACTCGGTGTCTCCCTCGCAGTCTCTCTCGCTGTCTCCCTCCCTGTCTCCCTTGCTGTCTCCCTCTCTATCTCTCTCGCTGTCTCTCTCGCTCTCTCTCGCTGTCTCTCTCGCTGTCTCTCTCTCTCTCTCGCTGTCACTCTCGCTGTCAACCTCGCAGTCTCTCTCGCTTTCTCCTTCGCTGTCTACCTCGCTGTCTCTCTCGCAGCCTCTCTCGCAGTCTCTCTCGCAGTCTCTCTCGCTGTCTTCCTCGCAGTCTCTCTCGCAGTCTCACTCGCTGTCTCCCTCGCTGTCTCCCTCGCTGTCTCTCTCGCAGTCTCTCTCGCAGTCTCTCTCGCCGTCTCTCTCGACATCTCCCTCGCCGTCTCACTCGCAGTCTCTCTCGCAGTCTCTCTCGCCGTCTCTCTCGCCGTCTCCCTCGCTGACTCCCTCACTGTCTCTCTCGCAGTCTCTCTCGCTGTCTTCTCGGCTGTCTCCCTCGCTGTCTACCTCGCTGTCTCTCTCGCAGTCTCTCTCACTGTCTCTCTCGCTGTCTCCGTCGCTGTCTCCCTTGCAGTCTCTGTCGCTGTCTCCCTCGCAGTCTCTCTCGCTGTCTCCCTCGCTTTCTCCCTCGCTGTCTCCCTCGCTGTATCTCTCTCTGTCTCCCTTGCTGTGTCCCTCGCTGTCTCCATCGCTGTCTCCCTCGCAATCTCTTTCGCTGTATCTCCCGCTGTCTCCCTCGCTGTCTCCCTCACTGTCACCCTCGCAGTCTCTGTCGCTGTCTCCCCCGCAGTCTCTCTCACTGTCTCCCTCGCTTTCTCCCTCACTGTCTCCCTCGCTGTCTCTCTCTCTGTCTCCCTTGCTGTGTCCCTCGCTGTCTCCTTCGATGTCTCCCTCGCAGTCTCTTTCGCTGTCTCCCTCTCTATCTCTCTCGCTGTCTCCCTCGCTCTCTCTCACTGTCTCTCTCGCTGTCTCTCTCGCTGTCTCTCGCTCTCTCTCGCGCTCTCTCTCGCTGTCACCCACGCAGTCTCTCTCGCTGTCTCCTTCGCTGTCTCCCTCGCAGTGTCTCTCGCAGTCTCTCTCGCTATCTTCCTCGCAGTCTCTCTCGCAGTGTCACTCGCTGTCTCCCTCGCTGTCTCCCTCGCTGTCTCTCTCGCAGTGTCTCTCGCAGTCTCTCTCGCAGTCTCTCTCGCCGTCTCTCAGAACGTCTCCCTCGCCGTCTCTCTCGCAGTCTCTCTCGCAGTCTCTCTCGCCGTCTCTCTCGCCGTCTCCCTCGCCGTCTCTCTCGCAGTCTCTCTCGCAGTCTCTCTCGCCGTCTCCCTCGCCGTCTCTCTCACAGTCTCTCTCGCAGTCTCTCTCGCTGTCTCGCTCGCTTTCTCCATCGCTGACTCCCTCACTGTCTCTCTCGCAGTCTCACTCGCTGTCTCCCACGCTGTCTCCCTCGCTGTCTCCCTCGCTGTCTACGTCGCTGTCTCTCTCGCAGTCTCTCTCACTGTCTCTCTCGCTGTTTCCGTCGCTGTCTCCCTTGCAGTCTCTGTCGCTGTCTCCCTCGCAGTCTCTCTCGCTGTCTCCCTCGCTTTCTCCCTCGCTGTCTCCCTCGCTGTCTCTCTCTCTGTCTCCCTTGCTGTGTCCCTCGCTGTCTCCTTCGCTGTCTCCCGCGCAGTCTCTTTCGCTGTCTCTCTCGCTGTCTCCCTCGCTGTCTCCCTCGCTGTCACCCTCGCAGTCTCTGTCGCTGTCTCCCTTCCAGTCTCTCTCGCTGTCTCCCTCTCTGTCTCCCTCGCTGTCTCACTCGCTGTCTCTCTCTCTGTCTCCCTCGCTGTCTCCCACGCTGTCTCCCTCGCTGGCACCGTCGCTGTCTCCCTCGCTGTCTCCCTCGCTGTCTCTCGCTCTCTCTCGTTGTCTCTCTCGCTGTCTCCCAGGCTGTCTCTCTCACCGTCTCTCGCTGTCTTTCGCTGTCCATCTCGCTGTCTCCCACGCTGTCTCCCTTGCTATCTCTAGCAGTCTCTCTCGTAGTCTCACTCGGTGTCTCCCTCGCAGTCTCTCTCGCTGTCTCCCACCCTGTCTCCCTTGCTGTCTCCCTCTCTGTCTCTCTCGCTGTCTCTCTCGCTCTGTTTCGCTGTCTCTCTCGCTGTCTCCCTCACTGTCTCCCTCGCTGTCTCCCTCGCTGTATCCCTCGCTGTCTCTCGCTCTCTCTCGCTCTCTCTCGTTGTCTCTCTCGCAGTCTCTCTCGCAGTCTCTCGCTGTCTATCGCTGTCCCTCTCGCTGTCAGCCACGCTGTCGGCCTTGCTGTCTCTAGCAGTCTCTCTCGCAGTCTCTCTCGCTGTCTCTCTCACTGTCTCTCTCGCTGTCTCCGTCGCTGTCTCCCTTGCAGTCTCTGTCGCTGTCTCCCTCGCAGTCTCTCTCGCTGTCTCCCTCGCTTTCTCCCTCGCTGTCTCCCTCGCAGTCTCTTTCGCTGTCTCTCTCGCTGTCTCCCTCGCTGTCTCCCTCGCTGTCACCCTCGCAGTCTCTGTCGCTGTCTCCCTCGCAGTCTCTCTCACTGTCTCCCTCGCTTTCTCCCTCACTGTCTCCCTCGCTGTCTCTCTCTCTGTCTCCCTTGCTGTGTCCCTCGCTGTCTCATTCGATGTCTCCCTCGCAGTCTCTTTCGCTGTCTCTCTCGCTGTCTCCCTCGCTGTCCTCCCTCGCTGTCACCCTCGCAGTCTCTGTCGCGGTCTCCCTCGCTGTCTCTCTTGCTGTCTCCCTCGCTGTCTCCTTCGATGTCTCTCTCGCTGTCTCCCTCGCTGTCTCCCTCACTGTCTAACTCGCTGTCTCTCGCGCTGTCTCTCTTGCTGTCTCTCTCGCTGTCACCCTCGCAGTCTCTCTCGCTGTCTCCTTCGCTGTCTCCCTCGCAGTGTCTCTCGCAGTCTCTCTCGCTGTCTTCCTCGCAGTCTCTCTCGCAGTCTCCCTCGCTGTCTCCCTCGCTGTCTACCTCGCTGTCTCTCTCGCAGCCTCTGTCGCTGTCTCCTTCGCTGTCTCTCTCGCTGTCTCCCTCGCTTTCTCCCTCGCTGTCTCCCTCGCTGTCTCTCTCTCTGTCTCCCTTGCTGTGTCCCTCGCTGTCTCCTTCGCTCTCTCCCTCGCAGTCTCTTTCGCTGTCTCTCTCATTGTCTCCCTCGCTGTCTCCCTCGCTGTCACCCTCACAGTCTCTGTCGCTGTCTCCCTCGCAGTCTCTCTCGCTGTCTCCCTCGCTGTCTCCCTCGCTGTCACACTCACTGTCTCTCTCTCTGTCTCCCTCGCTGTTTCCCTCGCTGTCTCCCTCGCTGTCACCCTCGCTGTCTCCCACGCTGTCTCCCTCGCTGTCTCTCGCTGTCTCTCGCTCTCTCTCGTTGTCTCTCTCGCTGTCTCCCAGGCTGTCTCGCTCGCTGTCTCACTCGCTGTCTCTCTCTCTGTCTCCCTGGCTGTCTCCCTCGCTGTCTCCCTCGCTGACTCCCTCGCTGTCTCTCGCTCTCTCTCGCTCTCTCTCGTTGTCTCTCTCGCTGTCCCCCAGGCTGTCTCTCTCGCAGTCTCACTCGCGGTCTCTCTCGCAGTCTCTCTCTGTCTTTTGCTGTCCCTCTCGCTGTCTCCCACGCTGTCTCCCTTGCTGTCTCTCGCAGTCTCTCTCGCAGTCTCACTCGGTGTCTCCCTCGCAGTCTCTCTCGCTGTCTCCCTGCCTGTCTCCCTTGCTGTCTCCCTCTCTGTCTCTCTCGCTGTCTCTCTCGCTCTCTCTCACTGTCTCTCCCGCTGTCCCTCTCGCTGTCTCCCACGCTGTCTCCCCTGCTGTCTCTAGCAGTCTCTCCCGCAGTCTCACTCGGTGTCTACTTCGCTGTCTCTCTCGCAGTCTCTCTCAATGTCTCTCTCGCTGTCTCCGTCGCTGTCTCCCTTGCAGTCTCTGTCGCTGTCTCCCTCGCAGTCTCTCTCGCTGTCTCCCTCGCTTTCTCCCTCACTGTCTCCCTCGCTGTGTCTCTCTCTGTCTCCCTTGCTGTGTCCCTCGCTGTCTCCTTCGAATTCTCCCTCGCAGTCTCTTTCGCTGTCTCCCTCTCTGTCTCTCTCGCTGTCTCCCTCGCTCTCTCTCACTGTCTCTCTCGCTGTCTCTCTCGCTGTCTCTCGCTCTCTCTCGCTGTCTCCCTCGCTGTCACCCTCGCTGTCTCCCTCGCTCTCTCCCTCGCTGTCTCTCGCTGTCTCTCGCTCTCTCTCGTTGTCTCTCTCGCTGTCTCCCAGGCTATCTCTCTCGCTGTCTCACTCGCTGTCTCTCTCTCTGTCTCCCTCGCTGTCTCCCTCGCTGTCTACCTTGCAGACTCCCTCGCTGTCTCTCGCTGTCTCTCGCTCTCACTCGTTGTCTCTCTCGCTGTCTCCCAGGCTGTCTCTCTCGCTGTCTCCCTCGCAGTCTCTCTCGCTGTCTCCCTCGCTTTCTCCCTCACTGTCTCCCTCGCTGTGTCTCTCTCTGTCTCCCTTGCTGTGTCCCTCGCTGTCTCCTTCGAATTCTCCCTCACAGTCTCTTTCACTGTCTCCCTCTCTGTCTCTCTCGCTGTCTCCCTCGCTCTCTCTCACTGTCTCTCTCGCTGTCTCTCTCGCTGTCTCTCGCTCTCTCTCGCTGTCTCCCTCGCTGTCACCGTCGCTGTCTCCCTCGCTGTCTCCCTCGCTGTCTCTCACTGTCTCTCGCTCTCTCTCGTTGTCTCTCTCGCTGTCTCCCAGGCTGTCTCTCTGGCTGTCTCACTCGCTGTCTCTCTCTCTGTCTCCCTCGCTGTCTGCCTCGCTGTCTCCCTCGCTGACTCCTTCGCTGTCTCTCGCTCTCTCTCGCTCTCTCTCGTTGTCTCTCTCGCTGTCTCCCAGGCTGTCTCTCTCGCAGTCTCACTCGCGGTCTCTCTCGCAGTCTCTCGCTGTCTTTCGCTGTCCCTCTCGCTGTCTCCCACGCTGTCTACGTTGCTGTCTCTAGCAGTCTCTCTCGCAGTCTCACTCGGTGTCTCCCTCGCTGTCTCTCTCGCTGTCTCCCTCCCTGTCTCCCTTGCTGTCTCCCTCTCTGTCTCTCTCGCTGTCTCTCTCGCTCTCTCTCACTGTCTCTCTCGCTGTCCCTCTCGCTCTCTCCCACGCTGTCTCCCTTGCTGTCTCTAGCAGTCTCTCTCGCAGTCTCACTCGGTGTCTACCTCGCTGTCTCTCTCGCAGTCTCTCTCACTGTCTCTCTCGCTGTCTCCGTCGCTGTCTCCCTTGCAGTCTCTGTCGCTGTCTCCGTCGCAGTCTCTCTCGCTGTCTCCCTCGCTTTCTCCCTCACTGTCTCCCTCGCTGTCTCTCTCTCTGTCTCCCTTGCTGTGTCCCTCGCTGTTTCCTTCGATGTCTCCCTCGCAGTCTCTTTCGCTGTCTCCCTCTCTGTCTCTCTCGCTGTCTCCCTCGCTCTCTCTCACTGTCTCTCTCGCTGTCTCTCTCGCTGCCTCTCGCTCTCTCTCGCTGTCTCTCTCGCTGTCACCCTCGCAGTCTCTCTCGCTATCTCCTTCGCTGTCTCCCTCGCAGTGTCTCTCGCAGTCTCTCTCTCGCTGTCTTCCTCGCAGTCTCTCTCACAGTGTCACTCGCTGTCTCCCTCGCTGTCTCCCTCGCTGTCTCTCTCGCAGTGTCTCTCGCAGTCTCTCTCGCCGGCTCTCTCGCCATCTCCCTCGCCGTCTCTCTCACAGTCTCTCTTGCAGTCTCTCTCGCCGTCTCACTCGCAGTCTCTCTCGCTGCCTCCTCGGCTGTCTCCCTCGCTGTCTCGCTCGAGGTCTCTCTCGCAGTCTCCCTCGCTGTCTCCCTCGCTGTCTACCTCGCTGTTTCTCTCGCAGTCTCTCTCACTGTCTCTCTCGCTGTCTCCGTCGCTGTCTCCCTTGCAGTCTCTGTCGCTGTCTCCCTCGCAGTATCTCTCGCTGTCTCCCTCGCTTTCTCCCTCGCTGTCTCCCTCGCTGTCTCTCTCTCTGTCTCCCTTGCTGTGTCCCTCGCTGTCTCCTTCGCTGTCTCCCTCGCAGTTTCTTTCGCTGTCTCTCTTGCTGTCTCCCTCGCTGTCCCCCTCGCTGTCGCCCTCGCAGTCTCTGTCGCTGTCACCCTCGCAGTCTCTCTCGCTATCTCCCTCGCTGTCTCCCTCGCTGTCTCTCTCGCTGTCTCTCTCTCTGTCTCTCGCGCTGTCTCCCACGCTGTCTCCCTCGCTGTCACCCTCGCTGTCTCCCTCGCTGTCTCCCTCGCTGTCTCTCGCTGTCTCTCGCTCTCTCTCGTTGTCTCTCTCGCTGTCTCCCAGGCTGTCTCTTTCGCAGTCACTCTCGCTGTCTCTCTCACAGTCTCTCGCTGTCTTTCGCTGTCCATCTCGCTGTCTCCCACGCTGTCTCCCTTGCTGTCTCTTGCAGTCTCTCTCGCAGTCTCACTCGGTGTCTCCCTCGCAGTCTCTCTCGCTGTCTCCCTCCCTGTCTCCCTTGCTGTCTCCCTCTCTGTCTCTCTCGCTGTCTCTCTCGCTCTCTTTCGCTGTCTCTCTCGCTGTCTCCCTCACTGTCTCCATCGCTGTCTCCCTCGCTGTCTCCCTCGCTGTCTCTCGCTGTCTCTCGCTCTCTCTCGTTGTCTCTCTCGCTGTCTCCCAGGCTGTCTCTCTGGCAGTCTCTCTCGCTGTCTCTCTCGCAGTCTCTCGCTGTCTCTCTCTGTCCCTCTCGCTGTCTCCCACGCTGTCTCCCTTGCTGTCGCTAGCAGTCTCTCTCGCAGTCTCACTCGGTGTCTACCTCGTTGTCTCTCTCGATGTCTCTCTCACTGTCTCTCTCGCTGTCTCCGTCGCTGTCTCCCTTGCAGTTTCTGTCGGGGTCTCCCTCGCAGTCTCTCTCGCTGTCTCCCTCGCTTTCTCCCTCGCTGTCTCCCTCGCTGTCTCTCTCTCTGTCTCCCTTGCTGTGTCCCTCGCTGTCTCCTTCGCTGTCTCCCTCGCTGTCACCCTCGCAGTCTCTGTCGCTGTCTCCCTCGCAGTCTCTCTCACTGTCTCCCTCGCTGTCTCCCTTGCTGTCTCACTCGCTGTCTCTCTCTCTCTGTCTCCCTCGCTGTCTACCTCGCTGTCTCCCTCGCTGTCTCGCTCGCTGTCTCTCTCTGTCTCTCGCTCTCTCTCGTTGTCTCTCTCGCTGTCTCTCTCGCTCTCCCTCGCTGTCTCCCTCGCTGTCTCCCTCGCTGTCTCTCGCTGTCTCTCGCTCTCTCTCGTTGTCTCTCTGGCTGCCTCACAGGCTGTCTCTCTCGCAGTCTCTCTCGCTGTCTCTCTCGCAGTCTCTCGCTGTCTTTCACTGTCCCTCTCGCTGTCTCCCACGCTGTCTCCCTTGCTGTCTCTAGCAGTCTCTCTCGCAGTCTCACTCGGTGTCCCCCTCGCAGTCTCTCTCGCTGTCTCCCTCCCTGTCTCCCTTGCTGTCTCCCTCTCTGTCTCTCGCGCTGTCTCTCTCGCTCTCTCTCGCTGTCTCTCTCGCTGTCTCTCGCTCTCTCTCGCTGTCTCTCTCGCTGTCACCCTCGCAGTCTCTCTCGCTGTTTCCCTCGCTGTCTCCCTCGCTGTCTCGCTCGCTGTCTCTAGCAGTCTCTCTCGCTGACTCTCTCGCAGTCTCCCTCGCAGTCTCTCTCGCAGTCTCACTCGGTGTCTCCCTCGCAGTCTCTCTCGCTGTCTCCCTACCTGTCTCCCTTGCTGTCTCCCTCTCTGTCTCTCTCGCAGTCACTCTCGCTGTCTCCTCGGCTGTCTCCCTCGCTGTCTCCCTCGAAGACTCTCTCGCAGTCTCACTCGCTGTCTCCCTCGCTGTCTCCCTCGCTGTCTCCCTCGCTGTCTACATCGCTGTCTCTCTCGCAGTCTCTCTCACTGTCTCTCTCGCTGTCTCCGTCGCTGTCTCCCTTGCAGTCTCTGTCACTGTCTCCCTCGCAGACTCTCTCGCTGTCTCCCTCGCTTTCTCCCTCGCCGCCTCATTCACTGTCTCCCTCGCAGTCTCTTTCGCTGTCTCTCTCGCTGACACCCTCGCTGTCTCTCTCGATGTCTCTCGCTGTCTCTCGTTGTCTCTCTCGCTTGCCACCCTCGCAGTCTCTCGCTGTCTTTCGCTGTCTCTCTCGCTATCTCCCACGCTGTCTCCCTCGCTGTCTCTAGCAGTCTCTCTCGCTGTCTCTCTCGCAGTCTCCCTCACAGTCTCCCTCGCTGTCTCGCTCGCTGTCTCTCTCGCTGTCTCGCTCGCTGTCTCTCTCGCTGTCTCCCTCGCTGTCTCTCTCGCAGTCTCTCTCGCCGTCTCTCGCTGCCTCCCTCGCTGTCTCTCTCGCTCTCTCTCGCTGTCTCTCTCGCTGTCACCCTCGCAGTCTCTCTCGCTGTCTCCTTCGCTGTCTCCCTCGCTGTCTCCCTCGCTTTCTCTCTCGCTGTCTCTCGCTGCCTCCCTCGCTGTCTCTCTCGCAGCCTCGCTCGCAGTCTCACTCGCTGTCTCCCTGGCTCTCTCCCTCGCTGTCTCTCTCGCAGTCTCTCTCGCAGTCACTCGCTCTCTCCCTCGCCGTATCCCTCGCAGTCTCTCTCGCAGTCTCTCTCGCAGTCTCTCTCGCCGTCTCTCTCGCCGTCTCCCTCGCTGACTCCCTCACTGTCTCTCTCGCAGTCACTCTCGCTGTCTCCTCGGCTGTCTCCCTCGCTGTCTCCCTCGAAGACTCTCTCGCAGTCTCACTCGCTGTCTCCCTCGCTGTCTCCCTCGCTGTCTCCCTCGCTGTCTGCATCGCTGTCTCTCTCGCAGTCTCTCTCACTGTCTCTCTCGCTGTCTCCGTCGCTGTCTCCCTTGCAGTCTCTGTCACTGTCTCCCTCGCAGACTCTCTCGCTGTCTCCCTCGCTTTCTCCCTCGCCGCCTCATTCACTGTCTCCCTCGCAGTCTCTTTCGCTCTCTCTCTCGCTGTCTCACTCGCTGTCTCCATTGCTGTCTCTCTTGCTTTCTCCCACGCTGTCTCCCTTGCTGTCTCTAGCAGTCTCTCTCGCTGTCTCTCTTGCAGACTCCCTCGCAGTCTCTCTCGCAGTCTCTCTCAATGTCTCCCTCGCTGTCTCCCTCGCTGTCTCTCTCTCTGTCTCCCTCGCTGTCTCCCTCGCTATCTCCCTTGCTGTCTCCCTCGCTGTCTCCCTCGCAGTCTCTATTGCAGTCTCTCTCGCAGTCTCTCTCGCTGTCTCTCTTGCAGACTCCCTCACAGTCTCTCTCGCAGTCTCTCTCGCTGTCTCCCTCGCTGTCTCCCTCGCTGTCTCTCTCTCTGTCTCCCTCGCTGTCTCCCTCACTATCTCCCTCGCTGTCTCCCTCGCAGTCTTTCTCGCTGTCTCTCTCGCTGTCTCTCACTGTCTCCCTCGCTGTCTCCCTCGCTGTCTCCCTCGCTGACTCCCTTGCTGTCTCTCTCGATGTCTCTCGCTGTCTCTCCTTGTCTCTCTCGCTGTCTCCCTCGCAGTCTCTCGCTGTCTTTCGCTGTCTCTCTCGCTATCTCCCACGCTGTCTCCCTCGCTGTCTCTAGCAGTCTCTCTCGCTGTCTCTCTCGCAGACTCCCTCGCAGTCTCTCATACAGTCTCACTCGGTATGTCCCTCGCAGTCTCCCTCACAGTCTCCCTCGCTGTCTCGCTCGCTGTCTCGCTCGCAGTCTCTGTCGCTGTCACCCTCGCAGTCTCTGTCGCTGTCTCCCTCGCAGTCTCTCTCGCAGTCTCCCTCGCTGTCTCCCTCGCTGTCTCTCTCACAGTCTCCCTCGCTGTCTCGCTCGCTGTCTCGCTCGCTGTCTCTCTCGCTGTCACCCTCGCAGTCTCTGTCGCTGTCTCCCTCGCAGTCTCTCTCGTTGTCTCTCTCGCTGTCTCCCTGGCTGTCTCTCTCGTAGTCTCTCTCGCTGTCTCCCTCGCAGTCTCTCGCTGTTTTTCGCCGTCTCTGTCGCTATCTCCCACGTTGTCTCCCTCGCTGTCTCCCTCGCAGTCTCCCTCGCTGTCTCACTCGCTGTCTCGCTCGCTGTCTCGCTCGCTGTCTCCCTCGCTGTCTCACTTGCTGTCTCCCTCGCAGTCTCCCTCGCAGTCTCTCTCGCAGTCTCACTCGCTGTCTCCATCGCTGTTTCCCTCGCTGTCTCTCTCGCAGTCTCCCTCGCTTTCTCTTGCAGTTTCTCTCGCTGACTCTGTCGCAGTCTCCCTCGCAGTCTCTCTCGCTGTCTCCCTCACTGCCTCCCTCGGTGTCTGCCTCGCTGTCTCCCTCGCTGTCTCCCTCGCTGTCTAACTCGCTGTATCTCTCGCTGTCTCTCTCGCTGTCTAGCTGGCTGTCTCCCTCGCTGACTCCCTCACTGTCTCTCTCGCAGTCTCTCTCGCAGTCTCTCTCGCAGTCTCTCTCGCTTCTCTCTCGCTGTCTCCATCGCTGACTCCCTCACTGTCTCTCTCGCAGTCTCTCTCGCTGTCTCCCTCGCTGTCTCCCACGCTGTCTCCCTCGCTTTCTGTCTCGCTGTCTCTCTCGCTGTCTCTCTCGCAGTCTCTCTCGCTTCTCCCTCGCTGTCTCCCTCGCTGTCACCCTCGCAGTCTCCCACGCTGTCTCCCTCGCTTTCTGTCTCGCTGTCTCTCTCGCATTCTCTCTCGCTGTCTCTCTCGCTGTCTCCCTTGCAGTCTCTGTCGCTGTCACACTCGCAGTCTCTCTCGCTGTCTCCCTCGCTGTCTTTCGCTGTCTCTCTCGCTATAATGCACGCTGTCTCCCTCGCTGTCTCTCGCAGTCTCTCTCGCTGCCTCTCTCGCAGACTCCCTCGCAGTCTCTCTTGCAGTCTCACTCGGTGTCTCCCTCGCAGTCTCCCTCACAGTCTCCCTCGCTGTCTCGCTCGCTGTCTCTCTCGCTGTCTCGCTCGCTGTCTCTCTCGCTGTCACCCTCGCAGTCTCTGCCGCTGTCTCCCTCGCAGTCTCTCTCGTTGTCTCCCTCGCTGTCTCCCTCGCTGTCTCTCTCGCAGTCTCTCTCGCCGTCTCTCGCTGCCTCCCTCGCTGTCTCTCTCGCTCTCTCTCGCTGTCTCTCTCGCTGTCACCCTCGCAGTCTCTCTCGCTGTCTCCTTCGCTGTCTCCCTCGCTGTCTCCCTCGCTTTCTCTCTCGCTGTCTCTCGCTGCCTCCCTCGCTGTCTCTCTCGCAGCCTCGCTCGCAGTCTCTCTCGCAGTCACTCTCGCTCTCTCCCTCGCCGTATCCCTCGCAGTCTCTCTCGCAGTCTCTCTCGCCGTCTCTCTCGCCGTCTCCCTCGCTGACTCCCTCACTGTCTCTCTCGCAGTCACTCTCGCTGTCTCCTCGGCTCTCTCCCTCGCTGTCTCCCTCGAAGACTCTCTCGCAGTCTCACTCGCTGTCTCCCTCGCTGTCTCCCTCGCTGTCTCCCTCGCTGTCTACATCGCTGTCTCTCTCGCAGTCTCTCTCACTGTCTCTCTCGCTGTCTCCGTCGCTGTCTCCCTTGCAGTCTCTGTCACTGTCTCCCTCGCAGACTCTCTCGCTGTCTCCCTCGCTTTCTCCCTCGCCGCCTCATTCACTGTCTCCCTCGCAGTCTCTTTCGCTCTCTCTCTCGCTGTCTCACTCGCTGTCTCCATCGCTGTCTCTCTCGCTTTCTCCCACGCTGTCTCCCTTGCTGTCTCTAGCATTCTCTCACGCTGTCTCTCTTGCAGACTCCCTCGCAGTCTCTCTCGCAGTCTCTCTCGCTGTCTCCCTCGCTGTCTCCCTCGCTGTCTCTCTCTCTGTCTCCCTCGCTGTCTCCCTCGCTATCTCCCTCGCTGTCTCCCTCGCAGTCTCTCGCTGTCTTTCGCCGTCTCTGTCGCTATCTCCCACGTTGTCTCCCTCGCTGTCTCCCTCGCAGTCTCCCTCGCTGTCTCACTCGCTGTCTCGCTCGCTGTCTCGCTCGCTGTCTCCCTCGCTGTCTCACTTGCTGTCTCCCTCGCAGTCTCCCTCGCAGTCTCTCTCGCAGTCTCACTCGCTGTCTCCCTTGCTGTTTCCCTCGCTGTCTCTCTCGCAGTCTCCCTCGCTTTCTCTTGCAGTTTCTCTCGCTGACTCTGTCGCAGTCTCCCTCGCAGTCTCTCTCGCTGTCTCCCTCACTGCCTCCCTCGGTGTCTGCCTCGCTGTCTCCCTCGCTGTCTCCCTCGCTGTCTAACTCGCTGTATCTCTCGCTGTCTCTCTCGCTGTCTAGCTGGCTGTCTCCCTCACTGACTCCCTCACTGTCTCTCTCGCAGTCTCTCTCGCAGTCTCTCTCGCAGTCTCTCTCGCTTCTCTCTCGCTGTCTCCCTCGCTGACTCCCTCACTGTCTCTCTCGCAGTCTCTCTCGCTGTCTCCCTCGCTGTCTCCCACGATGTCTCCCTCGCTTTCTGTCTCGCTGTCTCTCTCGCTGTCTCTCTCGCAGTCTCCCTCGCTGTCTCCCTCGCTGTCTCCCTCGCTGTCACCCTCGCAGTCTCCCACGCTGTCTCCCTCGCTTTCTGTCTCGCTGTCTCTCTCGCATTCTCTCTCGCTGTCTCTCTCGCTGTCTCCCTTGCAGTCTCTGTCGCTGTCACACTCGCAGTCTCTCTCGCTGTCTCCCTCGCTGTCTTTCGCTGTCTCTCTCGCTGTAACCCACGCTGTCTCTCTCGCTGTCTCTCGCAGTCTCTCTCGCTGTCTCTCTCGCAGACTCCCTCGCAGTCTCTCTTGCAGTCTCACTCGGTGTCTCCCTCGCAGTCTCCCTCACAGTCTCCCTCGCTGTCTCGCTCGCTGTCTCTCTCGCTGTCTCGCTCGCTGTCTCTCTCGCTGTCACCCTCGCAGTCTCTGCCGCTGTCTCCCTCGCAGTCTCTCTCGCTGTCTCCCTCGCTGTCTCCCTCGCTGTCTCTCTCGCAGTCTCTCTCGCCGTCTCTCGCTGCCTCCCTCGCTGTCTCTCACGCTCTCTCTCGCTGTCTCTCTCGCTGTCACCCTCGCAGTCTCTCTCGCTGTCTCCTTCGCTGTCTCCCTCGCTGTCTCCCTCGCTTTCTCTCTCGCTGTCTCTCGCTGCCTCCCTCGCTGTCTCTCTCGCAGCCTCGCTCGCAGTCTCTCTCGCAGTCTCTCTCGCCGTCTCTCTCGCCGTCTCCCTCGCTGACTCCCTCACTGTCTCTCTCGCAGTCACTCTCGCTGTCTCCTCGGCTGTCTCCCTCGCTGTCTCCCTCGAAGACTCTCTCGCAGTCTCACTCGCTGTCTCCCTCGCTGTCTCCCTCGCTGTCTCCCTCGCTGTCTACATCACTGTCTCTCTCGCAGTCTCTCTCACTGTCTCTCTCGCTGTCTCACTCGCTGTCTCCATCGCTGTCTCTCTCGCTTTCTCCCACGCTGTCTCCCTTGCTGTCTCTAGCATTCTCTCACGCTGTCTCTCTTGCAGACTCCCTCGCAGTCTCTCTCGCAGTCTCTCTCGCTGTCTCCCTCGCTGTCTCCCTCGCTGTCTCTCTCTCTGTCTCCCTCGCTGTCTCCCTCGCTATCTCCCTCGCTGTCTCCCTCGCAGTCTCTCGCTGTCTTTCGCCGTCTCTGTCGCTATCTCCCACGTTGTCTCCCTCGCTGTCTCCCTCGCAGTCTCCCTCGCTGTCTCACTCGCTGTCTCGCTCGCTGTCTCGCTCGCTGTCTCCCTCGCTGTCTCACTTGCTGTCTCCCTCGCAGTCTCCCTCGCAGTCTCTCTCGCAGTCTCACTCGCTGTCTCCCTTGCTGTTTCCCTCGCTGTCTCTCTCGCAGTCTCCCTCGCTTTCTCTTGCAGTTTCTCTCGCTGACTCTGTCGCAGTCTCCCTCGCAGTCTCTCTCGCTGTCTCCCTCACTGCCTCCCTCGGTGTCTGCCTCGCTGTCTCCCTCGCTGTCTCCCTCGCTGTCTAACTCGCTGTATCTCTCGCTGTCTCTCTCGCTGTCTAGCTGGCTGTCTCCCTCACTGACTCCCTCACTGTCTCTCTCGCAGTCTCTCTCGCAGTCTCTCTCGCAGTCTCTCTCGCTTCTCTCTCGCTGTCTCCCTCGCTGACTCCCTCACTGTCTCTCTCGCAGTCTCTCTCGCTGTCTCCCTCGCTGTCTCCCACGATGTCTCCCTCGCTTTCTGTCTCGCTGTCTCTCTCGCTGTCTCTCTCGCAGTCTCCCTCGCTGTCTCCCTCGCTGTCTCCCTCGCTGTCACCCTCGCAGTCTCCCACGCTGTCTCCCTCGCTTTCTGTCTCGCTGTCTCTCTCGCATTCTCTCTCGCTGTCTCTCTCGCTGTCTCCCTTGCAGTCTCTGTCGCTGTCACACTCGCAGTCTCTCTCGCTGTCTCCCTCGCTGTCTTTCGCTGTCTCTCTCGCTGTAACCCACGCTGTCTCTCTCGCTGTCTCTCGCAGTCTCTCTCGCTGTCTCTCTCGCAGACTCCCTCGCAGTCTCTCTTGCAGTCTCACTCGGTGTCTCCCTCGCAGTCTCCCTCACAGTCTCCCTCGCTGTCTCGCTCGCTGTCTCTCTCGCTGTCTCGCTCGCTGTCTCTCTCGCTGTCACCCTCGCAGTCTCTGCCGCTGTCTCCCTCGCAGTCTCTCTCGCTGTCTCCCTCGCTGTCTCCCTCGCTGTCTCTCTCGCAGTCTCTCTCGCCGTCTCTCGCTGCCTCCCTCGCTGTCTCTCACGCTCTCTCTCGCTGTCTCTCTCGCTGTCACCCTCGCAGTCTCTCTCGCTGTCTCCTTCGCTGTCTCCCTCGCTGTCTCCCTCGCTTTCTCTCTCGCTGTCTCTCGCTGCCTCCCTCGCTGTCTCTCTCGCAGCCTCGCTCGCAGTCTCTCTCGCAGTCTCTCTCGCCCTCTCTCTCGCCGTCTCCCTCGCTGACTCCCTCACTGTCTCTCTCGCAGTCACTCTCGCTGTCTCCTCGGCTGTCTCCCTCGCTGTCTCCCTCGAAGACTCTCTCGCAGTCTCACTCGCTGTCTCCCTCGCTGTCTCCCTCGCTGTCTCCCTCGCTGTCTACATCACTGTCTCTCTCGCAGTCTCTCTCACTGTCTCTCTCGCTGTCTCCGTCGCTGTCTCCCTTGCAGTCTCTGTCACTGTCTCCCTCGAAGACTCTCTCGCAGTCTCACTCGCTGTCTCCCTCGCTGTCTCCCTCGCTGTCTCCCTCGCTGTCTACATCGCTGTCTCTCTCGCAGTCTCTCTCACTGTCTCTCTCGCTGTCTCCGTCGCTGTCTCCCTTGCAGTCTCTGTCACTGTCTCCCTCGCAGACTCTCTCGCTGTCTCCCTCGCTTTCTCCCTCGCCGCCTCATTCACTGTCTCCCTCGCAGTCACTTTCGCTCTCTCTCTCGCTGTCTCACTCGCTGTCTCCATTGCTGTCTCTCTCGCTTTCTCCCACGCTGTCTCCCTTGCTGTCTCTAGCATTCTCTCTCGCCGTCTCTCTCGCCGTCTCCCTCGCTGACTCCCTCACTGTCTCTCTCGCAGTCACTCTCGCTGTCTCCTCGGCTGTCTCCCTCGCTGTCTCCCTCGAAGACTCTCTCGCAGTCTCACTCGCTGTCTCCCTCGCTGTCTCCCTCGCTGTCTCCCTCGCTGTCTACATCACTGTCTCTCTCGCAGTCTCTCTCACTGTCTCTCTCGCTGTCTCCGTCGCTGTCTCCCTTGCAGTCTCTGTCACTGTCTCCCTCGAAGACTCTCTCGCAGTCTCACTCGCTGTCTCCCTCGCTGTCTCCCTCGCTGTCTCCCTCGCTGTCTACATCGCTGTCTCTCTCGCAGTCTCTCTCACTGTCTCTCTCGCTGTCTCCGTCGCTGTCTCCCTTGCAGTCTCTGTCACTGTCTCCCTCGCAGACTCTCTCGCTGTCTCCCTCGCTTTCTCCCTCGCCGCCTCATTCACTGTCTCCCTCGCAGTCTCTCTCGCAGTCTCTCTCGCTGTCTCCCTCGCTGTCTCCCTCGCTGTCTCTCTCTCTGTCTCCCTCGCTGTCTCCCTCGCTATCTCCCTCGCTGTCTCCCTCGCTGTCTCCCTCGCAGTCTCTCTTGCAGTCTCTCTCGCAGTCTCTCTCGCTGTCTCTCTTGCAGACTCCCTCACAGTCTCTCTCGCAGTCTCTCTCGCTGTCTCCCTCGCTGTCTCCCTCGCTGTCTCTCTCTCTGTCTCCCTCGCTGTCTCCCTCACTATCTCCCTCGCTGTCTCCCTCGCAGTCTTTCTCGCTGTCTCTCTCGCTGTCTCTCACTGTCTCCCTCGCTGTCTCCCTCGCTGACTCCCTTGCTGTCTCTCTCGATGTCTCTCGCTGTCTCTCCTTGTCTCTCTCGCTGTCTCCCTCGCAGTCTCTCGCTGTCTTTCGCTGTCTCTCTCGCTATCTTCCACGCTGTCTCCCTCGCTGTCTCCAGCAGTCTCTCTCGCTGTCTCTCTCGCAGACTCCCTCGCAGTCTCTCATGCAGTCTCACTCGGTATGTCCCTCGCAGTCTCCCTCACAGTCTCCCTCGCTGTCTCGCTCGCTGTCTCGCTCGCAGTCTCTCTCGCTGTCACCCTCGCAGTCTCTGTCGCTGTCTCCATCGCAGTCTCTCTCGCTGTCTCCCTCGCTGTCTCCCTCGCTGTCTCTCTCACAGTCTCCCTCGCTGTCTCGCTCGCTGTCTCGCTCGCTGTCTCTCTCGCTGTCACCCTCGCAGTCTCTGTCGCTGTCTCCCTCGCAGTCTCTCTCGTTGTCTCTCTCGCTGTCTCCCTGGCTGTCTCTCTCGTAGTCTCTCTCGCTGTCTCCCTCGCAGTCTCTCGCTGTCTTTCGCCGTCTCTCTCGCTATCTCCCACGTTGTCTCCCTCGCTGTCTCCCTCGCAGTCTACCTCGCTGTCTCGCTCGCTGTCTCGCTCGCAGTCTCTCTCGCTTCTCCCTCGCTGTCTCCCTCGCTGTCACCCTCGCAGTCTCCCACGCTGTCTCCCTCGCTTTCTGTCTCGCTGTCTCTCTCGCAGTCTCTCTCGCTGTCTCCCTCGCTGTCTTTCGCTGTCTCTCTCGCTATCTCCCACGCTGTCTCCCTCGCTGTCTCTCGCAGTCTCTCTCGCTGTCTCTCTCGAAGACTCCCTCGCAGTCTCTCTTGCAGTCTCACTCGGTGTCTCCCTCGCAGTCTCCCTCACAGTCTCCCTCGCTGTCTCGCTCGCTGTCTCTCTCGCTGTCTCGCTCGCTGTCTCTCTCGCTGTCACCCTCGCAGTCTCTGCCGCTGTCTCCCACGCAGTCTCTCTCGCTGTCTCCCTCGCTGTCTCCCTCGCTGTCTCTCTCGCAGTCTCTCTCGCCGTCTCTCGCTGCCTCCCTCGCTGTCTCTCTCGCTCTCTCTCGCTGTCTCTCTCGCTGTCACCCTCGCAGTCTCTCTCGCTGTCTCCTTCGCTGTCTCCCTCGCTGTCTCCCTCGCTTTCTCTCTCGCTGTCTCTCGCTGCCTCCCTCGCTGTCTCTCTCGCAGCCTCGCTCGCAGTCTCACTCGCTGTCTCCCTGGCTCTCTCCCTCGCTGTCTCTCTCGCAGTCTCTCTCGCAGTCACTCTCGCTCTCTCCCTCGCCGTATCCCTCGCAGTCTCTCTCGCAGTCTCTCTCGCAGTCTCTCTCGCCGTCTCTCTCGCCGTCTCCCTCGCTGACTCCCTCACTGTCTCTCTCGCAGTCACTCTCGCTGTCTCCTCGGCTGTCTCCCTCGCTGTCTCCCTCGAAGACTCTCTCGCAGTCTCACTCGCTGTCTCCCTCGCTGTCTCCCTCGCTGTCTCCCTCGCTGTCTACATCGCTGTCTCTCTCGCAGTCTCTCTCACTGTCTCTCTCGCTGTCTCCGTCGCTGTCTCCCTTGCAGTCTCTGTCACTGTCTCCCTCGCAGACTCTCTCGCTGTCTCCCTCGCTTTCTCCATCGCCGCCTCATTCACTGTCTCCCTCGCAGTCTCTTTCGCTCTCTCTCTCGCTGTCTCACTCGCTGTCTCCATCGCTGTCTCTCTCGCTTTCTCCCACGCTGTCTCCCTTGCTGTCTCTAGCAGTCTCTCTCGCTGTCTCTCTTGCAGACTCCCTCGCAGTCTCTCTCGCAGTCTCTCTCGCTGTCTCCCTCGCTGTCTCCCTCGCTGTCTCTCTCTCTGTCTCCCTCGCTGTCTCCCTCGCTATCTCCCTCGCTGTCTCCCTCGCTGTCTCCCTCGCAGTCTCTCTTACAGTCTCTCTCGCAGTCTCTCTCGCTGTATCTCTTGCAGACTCCCTCACAGTCTCTCTCGCAGTCTCTCTCGCTGTCTCCCTCGCTGTCTCCCTCCCTGTCTCTCTCTCTGTCTCCCTCGCTGTCTCCCTCACTATCTCCCTCGCTGTCTCCCTCGCAGTCTTTCTCGCTGTCTCTCTCGCTGTCTCTCACTGTCTCCCTCGCTATCTCCCTCGCAGTCTCCCTCGCTGACTCCCTTGCTGTCTCTCTCGATGTCTCTCGCTGTCTCTCCTTGTCTCTCTCGCTGTCTCCCTCGCAGTCTCTCGCTGTCTTTCGCTGTCTCTCTCGCTATCTCCCACGCTGTCTCCCTCGCTGTCTCTAGCAGTCTCTCTCGCTGTCTCTCTCGCTTTCTCCCACGCTGTCTCCCTTGCTGTCTCTAGCATTCTCTCACGCTGTCTCTCTTGCAGACTCCCTCGCAGTCTCTCTCGCAGTCTCTCTCGCTGTCTCCCTCGCTGTCTCCCTCGCTGTCTCTCTCTCTGTCTCCCTCGCTGTCTCCCTCGCTATCTCCCTCGCTGTCTCCCTCGCTGTCTCCCTCGCAGTCTCTCTTGCAGTCTCTCTCGCAGTCTCTCTCGCTGTCTCTCTTGCAGACTCCCTCACAGTCTCTCTCGCAGTCTCTCTCGCTGTCTCCCTCGCTGTCTCCCTCGCTGTCTCTCTCTCTGTCTCCCTCGCTGTCTCCCTCACTATCTCCCTCGCTGTCTCCCTCGCAGTCTTTCTCGCTGTCTCTCTCGCTGTCTCTCACTGTCTCCCTCGCTGTCTCCCTCGCTGACTCCCTTGCTGTCTCTCTCGATGTCTCTCGCTGTCTCTCCTTGTCTCTCTCACTGTCTCCCTCGCAGTCTCTCGCTGTCTTTCGCTGTCTCTCTCGCTATCTTCCACGCTGTCTCCCTCGCTGTCTCTAGCAGTCTCTCTCGCTGTCTCTCTCGCAGACTCCCTCGCAGTCTCTCATGCAGTCTCACTCGGTATGTCCCTCGCAGTCTCCCTCACAGTCTCCCTCGCTGTCTCGCTCGCTGTCTCGCTCGCAGTCTCTCTCGCTGTCACCCTCGCAGTCTCTGTCGCTGTCTCCATCGCAGTCTCTCTCGCTGTCTCCCTCGCTGTCTCCCTCGCTGTCTCTCTCACAGTCTCCCTCGCTGTCTCGCTCGCTGTCTCGCTCGCTGTCTCTCTCGCTGTCACCCTCGCAGTCTCTGTCGCTGTCTCCCTCGCAGTCTCTCTCGTTGTCTCTCTCGCTGTCTCCCTGGCTGTCTCTCTCGTAGTCTCTCTCGCTGTCTCCCTCGCAGTCTCTCGCTGTCTTTCGCCGTCTCTCTCGCTATCTCCCACGTTGTCTCCCTCGCTGTCTCCCTCGCAGTCTACCTCGCTGTCTCGCTCGCTGTCTCGCTCGCTGTCCCGCTCGCTGTCTCCCTCGCTGTCTCACTTGCTGTCTCCCTCGCAGTCTCCCTCGCAGTCTCTCTCGCAGTCTCACTCGCTGTCTCCCTCGCTGTTTCCCTCGCTGTCTCTCTCGCAGTCTCCCTCGCTTTCTCTTGCATTTTCTCTCGCTGACTCTGTCGCAGTCTCCCTCGCAGTCTCTCTCGCTGTCTCCCTCACTGCCTCCCTCGGTGTCTGCCTCGCTGTCTCCCTCGCTGTCTCCCTCGCTGTCTAAGTCGCTGTATCTCTCGCTGTCTCTCTCGCTGTCTAGCTAGCTGTCTCCCTCGCTGACTCCCTCACTGTCTCTCTCGCAGTCTCTCTCGCAGTCTCTCTCGCAGTCTCTCTCGCTTCTCTCTCGCTGTCTCCGTCGCTGACTCCCTCACTGTCTCTCTCGCAGTCTCTCTCGCTGTCTCCCTCGCTGTCTCCCACGCTGTCTCCCTCGCTTTCTGTCTCGCTGTCTCTCTCGCAGTCTCTCTCGCAGTCTCTCTCGCTTCTCCCTCGCTGTCTCCCTCGCTGTCACCCTCGCAGTCTCCCACGCTGTCTCCCTCGCTTTCTGTCTCGCTGTCTCTCTCGCAGTCTCTCTCGCTGTCTCCCTCGCTGTCTTTCGCTGTCTCTCTCGCTATCTCCCACGCTGTCTCCCTCGCTGTCTCTCGCAGTCTCTCTCGCTGTCTCTCTCGCAGACTCCCTCGCAGTCTCTCTTGCAGTCTCACTCGGTGTCTCCCTCGCAGTCTCCCTCGCAGTCTCCCTCACAGTCTCCCTCGCTGTCTCGCTCGCTGTCTCTCTCGCTGTCTCGCTCGCTGTCTCTCTCGCTGTCACCCTCGCAGTCTCTGCCGCTGTCTCCCACGCAGTCTCTCTCGCTGTCTCCCTCGCTGTCTCCCTCGCTGTCTCTCTCGCTGTCTCTCTCGCCGTCTCTCGCTGCCTCCCTCGCTGTCTCTCTCGCTCTCTCTCGCTGTCTCTCTCGCTGTCACCCTCGCAGTCTCTCTCGCTGTCTCCTTCGCTGTCTCCCTCGCTGTCTCCCTCGCTTTCTCTCTCGCTGTCTCTCGCTGCCTCCCTCGCTGTCTCTCTCGCAGCCTCGCTCGCAGTCTCACTCGCTGTCTCCCTGGCTCTCTCCCTCGCTGTCTCTCTCGCAGTCTCTCTCGCAGTCACTCTCGCTCTCTCCCTCGCCGTATCCCTCGCAGTCTCTCTCGCAGTCTCTCTCGCAGTCTCTCTCGCCGTCTCTCTCGCCGTCTCCCTCGCTGACTCCCTCACTGTCTCTCTCGCAGTCACTCTCGCTGTCTCCTCGGCTGTCTCCCTCGCTGTCTCCCTCGAAGACTCTCTCGCAGTCTCACTCGCTGTCTCCCTCGCTGTCTCCCTCGCTGTCTCCCTCGCTGTCTACATCGCTGTCTCTCTCGCAGTCTCTCTCACTGTCTCTCTCGCTGTCTCCGTCGCTGTCTCCCTTGCAGTCTCTGTCACTGTCTCCCTCGCAGACTCTCTCGCTGTCTCCCTCGCTTTCTCCCTCGCCGCCTCATTCACTGTCTCCCTCGCAGTCTCTTTCGCTCTCTCTCTCGCTGTCTCACTCGCTGTCTCCATCGCTGTCTCTCTCGCTTTCTCCCACGCTGTCTCCCTTGCTGTCTCTAGCAGTCTCTCTCGCTGTCTCTCTTGCAGACTCCCTCGCAGTCTCTCTCGCAGTCTCTCTCGCTGTCTCCCTCGCTGTCTCCCTCGCTGTCTCTCTCTCTGTCTCCCTCGCTGTCTCCCTCGCTATCTCCCTCGCTGTCTCCCTCGCTGTCTCCCTGGCAGTCTCTCTTACAGTCTCTCTCGCAGTCTCTCTCGCTGTATCTCTTGCAGACTCCCTCACAGTCTCTCTCGCAGTCTCTCTCGCTGTCTCCCTCGCTGTCTCCCTCCCTGTCTCTCTCTCTGTCTCCCTCGCTGTCTCCCTCACTATCTCCCTCGCTGTCTCCCTCGCAGTCTTTCTCGCTGTCTCTCTCGCTGTCTCTCACTGTCTCCCTCGTTATCTCCCTCGCTGTCTCCCTCGCTGACTCCCTTGCTGTCTCTCTCGATGTCTCTCGCTGTCTCTCCTTGTCTCTCTCGCTGTCTCCCTCGCAGTCTCTCGCTGTCTTTCGCTGTCTCTCTCGCTATCTCCCACGCTGTCTCCCTCGCTGTCTCTAGCAGTCTCTTTCGCTGTCTCTCTCGCAGACTCCCTCGCAGTCTCTCATGCAGGCTCACTCGGTATGTCCCTCGCAGTCTCCATCACAGTCTCCCTCGCTGTCTCGCTCGCTGTCTCGCTCGCAGTCTCTCTCGCTGTCACCCTCGCAGTCTCTGTCGCTGTCTCCCTCGCAGTCTCTCTCGTTGTCTCTCTCGCTGTCTCCCTCGCTGTCTCCCTCGCTGTCTCTCTCACAGTCTCCCTCGCTGTCTCGCTCGCTGTCTCGCTCGCTGTCTCTCTCGCTGTCACCCTCGCAGTCTCTGTCGCTGTCTCCCTCGCAGTCTCTCTCGTTGTCTCTCTCGCTGTCTCCCTGGCTGTCTCTCTCGTAGTCTCTCTCGCTGTCTCCCTCGCAGTCTCTCGCTGTCTTTCGCCGTCTCTCTCGCTATCTCCCACGTGGTCTCCCTCGCTGTCTCCCTCGCAGTCTCCCTCGCTGTCTCGCTCGCTGTCTCGCTCGCTGTCTCGCTCGCTGTCTCCCTCGCAGTCTCACTCGCTGTCTCCCTCGCTGTTTCCCTCGCTGTCTCTCTCGCAGTCTCCCTCGCTTTCTCTTGCAGTTTCTCTCGCTGTCTCCCTTGCAGTCTCTGTCGCTGTCACACTCGCAGTCTCTCTCGCTGTCTCCCTCGCTGTCTTTCGCTGTCTCTCTCGCTATCTCCCATGCTGTCTCCCTCGCTGTCTCTCGCAGTCTCTCTCGCAGTCTCTCTCGCAGACTGCCTCGCAGTCTCTCTTGCAGTCTCACTCGGTGTCTCCCTCGCAGTCTCCCTCACAGTCTCCCTCGCTGTCTCGCTCGCTGTCTCTCTCGCTGTCTCGCTCGCTGTCTCTCTCGCTGTCACCCTCGCAGTCTCTGCCGCTGTCTCCCTCGCAGTCTCTCTCGCTGTCTCCCTCGCTGTCTCCCTCGCTGTCTCTCTCGCAGTCTCTCTCGCCGTCTCTCGCTGCCTCCCTCGCTGTCTCTCTCGCTCTCTCTCGCTGTCTCTCTCGCTGTCAAAATCGCAGTCTCTCTCGCTGTCTCCTTCGCTGTCTCCCTCGCTGTCTCCCTCGCTTTCTCTCTCGCTGTCTCTCGCTGCCTCCCTCGCTGTCTCTCTCGCAGCCTCGCTCGCAGTCTCACTCGCTGTCTCCCTGGCTCTCTCCCTCGCTGTCTCTCTCGCAGTCTCTCTCGCAGTCACTCTCGCTCTCTCCCTCGCCGTATCCCTCGCAGTCTCTCTCGCAGTCTCTCTCGCAGTCTCTCTCGCCGTCTCTCTCGCCGTCTACCTCGCTGACTCCCTCACTGTCTCTCTCGCAGTCACTCTCGCTGTCTCCTCGGCTGTCTCCCTCGCTGTCTCCCTCGAAGACTCTCTCGCAGTCTAACTCGCTGTCTCCCTCGCTGTCTCCCTCGCTGTCTCCCTCGCTGTCTACATCGCTGTCTCTCTCGCAGTCTCTCTCACTGTCTCTCTCGCTGTCTCCGTCGCTGTCTCCCTTGCAGTCTCTGTCACTGTCTCCCTCGCAGACTCTCTCGCTGTCTCCCTCGCTTTCTCCCTCGCCGCCTCATTCACTGTCTCCCTCGCAGTCTCTTTCGCTCTCTCTCTCGCTGTCTCACTCGCTGTCTCCATCGCTGTCTCTCTCGCTTTCTCCCACGCTGTCTCCCTTGCTGTCTCTAGCAGTCTCTCTCGCTGTCTCTCTTGCTGACTCCCTCGCAGTCTCTCTCGCAGTCTCTCTCGCTGTCTCCCTCGCTGTCTCCCTCGCTGTCTCTCTCTCTGTCTCCCTCGCTGTCTCCCTCGCTATCTCCCTCGCTGTCTCCCTCGCTGTCTCCCTCGCAGTCTCTCTTACAGTCTCTCTCGTAGTCTCTCTCGCTGTCTCTCTTGCAGACTCCCTCACAGTCTCTCTCGCAGTCTCTCTCGCTGTCT
Source organism: Heterodontus francisci (assembly GCF_036365525.1). NCBI lineage: Eukaryota > Metazoa > Chordata > Chondrichthyes > Heterodontiformes > Heterodontidae > Heterodontus > Heterodontus francisci. Next base: position 882,108 of record NW_027140895.1, on the reverse strand, counting down.
CCCTCGCTGTCTCCCTCGCTGTCTCTCTCTCTGTCTCCCTCGCTGTCTCCCTCACTATCTCCCTCGCTGTCTCCCTCGCAGTCTTTCTCGCTGTCTCTCTCGCTGTCTCTCACTGTCTCCCACGCTGTCTCCCTCGCTGTCTCCCTCGCTGACTCCCTTGCTGTCTCTCTCGATGTCTCTCGCTGTCTCTCCTTGTCTCTCTCGCTGTCTCCCTCGCAGTCTCTCGCTGTCTTTCGCTGTCTCTCTCGCTATCTCCGACGCTGTCTCCCTCGCTGTCTCTAGCAGTCTCTCTCGCTGTCTCTCTCGCAGACTCCCTCGCAGTCTCTCATGCAGGCTCACTCGGTATGTCCCTCGCAGTCTCCCTCACAGTGTCCCTCGCAGTCTCCCTCACAGTCTCCCTCGCTGTCTCGCTCGCTGTCTCGCTCGCAGTCTCTCTCGCTGTCACCCTCGCAGTCTCTCTCGCTGTCTCCCTCGCTGTCTCCCTCGCTGTCTCTCTCACAGTCTCCCTCGCTGTCTCGCTCGCTGTCTCGCTCGCTGTCTCTCTCGCTGTCACCCTCGCAGTCTCTGTCGCTGTCTCCCTCGCAGTCTCTCTCGTTGTCTCTCTCGCTGTCTCCCTGGCTGTCTCTCTCGTAGTCTCTCTCGCTGTCTACCTCGCAGTCTCTCGCTGTCTTTCGCCGTCTCTCTCGCTATCTCCCACGTTGTCTCCCTCGCTGTCTCCCTCGCAGTCTCCCTCGCTGTCTCGCTCGCTGTCTCGCTCGCTGTCTCGCTCGCTGTCTCCCTCGCTGTCTCACTTGCTGTCTCCCTCGCAGTCTCCCTCGCAGTCTCTCTCGCAGTCTCACTCGCTGTCTCCCTCGCTGTTTCCCTCGCTGTCTCTCTCGCAGTCTCCCTCGCTTTCTCTTGCAGTTTCTCTCGCTGACTCTCTCGCAGTCTCCCTCGCAGTCTCTCTCGCTGTCTCCCTCACTGCCTCCCTCGGTGTCTGCCTCGCTGTCTCCCTCGCTGTCTCCCTCGCTGTCTAACTCGCTGTATCTCTCGCTGTCTCTCTCGCTGTCTAGCTGGCTGTCTCCCTCGCTGACTCCCTCACTGTCTCTCTCGCAGTCTCTCTCGCAGTCTCTCTCGCAGTCTCTCTCGCTTCTCTCTCGCTGTCTTGCTCGCTGACTCCCTCACTGTCTCTCTCGCAGTCTCTCTCGCTGTCTCCCTCGCTGTCTCCCACGCGGTCTCCATCGCTTTCTGTCTGGCTGTCTCTCTCGCAGTCTCTCTCACACTCTCTCTCGCTTCTCCCTCGCTGTCTCCCTCGCTGTCACCCTCGCAGTCTCCCACGCTGTCTCCCTCATTTTTGTCTCGCTGTCTCTCTCGCAGTCTCTCTCGCTGTCTCTCTCGCTGTCTCCCTTGCAGTCTCTGTCGCTGTCACACTCGCAGTCTCTCTCGCTGTCTCCCTCGCTGTCTTTCGCTGTCTGTCTCGCTATCTCCCACGCTGTCTCCCTCGCTGTCTCTCGCAGTCTCTCTCGCTGTCTCTCTCGCAGACTCCCTCGCAGTCTCTCTTGCAGTCTCACTCGGTGTCTCCCTCGCAGTCTCCCTCACAGTCTCCCTCGCTGTCTCGCTCGCTGTCTCTCTCGCTGTCTCGCTTGCTGTCTCTCTCGCTGTCACCCTCGCAGTCTCTGCCGCTGTCTCCCTCGCAGTCTCTCTCGCTGTCACCCTCGCTGTCTCCCTCGCTGTCTCACTCGCAGTCTCTCTCGCCGTCTCTCGCTGCCTCCCTCGCTGTCTCTCTCGCTCTCTCTCGCTGTCTCTCTCGCTGTCACCCTCGCAGTCTCTCTCGCTGTCTCCTTCGCTGTCTCTCTCGCTGTCTCCCTCGCTTTCTCTCTCGCTGTCTCTCGCTTCCTCCCTCGCTGTCTCTCTCGCAGCCTCGCTCGCAGTCTCACTCGCTGTCTCCCTGGCTCTCTCCCTCGCTGTCTCTCTCGCAGTCTCTCTCGCAGTCACTCTCGCTCTCTCCCTCGCCGTATCCCTCGCAGTCTCTCTCGCAGTCTCTCTCGCAGTCTCTCTCGCCATCACTCTCGCCGTCTCCCTCGCTACCTCCCTCACTGTCTCTCTCGCAGTCACTCTCGCTGTCTCCTCGGCTGTCTCCCTCGCTGTCTCCCTCGAAGACTCTCTCGCAGTCTCACTCGCTGTCTCCCTCGCTGTCTCCCTCGCTGTCTCCCTCGCTGTCTACATCGCTGTCTCTCTCGCAGTCTCTCTCACTGTCTCTATCGCTGTCTCCGTCGCTGTCTCCCTTGCAGTCTCTGTCACTGTCTCCCTCGCAGACTCTCTCGCTGTCTCCCTCGCTTTCTCCCTCGCCGCCTCATTCACTGTCTCCCTCGCAGTCTCTTTCGCTCTCTCTCTCGCTGTCTCACTCGCTGTCTCCATCGCTGTCTCTCTCGCTTTCTCCCACGCTGTCTCCCTTGCTGTCTCTAGCAGTCTCTCTCGCTGTCTCTCTTGCAGACTCCCTCGCAGTCTCTCTCGCAGTCTCTCTCGCTGTCTCCCTCGCTGTCTCCCTCGCTGTCTCTCTCTCTGTCTCCCTCGCTGTCTCCCTCGCTATCTCCCTCGCTGTCTTCCTCGCTGTCTCCCTCGCAGTCTCTCTTGCAGTCTCTCTCGCAGTCTCTCTCGCTGTCTCTCTTGCAGACTCCCTCACAGTCTCTCTCGCAGTCTCTCTCGCTGTCTCCCTCGCTGTCTCCCTCGCTGTCTCTCTCTCTGTCTCCCTCGCTGTCTCCCTCACTATCTCCCTCGCTGTCTCCCCCGCAGTCTTTCTCGCTGTCTCTCTCGCTGTCTCTCACTGTCTCCCTCGCTGTCTCCCTCGCTGTCTCCCTCGCTGACTCCCTTGCTGTCTCTCTCGATGTCTCTCGCTGTCTCTCCTTGTCTCTCTCGCTGTCTCCCTCGCAGTCTCTCGCTGTCTTTCGCTGTCTCTCTCGCTATCTCCCACGCTGTCTCCCTCGCTGTCTCTAGCAGTCTCTCTCGCTGTCTCTCTCGCAGACTCCCTCGCAGTCCCTCATGCAGTCTCACTCGATACGTCCCCCGCTGTCTCCCTCACAGTCTCCCTCGCTGTCTCGCTCGCTGTCTCGCTCGCAGTCTCTCTCGCTGTCACCCTCGCAGTCTCTGTCGCTGTCTCCCTCGCAGTCTCTCTCGCTGTCTCCCTCGCTGTCTCCCTCGCTGTCTCTCTCACAGTCTCCCTCGCTGTCTCGCTCGCTGTCTCGCTCGCTGTCTCTCTCGCTGTCACCCTCGCAGTCTCTGTCGCTGTCTCCCTCGCAGTCTCTCTCGTTGTCTCTCTCGCTGTCTCCCTGGCTGTCTCTCTCGTAGTCTCTCTCGCTGTCTCCCTCGCAGTCTCTCGCTGTCTTTCGCCGTCTCTCTCGCTATCTCCCACGTTGTCTCCCTCGCTGTCTCCCTCGCAGTCTCTCTCGCCGTCTCGCTCGCTGTCTCGCTCGCTGTCTCGCTCGCTGTCTCCCTCGTTGTCTCACTTGCTGTCTCCCTCGCAGTCTCCCTCGCAGTCTATCTCGCAGTCTCACTCGCTGTCTCCCTCGCTGTTTCCCTCGCTGTCCCTCTCGCAGTCTCCCTCGCTTTCTCTTGCAGTTTCTCTCGCTGACTCTGTCGCAGTCTCCCTCGCAGTCTCTCTCGCTGTCTCCCTCACTGCCTCCCTCGGTGTCTGCCTCGCTGTCTCCCTCGGTGTCTCCCTCGCTGTCTAACTCGCTGTCTAGCTGGCTGTCTCCCTCGCTGACTCCCTCACTGTCTCTCTCGCAGTCTCTCTTGCAGTCTCTCTCGCAGTCTCTCTCGCTTCTCTCTCGCTGTCTCCCTCGCTGACTCCCTCACTGTCTCTCTCGCAGTCTCTCTCGCTGTCTCCCTCGCTGTCTCCAAACGCTGTCTCCCTCGCTTTCTGTCTCGCTGTCTCTCTCGCAGTCTCTCTCGCAGTCTCTCTCGCTTCTCCCTCGCTGTCTCCCTCGCTGTCACCCTCGCAGTCTCCCACGCTGTCTCCCTCGCTTTCTGTCTCGCTGTCTCTCTCGCAGTCTCTCTCGCTGTCTCTCTCGCTGTCTCCCTTGCAGTCTCTGTCGCTGTCACACTCGCAGTCTCTCTCGCTGTCTCCCTCGCTGTCTTTCGCTGTCTCTCTCGCTATCTCCCACGCTGTCTCCCTCGCTGTCTCTCGCAGTCTCTCTCGCTGTCTCTCTCGCAGACTCCCTCGCAGTCTCTCTTGCAGTCTCACTCGGTGTCTCCCTCGCAGTCTCCCTCACAGTCTCCCTCGCTGTCTCGCTCGCTGTCTCTCTCGCTGTCTCGCTCGCTGTCTCTCTCGCTGTCACCCTCGCAGTCTCTGCCGCTGTCTCCCTCGCAGTCTCTCTCGCTGTCTCCCTCGCTGTCTCCCTCGCTGTCTCTCTCGCTCTCTCTCGCTGTCTCTCTCGCTGTCACCCTCGCAGTCTCTCTCGCTGTCTCCTTCGCTGTCTCCCTCGCTTTCTCTCTCGCTGTCTCTCGCTGCCTCCCTCGCTGTCTCTCTCGCAGCCTCGCTCGCAGTCTCACTCGCTGTCTCCCTGGCTCTCTCCCTCGCTGTCTCTCTCGCAGTCTCTCTCGCAGTCACTCTCGCTCTCTCCCTCGCCGTATCCCTCGCAGTCTCTCTCGCAGTCTCTCTCGCAGTCTCTCTCGCCGTCTCTCTCGCCGTCTCCCTCGCTGACTCCCTCACTGTCTCTCTCGCAGTCACTCTCGCTGTCTCCTCGGCTGTCTCCCTCGCTGTCTCCCTCGAAGACTCTCTCGCAGTCTCACTCGCTGTCTCCCTCGCTGTCTCCCTCGCTGTCTCCCTCGCTGTCTACATCGCTGTCTCTCTCGCAGTCTCTCTCACTGTCTCTCTCGCTGTCTCCGTCGCTGTCTCCCTTGCAGTCTCTGTCACTGTCTCCCTCGCAGACTCTCTCGCTGTCTCCCTCGCTTTCTCCCTCGCCGCCTCATTCACTGTCTCCCTCGCAGTCTCTTTCGCTCTCTCTCTCGCTGTCTCACTCGCTGTCTCCATCGCTGTCTCTCTCGCTTTCTCCCACGCTGTCTCCCTTGCTGTCTCTAGCAGTCTCTCTCGCTGTCTCTCTTGCAGACTCCCTCGCAGTCTCTCTCGCAGTCTCTCTCGCTGTCTCCCTCGCTGTCTCCCTCGCTGTCTCTCTCTGTGTCTCCCTCGCTGTCTCCCTCGCTATCTCGCTCGCTGTCTCCCTCGCTGTCTCCCTCGCAGTCTCTCTTACAGTCTCTCTCGCAGTCTCTCTCGCTGTCTCCCTTGCAGACTCCCTCACAGTCTCTCTCGCAGTCTCTCTCGCTGTCTCCCTCGCTGTCTCCCTCGCTGTCTCTCTCTCTGTCTCCCTCGCTGTCTCCCTCACTATCTCCCTCGCTGTCTCCCTCGCAGTCTTTCTCGCTGTCTCTCTCGCTGTCTCTCACTGTCTCCCTCGCTGTCTCCCTCGCTGTCTCCCTCGCTGACTCCCTTGCTGTCTCTCTCGATGTCTCTCGCTGTCTCTCCTTGTCTCTCTCGCTGTCTCCCTCGCAGTCTCTCGCTGCCTTTCGCTGTCTCTCTCGCTATCTCCCACGCTGTCTCCCTCGCTGTCTCTAGCAGTCTCTCTCGCTGTCTATCTCGCAGACTCCCTCGCAGTCTCTCATGCAGTCTCGCTCGGTATGTCCCTCGCAGTCTCCCTCACAGTCTCCCTCGCTGTCTCGCTCGCTGTCTCGCTCGCAGTCTCTCTCGCTGTCACCCTCGCAGTCTCTGTCGCTGTCTCCCTCGCAGTCTCTCTCGCTGTCTCCCTCGCTGTCTCCCTCGCTGTCTCTCTCACAGTCTCCCTCGCTGTCTCGCTCGCTGTCTCGCTCGCTGTCTCTCTCGCTGTCACCCTCGCAGTCTCTGTCGCTGTCTCCCTCGCAGTCTCTCTCGTTGTCTCTCTCGCTGTCTCCCTGGCTGTCTCTCTCGTAGTCTCTCTCGCTGTCTCCCTCGCAGTCTCTCGCTGTCTTTCGCCGTCTCTCTCGCTATCTCCCACGTTGTCTCCCTCGCTGTCTCCCTCGCAGTCTCCCTCGCTGTCTCGCTCGCTGTCTCGCTCGCTGTCTCGCTCGCTGTCTCCCTCGCTGTCTCACTTGCTGTCTCCCTCGCAGTCTCCCTCGCCGTCTCTCTCGCAGTCTCACTCGCTGTCTCCCTCGCTGTTTCCCTCGCTGTCTCTCTCGCAGTCTCCCTCGCTTTCTCTTGCAGTTTCTCTCGCTGACTCTGTCGCAGTCTCCCTCGCAGTCTCTCTCGCTGTCGCCCTCACTGCCTCCCTCGGTGTCTGCCTCGCTGTCTCCCTCGCTGTCTAACTCGCTGTATCTCTCGCTGTCTCTCTCGCTGTCCAGCTGGCTGTCTCCCTCGCTGACTCCCTCACTGTCTCTCTCGCAGTCTCTCTCGCAGTCTCTCTCGCAGTCTCTCTCGCTTCTCTCTCGCTGTCTCCCTCGCTGACTCCCTCACTGTCTCTCTCGCAGTCTCTCTCGCTGTCTCCCTCGCTGTCTCCCACGCTGTCTCCCTCGCTTTCTGTCTCGCTGTCTCTCTCGCAGTCTCTCTCGCAGTCTCTCTCGCTTCTCCCTCGCTGTCTCCCTCGCTGTCACCCTCGCAGTCTCCCACGCTGTCTCCCTCGCTTTCTGTCTCGCTGTCTCTCTCGCAGTCTCTCTCGCTGTCTCTCTCGCTGTCTCCCTTGCAGTCTCTGTCGCTGTCACACTCGCAGTCTCTCTCGCTGTCTCCCTCGCTGTCTCCCTCGCTGTCTCTCTCTCTCTGTCTCACTCGCTGTCTCCCTCGCTGTCTCCCTCGCAGTCTCCCTCGCAATCTCTCTCGCTGTCTCTCTCGCTGTCTCTCACTGTCTCCCGCGCTGTCTCCCTCGCTGTCTCCCTCGCTGACTCCCTCGCTGTCTCTCTTGCTGTCTCTCGCTCTCTCTCGTTGTCTCTCTCGCTGTCTCCCTGGCTGTCTCTCTCGTAGTCTCTCTCGCTGTCTCCCTCGCAGTCTCTTGCTGCCTTTCGCCGTCTCTCTCGCTATCTCCCACGTTGTCTCCCTCGCTGTCTCCCTCGCAGTCTCCCTCGCTGTCTCGCTCGCTGTCTCGCTCGCTGTCTCCCTCGCTGTCTCACTTGCTGTCTCCCTCGCAGTCTCCCTCGCAGTCTCTCTCGCAGTCTCACTCGCTGTCTCCCTCGCTGTTTCCCTCGCTGTCTCTCTCGCAGTCTCCCTCGCTTTCTCTTGCAGTTTCTCTCGCTGACTCTCTCGCAGTCTCCCTCGCAGTCTCTCTCGCTGTCTCCCTCACTGCCTCCCTCGGTGTCTGCCTCGCTGTCTCCCTCGCTGTCTCCCTCGCTGTCTAACTCGCTGTCTCTGTCGCTGTCTCTCTCGCTGTCTAGCTGGCTGTCTCCCTCGCTGACTCCCTCACTGTCTCTCTCGCAGTCTCTCTCGCAGTCTCTCTCGCTTCTCTCTCGCTGTCTCCCTCGCTGACTCCCTCACTGTCTCTCTCGCAGTCTCTCTCGCTGTCTCCTCGGCTGTCTCCCTCGCTGTCTCCCTCGAAGTCTCTCTCGCAGTCTCCCTCGCAGTCTCCCTCGCAGTCTCCCACGCAGTCGCTCTCGCAGTCTCACTCGCTGTCTCCTTCGCTGTATCCCTCGCTGTCTCTCTCGCAGTCTCCCTCGCTTTCTCTAGCAGTCTCTCTCGCTGACTCTCTCGCAGTCTCCCTCGCAGTCTCTCTCGCTGTCTCCCTCGCTGCCTCCCTCGGTGTCTGCTTCGCTGTCTCCCTCGCTGTCTCCCTCGCTGTCTAACTCGCTGTCTCTCTCGCTGTCTCTCTCGCTGTCTCTCTCGCTGTCTCGCTCGATGTCTCCCTCGCAGTCTCTCTCTCAGTCTCTCTCGCAATCTCTCTGGCTGTCTCTCTATCAGTCTCTCTCACAGTCTCTCTCGCATTCTCTCTCGCCGTCTCTCTCGCTGTCTCCCTCGCTGACTCCCTCACTGTCTCTCTCGCACTCTCTCTCGCAGTCTCTCTCGCTGTCTCCTCGGCTGTCTCCCTCGCTGTCTCCCTCGAAGTCTCTCTCGCAGTCTCACTCGCAGTCTACCTCGCTGTCTCCCTCGCTGTCTACCTCGCTGTCTCTCTCGCAGTCTCTCTCGCTGTCTCCATCGCTGTCGCCCTCGCAGTCTCCCTCGCAGTCTCCCTCGCTGTCTCGCTCGCTGTCTCCCTCGCTGTCTCTCTCGCAGTCTCTCTCGCAGTCTCTCTCGCTGTCTCCCTCGCAGTCTCTCCCGCCGTCTCACTCGCTGTCTCCCTCGCTGTCTCCCTCGCTGTCTCTCTCGCTGTCTCCCTCGCTGTCTCTCTCGCTGTCTCCCTCGCAGTCTCTCCCGCCGTCTCACTCGCTGTCTCCCTCGCTGTCTCCCTCGCTGTCTAACTCGCTGTCTCTCGCGCTGTCTCTCTCGCTGTCTGCTTCGCTGTCTCCATCGCTGTCTCTCTTGCTGTCTCTCGCCATCTCTCGCTGCCTACCTCGCTGTCTCACTCGCTCTCTCTCGCTGTCACCCTCGCAGTCTCTCTCGCTGTCTCCTTCGCTGTCTCCCTCGCTGTCTCCCTCGCTGTCTCTCTCGCTGTCTCTCGCTGCCTCCCTCGCTGTCTCTCTCGCTCTCTCTCGCTGTCTCTCTCGCTGTCACCCACGCTGTCTCTTTCGCAGCCTCTCTCGCAGTCTCACTCGCTGTCTCCCTCGCAGTCTCTCTCGCTGTCTCCGTCGCTGTCTCCCTCGCAGTCTCCCTTGCAGTCTCCCTCGCTGTCTCGCTCGCTGTCTCCCTCGCTGTCTCTCTCGCAGTCTCTCTCGCTGTCTCTCTCGCTGTCTCCCTCGCTGTCTCTCCCGCCGTCTCACTCGCTGTCTCCCTCGCTGTCTCCCTCGCTGTCTCTCTCGCAGTCTCCCTCGCTGTCTCTCTCGCTGTCTCCCTCGCTGCCTCCCTCGGTGTCTGCCTCGGTGCCTCTCTCGCTGTCTCCCTCGCTGGCTAACTCGCTGTATCTCGCGCTGTCTCTCTCGCTGTCTGCTTCGCTGTCTCCATCGCTGTCTCTCTTGCTGTCTCTCGCCGTCTCTCGCTGCCTCCCTCGCTGTCTCTCTCGCTCTCTCTCGCTGTGTCTCTCGCTGTCACCCTCGCAGTCTCTCTCGCTGTCTCCTTCGCTGTCTCCCTCGCTGTCTCCCTCGCTGTCCCTCTCGCTGTCTCTCGCTGCCTCCCTCGCTGTCTCTCTCGCTCTCTCTCGCTGTCTCTCTCGCTGTCACCCACGCTGTCTCTTTCGCAGCCTCTCTCGCAGTCTCACTCGCTGTCTCCCTCGCTCTCTCCCTCGCTGTCTCTCTCGCAGTCTCTCTCGCAGTCACTCTCGCCGTCTCTCTCGCCGTCTCCCTCGCCGTCTCTCTCTCAGTCTCTCTCGCAGTCTCTCTCGCAGTCTCTCTCGCCGTCTCCCTCGCCGACTTCCTCACTGTCTCTCTCGCAGTCACTCTCGCTGTCTCCTTGGCTGTCTCCCTCGCTGTCTCCCTCGAAGTCTCTCTCGCAGTCTCACTCGCTGTCTCCCTCGCTGTCTCCCTCGCTGTCTCCCTCGCTGTCTACATCGCTGTCTCTCTCGCAGTCTCTCTCACTGTCTCTCTCGCTGTCTCCGTCGCTGTCTCCCTTGCAGTCTCTGTCGCTGTCTCCCACGCAGTCTCTCTCGCTGTCTCCCTCGCTTTCTCCCTCGCTGTCTCCCTCGCTGTCTCTCTCTCTGTCTCCCTTGCTGTGTCCCTCGCTGTCTCCTTCACTGTCTCCCTCGCAGTCTCTTTCGCTCTCTCTCTCGCTGTCTCTCTCGCAGTCTCTCTCGCAGTCTCTCTCGCAGTCTCTCTCGCCGTCTCTCTCGCCGTCTCCCTCGCTGACTCCCTCACTGTCTCTCTCGCAGTCACTCTCGCTGTCTCCTCGGCTGTCTCCCTCGCTGTCTCCCTCGAAGACTCACTCGCAGTCTCACTCGCTGTCTCCCTCGCTGTCTCCCTCGCTGTCTCACTCGCTGTCTCCCTCGCTGTCTCCCTCGCTGTCTACATCGCAGTCTCCCTCGCAGTCTCTCTCGCTGTCTCCCTCGCTGCCTCCCTCGGTGTCTGCTTCACTGTCTCCCTCGCTGTCTCCCTCGCTGTCTAACTCGCTGTCTCTCTCGCTGTCTCTCTCGCTGTCTCTCTCGCTGTCTCTCTCGCTGTCTCTCTCGCTGTCTCCTCGGCTGTCTCCCTCGCTGTCTCCCTCGAAGACTCACTCGCAGTCTCACTCGCTGTCTCCCTCGCTGTCTCCCTCGCTGTCTACATCGCTGTCTCTCTCGCAGTCTCTCTCACTGTATCTCTCGCTGTCTCCGTCGCTGTCTCCCTTGCAGTCTCTGTCACTGTCTACCTCGCAGACTCTCTCGCTGTCTCCCTCGCTTTCTCCCTCGCTGTCTCCCTCGCTGTCGCTCTCTCTGTCTCCCTTGCTGTGTCCTTCGCTGTCTCCTTCACGGTCTCCCTCGCAGTCTCTTTCGCACTCTCTCTCGCTGTCTCACTCGCTGTCTCCATCGCTGTCTCTGTCGCAGTCTCTCTCGCAGTCTCTCGCTGTCTTTCGCTGTCTTTCTCGCTGTCTCCCACGCTGTCTCCCTTGCTGTCTCCAGCAGTCTCTCACGCTGTCTCTCTTGCAGACTCCCTCGCAGTCTCTCTCGCAGTCTCTCTCGCTGTCTCCCTCGCTGTCTCCCTCGCTGTCTCTCTCTCTGTCTCCCTCGCTGTCTCCCTCGCTATCTCCCTCGCTGTCTCCCTCGCTGTCTCCCTCGCAGTCTCTCTTGCAGTCTCTCTCGCAGTCTCTCTCGCTGTCTCTCTTGCAGACTCCCTCGCAGTCTCTCTCGCAGTCTCTCTCGCTGTCTCCCTCGCTGTCTCCCTCGCTGTCTCTCTCTCTGTCTCCCTCGCTGTCTCCCTCGCTATCTCCCTCGCTGTCTCCCTTGCTGTCCCCCTCGCAGTCTCTCTTGCAGTGTCTCTCGCAGTCTCTCTCGCTGTCTCTCTTGCAGACTGCCTCACAGTCTCTGTCGCAGTCTTTCTCGATGTCTCTCTCGCTGTCTCTCACTGTCTCCCTCGCTGTTTCACTCGCTGTCTCCCTCGCTGACTCCCTCGCTGTCTCTCTCGATGTCTATCGCTGTCTCTCGTTGTCTCTCTCGCTGTCTCCCTCGCAGTCTCTCGCTGTCTTTCGCTGTCTCTCTCGCTATCGCCCACGCTGTCTCCCTCGCTGTCTCTGGCAGTCTCTCTCGCTGTCCCTCTCGCAGACTCCCTCGCAGTCTCTCTTGCAATCTCACTCGGTGTCTCCCTCGCAGTCTCCCTCACAGTCTCCCTCGCTGTCTCTCTCGCTGTCTCGCTCGCTGTCTCGCTCGCTGTCTCTCTCGCTGTCACCCTCGCAGTGTCTGTCGCTGTCTCCCTCGCAGTCTCTCTCGCTGTCTCCCTCGCTGCCTCCCTCGCTGTCTCTCTCGCAGTCTCTCTCGCAGTCTCTCTCGCTGTCTCCATCGCTGTCTCACTTTCTGTCTCCCTCGCAGTCTCCCTTGCAGTCTCTCTCGCAGTCTCCATCGCTGTCTCCCTCGCTGTATCCCTCGCTGTCTCTCTCGCAGTCTCCCTCGCTTTCTCTAGCAGTCTCTGTCGCTGTCTCCCTCGCTGTCTCACTCGCTGTCGGCCTCGCTGTCTCCATCGCTGTCTCTCTCGCTGTCTCTCACTGTCTCCATCGCTGTCTCTCTCGCAGTCTCTCTCGCAGTCTCTCTCGCTGTCTCTCTCGCAGTCTTTGGCTGTCTCCCTCGCTATCTCCTTCGCTGTCTCCCTCGCTGTCTCTCTCGCTGTCTCTCGCTCTCTCTCGTTGTCTCACTCGCTGTCTCCCTGTCTGTCTCTCTCGCAGTCTCCCTCGCAGTCTCTCTCGCAGTCACTCTCGCAGTCTCACTCGGTGTCTCCCTCGCAGTCTCTTTCGCTGTCTCCCTCGCTTTCTCCCTCGCTGTCTCTCTCGCTGTCTCTCTCGCTGTCTCCGTCGCTGTCTCCCTTGCAGTCGCTGTCGCTGTCTCCCTCGCAGTCTCTCTCGCTGTCTGCCTCGCTTTCTCCCTCGCTGTCTCCCTCGCTGTCTCTCTCTCTGCCTCCCTTGCTGTGTCCCTCGCTGACTCCTTCGCTGTCTCCCTCGCAGTCTCTTTCGCTGCCTCCCTCGCTGTCTCCCTCGCTGTCACCCTCGCAGTCTCTGTCGCTGTCTCCCACGCTGTCTCCCACGCTGTCTCCCTCGCTTTCTGTCTCGCTGTCTCTCTCGCAGTCTCTCTCGCAGTCTCTCTCGCTGTCTCCCTTGCAGTCTCTGTCGATGTCACACTCGCAGTCTCTCTCGCTGTCTCCCTCGCTGTCTCCCTCGCTGTTTCTCTCTCTCTGTCTCACTCGCTGTCTCCCTCGCTGTCTCCCTCGCTGTCTCCCTCGCATTCTCCCTCGCAATCTCTCTCGCTGTCTCTCTCGCTGTCTCTCACTGTCTCCCTCGCCGTCTCCCTCGCTGTCTCCCTCGCTGACTCCCTCGCTGTCTCCCTCGCTGTCTCTCGCTCTCTCTCGTTGTCTCTCTCGCTGTCTCCCTGGCTGTCTCTCTCATCGTCTCTCTCGCTGTCTCCCTCGCAGTCTCTCGCTGTCTTTCGCCGTCTCTCTCGCTATCTCCCACGTTGTCTCCCTCGCTGTCTCCCTCGCAGTCTCCCTCGCTGTCTCGCTCGCTGTCTCGCTCGCTGTCTCCCTCGCTGTCTCACTTGCTGTCTCCCTCGCTGTTTCCCTCGCTGTCTCTCTCGCAGTCTCCCTCGCTTTCTCTTGCAGTTTCTCTCGCTGACTCTCTCGCAGTCTCCCTCGCAGTCTCTCTCGCTGTCTCCCTCACTGCCTCCCTCGGTGTCTGCCTCGCTGTCTCCCTCGCTGTCTCGCTCGCTGTCTAACTCGCTGTCTCTCTCGCTGTCTCTCTCGCTGTCTAGCTGGCTGTCTCCCTCGCTGACTCCCTCACTGTCTCTCTTGCAGTCTCTCTCGCAGTCTCTCTCGCAGTCTCTCTCGCTTCTCTCTCGCTGTCTCCTCGGCTGTCTCCCTCGCTGTCTCCCTCGAAGTCTCTCTCGCAGTCTCCCTCGCAGTCTCCCTCGCAGTCTCCCTCGCAGTCTCTCTCGCAGACTCACTCGCTGTCTCCTTCGCTGTATCCCTCGCTGTCTCTCTCGCTGTCTCTCTCGCAGTCTCCCTCGCAGTCTCTCTCGCTGTCTCCCTCGCTGCCTCCCTCGGTGTCTGCTTCGCTGCCTCCCTCGCTGTCTCCCTCGCTGTCTCTCTCGCTGTCACCCACGCTGTCTCTCTCGCAGCCTCTCTCGCAGTCTCACTCGCTGTCTCCCTCGCTCTCTCCCTCGCTGTCTCTCTCGCAGTCTCTCTCGCAGTCACTCTCGCCGTCTCTCTCGCCGTCTCCCTCGCCGTCTCTCTCGCAGTCTCTCTCGCAGTCTCTCTCGCAGTCTCTCTCGCAGTCTCCCTCGCCGACTTCCTCACTGTCTCTCTTGCAGTCACTCTCGCTGTCTCCTTGGCTGTCTCCCTCGCTGTCTCCCTCGAAGTCTCTCTCGCAGTCTCACTCGCTGTCTCCCTCGCTGTCTCCCTCGCTCTCTCCCTCGCTGTCGACATCACTGTCTCTCTCGCAGTCTCTCTCACTGTCTCCCTCGCTGTCTCCGTCGCTGTCTCCCTTGCAGTCTCTGTCGCTGTCTCCCACGCAGTCTCTCTCGCTGTCTCCCTCGCTTTCTCCCTCGCTGTCTCCCTCGCTGTCTCTCTCTCTGTCTCCCTTGCTGTGTCCCTCGCTGTCTCCTTCACTGTCTCCCTCGCAGTCTCTTTCGCTCTCTCTCTCTCGCTGTCTCTCTCGCAGTCTCTCTCGCAGTCTCTCTCGCCGTCTCTCTCGCAGTCTCTCTCGCTGTCTCCCTCGCTGACTCCCTCACTGTCCCTCTCGCAGTCTCTCTCGCTGTCTCCTCTGCTGTCTCCCTCGCTGTCTCCCTCGAAGTCTCTCTCGCAGTCTCCCTCGCAGTCTCCCTCGCAGTCTCCCTCGCAGTCTCTCTCGCAGTCTCACTCGCTGTCTCCTTCGCTGTATCCCTCGCTGTCTCTCTCGCAGTCTCCCTCGCTTTCTCTAGCAGTCTCTCCCGCTGACTCTCTCGCAGTCTCCCTCGCAGGCTCTCTCGCTGTCTCCCTCGCTGCCTCCCTCGGTGTCTGCTTCGCTGTCTCCCTTGCTGTCTCCCTCGCTGTCTAACACGCTGTCTCTCTCGCTGTCTCTCTCGCTGTCTCTCTCGCTGTCTCGCTCGCTGTCTCCCTCGCAGTCTCTCTCGCAGTCTCTCTCGCAATCTCTCTGGCTGTCTCTCTATCAGTCTCTCTCGCAGTCTCCCTCGCAGTCTCTCTCGCTGTCTCTCTCGCTGTCTCCCTCGCTGTCTCCCTCGCTGTCTCCCTCGAAGTCTCTCTCGCAGTCTCTCTCGCCGTCTCTCTCGCAGTCTACCTCGCTGTCTCCCTCGCTGTCTACCTCGCTGTCTCTCTCGCAGTCTCTCTCGTTGTCTCCCTCGCTGTCTCCCTCGCAGTCTCCCTCGCAGTCTCCCTCGCTGTCTCGCTCGCTGTCTCCATCGCTGTCTCTCTCGCAGTCTCTCTCGCAGTCTCTCTCCCTGTCTCCCTCGCAGTCTCTCCCGCCGTCTCACTCGCTGTCTCCCTCGCTGTCTCCCTCGCTGTCTCTCTCGCAGTCTCCCTCGCTGTCTCCCTCGGTGTCTGCCTCGGTGCCTCTCTCGCTGTCTCCCTCACTGTCTAACTCGCTGTCTCTCGCGCTGTCTCTCTCGCTGTTTGCTTCACTGTCTCCATCGCTGTCTCTCTCGCTGTCTCTCGCCGTCTCTCGCTGCCACCCTCGCAGTCTCTCTCGCTGTCTCCTTCGCTGTCTCCCTCGCTGTCTCCCTCGCTGTCTCTCTCGCTGTCTCTCGCTGCCTCCCTCGCTGTCTCTCTCGCTCTCTCTCGCTGTCTCTCTCGCTGTCACCCACGCTGTCTCTCTCGCAGCCTCTCTCGCAGTCTCACTCGCTGTCTCCCTCGCTCTCTCCCTCGCTGTCTCTCTCGCAGTCTCTCTCGCAGTCACTCTCGCCGTCTCTCTCGCCGTCTCCCTCGCCGTCTCTCTCGCAGTCTCTCTCGCAGTCTCTCTCGCAGTCTCTCTTGCCGTCTCCCTCGCCGACTTCCTCACTGTCTCCCTCGCAGTCACTCTCGCTGTCTCCTTGGCTGTCTCCCTCGCTGTCTCCCTCGAAGTCTCTCTCGCAGTCTCACTCGCTGTCTCCCTCGCTGTCTCCCTCGCTGTCTCCCTCGCTGTCTACATCGCTGTCTCTCTCGCAGTCTCTCTCACTGTCTCTCTCGCTGTCTCCGTCGCTGTCTCCCTGTCTGTCTCTCTCGCAGTCTCCCTCGCAGTCTCTCTCGCAGTCACTCTCGCAGTCTCACTCGGTGTCTCCCTCGCAGTCTCTTTCGCTGTCTCCCTCGCTTTCTCCCTCGCTGTCTCTCTCGCTGTCTCTCTCGCTGTCTCCCTTGCTGTGTCCCTCGCTGACTCCTTCGCTGTCTCCCTCGCAGTCTCTTTCGCTGCCTCCCTCGCTGTCTCCCTCGCTGTCACCCTCGCTGTCTCTCTCTCTGCCTCCCTTGCTGTGTCCCTCGCTGACTCCTTCGCTGTCTCCCTCGCAGTCTCTTTCGCTGCCTCCCTCGCTGTCTCCCTCGCTGTCACCCTCGCAGTCTCTGTCGCTGTCTCCCACGCTGTCTCCCTCGCTGTCTCCCACGCTGTCTCCCTCGCTTTCTGTCTCGATGTCTCTCTCGCAGTCTCTCTCGCAGTCTCTCTCGCTGTCTCCCTTGCAGTCGCTGTCGCTGTCTCCCTCGCAGTCTCTCTCGCTGTCTCCCTCGCTTTCTCCCTCGCTGTCTCCCTCGCTGTCTCTCTCTCTGCCTCCCTTGCTGTGTCCCTCGCTGACTCCTTCGCTGTCTCCCTCGCAGTCTCTTTCGCTGCCTCCCTCGCTGTCTCCCTCGCTGTCACCCTCGCAGTCTCTGTCGCTGTCTCCCACGCTGTCTCCCTCGCTGTCTCCCACGCTGTCTCCCTCGCTTTCTGTCTCGATGTCTCTCTCGCAGTCTCTCTCGCAGTCTCTCTCGCTGTCTCCCTTGCAGTCTCTGTCGCTGTCACACTCGCAGTCTCTCTCGCTGTCTCCCTCGCTGTCTCCCTCGCTGTTTCTCTCTCTCTGTCTCACTCGCTGTCTCCCTCGCTGTCTCCCTCGCATTCTCCCTCGCAATCTCTCTCGCTGTCTCTCTCGCTGTCTCTCACTGTCTCCCTCGCCGTCTCCCTCGCTGTCTCTCGCTCTCTCTCGTTGTCTCTCTCGCTGTCTCCCTGGCTGTCTCTCTCATCGTCTCTCTCGCTGTCTCCCTCGCAGTCTCTCGCTGTCTTTCGCCGTCTCTCTCGCTATCTCCCACGTTGTCTCCCTCGCTGTCTCCCTCGCAGTCTCCCTCGCTGTCTCGCTCGCTGTCTCGCTCGCTGTCTCCCTCGCTGTCTCACTTGCTGTCTCCCTCGCTGTTTCCCTCGCTGTCTCTCTCGCAGTCTCCCTCGCTTTCTCTTGCAGTTTCTCTCGCTGACTCTCTCGCAGTCTCCCTCGCAGTCTCTCTCGCTGTCTCCCTCACTGCCTCCCTCGGTATCTGCCTCGCTGTCTCCCTCGCTGTCTCGCTCGCTGTCTAACTCGCTGTCTCTCTCGCTGTCTCTCTCGCTGTCTAGCTGGCTGTCTCCCTCGCTGACTCCCTCACTGTCTCTCTTGCAGTCTCTCTCGCAGTCTCTCTCGCAGTCACTCTCGCTTCTCTCTCGCTGTCTCCTCGGCTGTCTCCCTCGCTGTCTCCCTCGAAGCCTCTCTCGCAGTCTCCCTCGCAGTCTCCCTCGCAGTCTCCCTCGCAGTCTCTCACGCAGACTCACTCGCTGTCTCCTTCGCTGTATCCCTCGCTGTCTCTCTCGCTGACTCTCTCGCAGTCTCCCTCGAAGTCTCTCTCGCTGTCTCCCTCGCTGCCTCCCTCGGTGTCTGCTTCGCTGTCTCCCTCGCTGTCTCCCTCGCTGTCTCTCTCGCTGTCACCCACGCTGTCTCTCTCGCAGCCTCTCTCGCAGTCTCACTCGCTGTCTCCCTCGCTCTCTCCCTCGCTGTCTCTCTCGCAGTCTCTCTCGCAGTCACTCTCGCCGTCTCTCTCGCCGTCTCCCTCGCCGTCTCTCTAGCAGTCTCTCTCGCAGTCTCTCTCGCAGTCTCTCTCGCCGTCTCCCTCGCCGACTTCCTCACTGTCTCTCTTGCTGTCACTCTCGCTGTCTCCTTTGCTGTCTCCCTCGCTGCCTCCCTCGGTGTCTCCCTCGCTGTCTAACACGCTGTCTCTCTCGCTGTCTCTCTCGCTGTCTCCCTCGCTGTCTCCCTCGCTGTCTAACACGCTGTCTCTCTCGCTGTCTCTCTCGCTGTCTCTCTCGCTGTCTCGCTCGCTGTCTCCCTCGCAGTCTCTCTCGCAGTCTCTCTCGCAATCTCTCTGGCTGTCTCTCTATCAGTCTCTCTCGCAGTCTCTCTCGCAGTCTCTCTCGCTGTCTCTCTCGCTGTCTCCCTCGCTGTCTCCCTCGCGGTCTCCCTCGAAGTCTCTCTCGCAGTCTCTCTCGCAATCTCTCTGGCTGTCTCTCTATCAGTCTCTCTCGCAGTCTCTCTCGCAGTCTCTCTCGCCGTCTCTCTCGCAGTCTACCTCCTGTCTCCCTCGCTGTCTACCTCGCTGTCTCTCTCGCAGTCTCTCTCGTTGTCTCCCTCGCTGTCTCCCTCGCAGTCTCCCTCGCAGTCTCCCTCGCTGTCTCGCTCGCTGTCTCCATCGCTGTCTCTCTCGCAGTCTCTCTCGCAGTCTCTCTCCCTGTCTCCCTCGCAGTCTCTCCCGTCGTCTCACTCGCAGTCTCGCTCGCTGTCTCCCTCGGTGTCTGCCTCGGTGCCTCTCTCGCTGTCTCCCTCGCTGTCTAACTCGCTGTCTCTCGCGCTGTCTCTCTCGCTGTCTGCTTCGCTGTCTCCATCGCTGTCTCTCTCGCTGTCTCTCGCCGTCTCTCGCTGCCTCCCTCGCTGTCTCTCTCGCTCTCTCTCGCTGTCTCCTTCGCTGTCTCCCTCGCTGTCTCCCTCGCTGTCTCTCTCGCTGTTTCCCTCGCAGTCTCTCTCGCTGTCTCTCGCTCTCTCTCGTTGTCTCACTCGCTGTCTCCCTGTCTGTCTCTCTCGCAGTCTCTCTCGCAGTCTCTCTCGCTGTCTCTCTCGCAGTCTTTGGCTGTCTCCCTCGCTATCTCCTTCGCTGTCTCCCTCGCTGTCTCTCTCGCTGTCTCTCGCTCTCTCTCGTTGTCTCACTCGCTGTCTCCCTGTCTGTCTCTCTCGCAGTCTCCCTCGCAGTCTCTCTCGCAGTCACTCTCGCAGTCTCACTCGGTGTCTCCCTCGCAGTCTCTTTCGCTGTCTCCCTCGCTTTCTCCCTCGCTGTCTCTCTCGCTGTCTCTCTCGCTGTCTCCGTCGCTGTCTCCCTTGCAGTCGCTGTCGCTGTCTCCCTCGCAGTCTCTCTCGCTGTCTGCCTCGCTTTCTCCCTCGCTGTCTCCCTCGCTGTCTCTCTCTCTGCCTCCCTTGCTGTGTCCCTCGCTGACTCCTTCGCTGTCTCCCTCGCAGTCTCTTTCGCTGCCTCCCTCGCTGTCTCCCTCGCTGTCACCCTCGCAGTCTCTGTCGCTGTCTCCCACGCTGTCTCCCTCGCTGTCTCCCACGCTGTCTCCCTCGCTTTCTGTCTCGATGTCTCTCTCGCAGTCTCCCTTGCAGTCTCTGTCGCTGTCACACTCGCAGTCTCTCTCGCTGTCTCCCTCGCTGTCTCCCTCGCTGTTTCTCTCTCTCTGTCTCACTCGCTGTCTCCCTCGCTGTCTCCCTCGCTGTCTCCCTCGCATTCTCCCTCCCAGTCTCTCTCCCTGTCTCTCTCGCTGTCTCTCACTGTCTCCCTCGCCGTCTCCCTCGCTGTATCCCTCGCTGATTCCCTCGCTGTCTCCCTCGCTGTCTCTCGCTCTCTCTCGTTGTCTCTCTCTCTCTGTCTCCCTGGCTGTCTCTCTCATCGTCTCTCTCGCTGTCTCCCTCGCAGTCTCTCGCTGTCTTTCGCCGTCTCTCTCGCTATCTCCCACGTTGTCTCCCTCGCTGTCTCCCTCGCAGTCTCCCTCGCTGTCTCGCTCGCTGTCTCGCTCGCTGTCTCCCTCGCTGTCTCACTTGCTGTCTCCCTCGCTGTTTCCCTCGCTGTCTCTCTCGCAGTCTCCCTCGCTTTCTCTTGCAGTTTCTCTCGCTGACTCTCTCGCAGTCTCCCTCGCAGTCTCTCTCGCTGTCTCCCTCGCCGACTCGCTCGCTGTCTAACTCGCTGTCTCTCTCGCTGTCTCTCTCGCTGTCTAGCTGGCTGTCTCCCTCGCTGACTCCCTCACTGTCTCTCTTGCAGTCTCTCTCGCAGTCTCTCTCGCTTCTCTCTCGCTGTCTCCTCGGCTGTCTCCCTCGCTGTCTCCCTCGAAGTCTCTCTCGCAGTCTCCCTCGCAGTCTCCCTCGGAGTCTCCCTCGCAGTCTCTCTCGCAGACTCACTCGCTGTCTCCTTCGCTGTATCCCTCGCTGTCTCTCTCGCTGACTCTCTCGCAGTCTCCCTCGCAGTCTCTCTCGCTGTCTCCCTCGCTGCCTCCCTCGGTGTCTGCTTCGCTGCCTCCCTCGCTGTCTCCCTCGCTGTCTCTCTCGCTGTCATCCACGCTGTCTCTCTCGCAGCCTCTCTCGCAGTCTCACTCGCTGTCTCCCTCGCTCTCTCCCTCGCTGTCTCTCTCGCAGTCTCTCTCGCAGTCACTCTCGCCGTCTCTCTCGCCGTCTCCCTCGCCGTCTCTCTCGCAGTCTCTCTCGCAGTCTCTCTCGCCGTCTCCCTCGCCGACTTCCTCACTGTCTCTCTTGCAGTCACTCTCGCTGTCTCCTTGGCTGTCTCCCTCGCTGCCTCCCTCGGTGTCTGCTTCGCTGTCTCCCTCGCTGTCTCCCACGCTGTCTAACACGCTGTCTCTCTCGCTGTCTCTCTCGCTGTCTCCCTCGCTGTCTCCCTCGCTGTCTAACACGCTGTCTCTCTCGCTGTCTCTCTCGCTGTCTCTCTCGCTGTCTCGCTCGCTGTCTCCCTCGCAGTCTCTCTCGCAGTCCCTCTCGCAATCTCTCTGGCTGTCTCTCTATCAGTCTCTCTCGCAGTCTCTCTCGCAGTCTCTCTCGCTGTCTCTCTCGCTGTCTCCCTCGCTGTCTCCCTCGCTGTCTCCCTCGAAGTCTCTCTCGCAGTCTCTCTCGCAATCTCTCTGGCTGTCTCTCTATCAGTCTCTCTCGCAGTCTCTCTCGCAGTCTCTCTCGCCGTCTCTCTCGCAGTCTACCTCCTGTCTCCCTCGCTGTCTACCTCGCTGTCTCTCTCGCAGTCTCTCTCGTTGTCTCCCTCGCTGTCTCCCTCGCAGTCTCCCTCGCAGTCTCCCTCGCTGTCTCGCTCGCTGTCTCCATCGCTGTCTCTCTCGCAGTCTCTCTCGCAGTCTCTCTCCCTGTCTCCCTCGCAGTCTCTCCCGTCGTCTCACTCGCAGTCTCGCTCGCTGTCTCCCTCGGTGTCTGCCTCGGTGCCTCTCTCGCTGTCTCCCTCGCTGTCTAACTCGCTGTCTCTCGCGCTGTCTCTCTCGCCGTCTCTCTCGCAGTCTACCTCCTGTCTCCCTCGCTGTCTACCTCGCTGTCTCTCTCGCAGTCTCTCTCGTTGTCTCCCTCGCTGTCTCCCTCGCAGTCTCCCTCGCAGTCTCCCTCGCTGTCTCGCTCGCTGTCTCCATCGCTGTCTCTCTCGCAGTCTCTCTCGCAGTCTCTCTCCCTGTCTCCCTCGCAGTCTCTCCCGTCGTCTCACTCGCAGTCTCGCTCGCTGTCTCCCTCGGTGTCTGCCTCGGTGCCTCTCTCGCTGTCTCCCTCGCTGTCTAACTCGCTGTCTCTCGCGCTGTCTCTCTCGCTGTCTGCTTCGCTGTCTCCATCGCTGTCTCTCTCGCTGTCTCTCGCCGTCTCTCGCTGCCTCCCTCGCTGTCTCTCTCGCTCTCTCTCGCTGTCTCTCTCGCTGTCACCCTCGCAGTCTCTCTCGCTGTCTCCTTCGCTGTCTCCCTCGCTGTCTCCCTCGGTGTCTCTCTCGCTGTCTCTCGCTGCCTCCCTCGCTGTCTCTCTCGCTCTCTCTCGCTGTCTCTCTCGCTGTCACCCACGCTGTCTCTCTCGCAGCCTCTATCGCAGTCTCACTCGCTGTCTCCCTCGCTCTCTCCCTCGCTGTCTCTCTCGCAGTCTCTCTCGCAGTCACTCTCGCCGTCTCTCTCGCCGTCTCCCTCGCCGTCTCTCTCGCAGTCTCTCTCGCAGTCTCTCTCGCAGTCTCTCTCGCTGTCTCCCTCGCCGACTTCCTCACTGTCTCCCTCGCAGTCACTCTCGCTGTCTCCTTGGCTGTCTCCCTCGCTGTCTCCCTCGAAGTCTCTCTCGCAGTCTCACTCGCTGTCTCCCTCGCTGTCTCCCTCGCTGTCTCCCTCGCTGTCTACATCGCTGTCTCTCTCGCAGTCTCTCTCACTGTCTCTCTCGCTGTCTCCGTCGCTGTCTCCCTTGCAGTCTCTGTCGCTGTCTCCCACACAGTCTCTCTCGCTGTGTCCCTCGCTTTCTCCCTCGCTGTCTCCCTCGCTGTCTCTCTCTCTGTCACCCTCGCTGTCTCCCTCGCTGTCTCTCTCGCTGTCTCTCTCTCTCTCTCGTTGTCTCACTCGCTGTCTCCCTGTCTGTCTCTCTCGCAGTCTCTCTCGCAGTCTCTCTCGCTGTCTCTCTCGCAGTCTTTCACTGTATCCCTCGCTATCTCCCTCGCTGTCTCCCTCGCTGTCTACATCGCTGTCTCTCTCGCAGTCTCTCTCACTGTCTCTCTCGCTGTCTCCGTCTCTGTCTCCCTTGCAGTCTCTGTCGCTGTCTCCCACGCAGTCTCTCTCGCTGTCTCCCTCGCTTTCTCCCTCGAAGTCTCTCTCGCAGTCTCACTCGCTGTCTCCCTCGCTGTCTCCATCGCTGTCTCCCTCGCTGTCTACATCGCTGTCTCTCTCGCAGTCTCTCTCACTGTCTCTCTCGCTGTCTCCGTCTCTGTCTCCCTTGCAGTCTCTTTCGCTGTCTCCCACGCAGTCTCTCTCGCTGTCTCCCTCGCTTTCTCCCTCGCTGTCTCCCTCGCTGTCTCTCTCTCTGTCTCCCTTGCTGTGTCCCTCGCTGTCTCCTTCACTGTCTCCCTCGCAGTCTCTTTCGCTCTCTCTCTCGCTGTCTCTCTCGCAGTCTCTCTCGCAGTCTCTCTCGCAGTCTCTCTCGCCGTCTCTCTCGCAGTCTCTCTCGCTTCTCTCTCGCTGTCTCCCTCGCTGACTCCCTCACTGTCCCTCTCGTAGTCTCTCTCGCTGTTTCCTCGGCTGTCTCCCTCGCTGTCTCCCTCGAAGTCTCCCTCGCAGTCTCCCTCGCAGTCTCCCTCGCAGTCTCCCTCGCAGTCTCTCTCGCAGTCTCACTCGCTGTCTCCTTCGCTGTATCCCTCGCTGTCTCTCTCGCAGTCTCCCTCGCTGACTCCCTCACTGTGCCTCTCGCAGTCTCTCTCGATGTCTCCTCGGCTGTCTCCCTCGCTGTCTCCCTCGAAGTATCTCTCGCAGTCTCCCTCGCAGTCTCTCTTGCAGTCTCCCTCGCAGTCTCTCTCGCTGTCTCCCTCGCTGCCTCCCTCGGTGTCTGCTTCGCTGCCTCCCTCGCTGTCTCCCTCGCTGTCTAACTCGCTGTCTCTCTCGCTGTCTCTCTCGCTGTCTCTCTCGCTGTCTCGCTCGCTGTCTCCCTCGCAGTCTCTCTCGCAGTCTCTCCCGCAATCTCTCTGGCTGTCTCTCTATCAGTCTCTCTCGCAGTCTCTCTCGCCGTCTCTCTCGCAGTCTACCTCGCTGTCTCCCTCGATGTCTACCTCGCTGTCTCTCTCGCAGTCTCTCTCGCTGTCTCCGTCGCTGTCTCCCTCGCAGTCTCCCTCGCAGTCTCCCTCGCTGTCTCGCTCGCTGTCTCCCTCGCTGTCTCTCTCGCAGTCTCTCTCGCAGTCTCTCTCGCTGTCTCCCTCGCAGTCTCTCCCGCCGTCTCACTCGCTGTCTTCCTCGCTGTCTCCCTCGCTGTCTCTCTCGCAGTCTCCCTCGCTGTCTCTCTCGCTGTCTCCCTCGCTGCCTCCCACGGTGTCTGCCTCGGTGCCTGTCTCGCTGTCTCCCTCGCTGTCTAACTCGCTGTCTCTCGCGCTGTCTCTCTCGCTGTCTGCTTCGCGGTCTCCATCGCTGTCTCTCTTGCTGTCTCTCGGCGTCTCTCGCTGCCTCCCTCGCTGTCTCTCTCGCTCTCTCTCGCTGTCTCTCTCGCAGTCTTTCACTGTATCCCTCGCTATCTCCCTCGCTGTCTCCCTCGCTGTCTACATCGCTGTCTCTCTCGCAGTCTCTCTCACTGTCTCTCTCGCTGTCTCCGTCTCTGTCTCCCTTGCAGTCTCTGTCGCTGTCTCCCACGCAGTCTCTCTCGCTGTCTCCCTCGCTTTCTCCCTCGAAGTCTCTCTCGCAGTCTCACTCGCTGTCTCCCTCGCTGTCTCCATCGCTGTCTCCCTCGCTGTCTACATCGCTGTCTCTCTCGCAGTCTCTCTCACTGTCTCTCTCGCTGTCTCCGTCTCTGTCTCCCTTGCAGTCTCTTTCGCTGTCTCCCACGCAGTCTCTCTCGCTGTCTCCCTCGCTTTCTCCCTCGCTGTCTCCCTCGCTGTCTCTCTCTCTGTCTCCCTTGCTGTGTCCCTCGCTGTCTCCTTCACTGTCTCCCTCGCAGTCTCTTTCGCTCTCTCTCTCGCTGTCTCTCTCGCAGTCTCTCTCGCAGTCTCTCTCGCAGTCTCTCTCGCCGTCTCTCTCGCAGTCTCTCTCGCTTCTCTCTCGCTGTCTCCCTCGCTGACTCCCTCACTGTCCCTCTCGTAGTCTCTCTCGCTGTCTCCTCGGCTGTCTCCCTCGCTGTCTCCCTCGAAGTCTCCCTCGCAGTCTCCCTCGCAGTCTCCCTCGCAGTCTCCCTCGCAGTCTCTCTCGCAGTCTCACTCGCTGTCTCCTTCGCTGTATCCCTCGCTGTCTCTCTCGCAGTCTCCCTCTCTGACTCCCTCACTGTGCCTCTCGCAGTCTCTCTCGATGTCTCCTCGGCTGTCTCCCTCGCTGTCTCCCTCGAAGTATCTCTCGCAGTCTCCCTCGCAGTCTCTCTTGCAGTCTCCCTCGCAGTCTCTCTCGCTGTCTCCCTCGCTGCCTCCCTCGGTGTCTGCTTCGCTGCCTCCCTCGCTGTCTCCCTCGCTGTCTAACTCGCTGTCTCTCTCGCTGTCTCTCTCGCTGTCTCTCTCGCTGTCTCGCTCGCTGTCTCCCTCGCAGTCTCTCTCGCAGTCTCTCCCGCAATCTCTCTGGCTGTCTCTCTATCAGTCTCTCTCGCAGTCTCTCTCGCCGTCTCTCTCGCAGTCTACCTCGCTGTCTCCCTCGATGTCTACCTCGCTGTCTCTCTCGCAGTCTCTCTCGCTGTCTCCGTCGCTGTCTCCCTCGCAGTCTCCCTCGCAGTCTCCCTCGCTGTCTCGCTCGCTGTCTCCCTCGCTGTCTCTCTCGCAGTCTCTCTCGCAGTCTCTCTCGCTGTCTCCCTCGCAGTCTCTCCCGCCGTCTCACTCGCTGTCTTCCTCGCTGTCTCCCTCGCTGTCTCTCTCGCAGTCTCCCTCGCTGTCTCTCTCGCTGTCTCCCTCGCTGCCTCCCACGGTGTCTGCCTCGGTGCCTGTCTCGCTGTCTCCCTCGCTGTCTAACTCGCTGTCTCTCGCGCTGTCTCTCTCGCTGTCTGCTTCGCGGTCTCCATCGCTGTCTCTCTTGCTGTCTCTCGGCGTCTCTCGCTGCCTCCCTCGCTGTCTCTCTCGCTCTCTCTCGCTGTCTCTCTCGCTGTCACCCTCGCAGTCTCTCTCGCTGTCTCCTTCGCTGTCTCCCTCGCTGTCTCCCTCGCTGTCTCTCTCGCTGTCTCTCGCTGCCTCCCTCGCTGTCTCTCTCGCTCTCTCTCGCTGTCTCTCTCGCAGCCTCTCTCGCAGTCTCACTCGCTGTCTCCCTCGCTCTCTCCCTCGCTGTCTCTCTCGCAGTCTCTCTCGCAGTCACTCTCGCCGTCTCTCTCGCAGTCTCTCTCGCCGTCTCCCTCGCCGACTTCCTCACTGTCTCTCTCGCAGTCACTCTCGCTGTCTCCTTGGCTGTCTCCCTCGCTGTCTCCCTCGAAGTCTCTCTCGCAGTCTCACTCGCTGTCTCCCTCGCTGTCTCCCTCGCTGTCTCCCTCGCTGTCTACATCGCTGTCTCTCTCGCAGTCTCTCTCACTGTCTCTCTCGCTGTCTCCGTCGCTGTCTCCCTTGCAGTCTCTGTCGCTGTCTCCCACACAGTCTCTCTCGCTGTGTCCCTCGCTTTCTCCCTCGCTGTCTCCCTCGCTGTCTCTCTCTCTGTCACCCTCGCTGTCTCCCTCGCTGTCTCTCTCGCTGTCTCTCGCTCTCTCTCGTTGTCTCACTCGCTGTCTCCCTGTCTGTCTCTCTCGCAGTCTCTCTCGCAGTCTCTCTCGCTGTCTCTCTCGCAGTCTTTCGCTGTATCTCTG
Organism: Heterodontus francisci; assembly: GCF_036365525.1. Lineage (NCBI taxonomy): Eukaryota > Metazoa > Chordata > Chondrichthyes > Heterodontiformes > Heterodontidae > Heterodontus > Heterodontus francisci. The sequence goes on along the minus strand of NW_027140895.1, from coordinate 856,486 downwards.
GCTATCTCCCTCGCTGTCTCCCTCGCTGTCTCTCTCGCTGTCTCTCGCTCCCTCTCCTTGTCTCACTCGCTGCCTCCCTGTCTGTCTCTCTCGCAGTCTCCCTCGCACTCTCTCTCGCAGTCACTCTCGCATTCTCACTCGGTGTCTCCCTCGCAGTCTCTTTCGCTGTCTCCCTCGCTTTCTCCCTCGCTGTCTCTCTCGCTGTCTCTCTCGCTGTCTCGGTCGCTGTCTACATTGCAGTCGCTGTCGCTGTCTCACTCGCAGTCTCTCTCGCTGTCTGCCTCGCTTTCTCCCTCGCTGTCTCCCTCGCTGTCTCTCTCTCTGCCTCCCTTGCTGTGTCCCTCGCTGACTCCTTCGCTGTCTCCCTCGCAGTCTCTTTCGCTGCCTCCCTCGCTGTCTCCCTCGCTGTCACCCTCGCAGTCTCTGTCGCTGTCTCCCTCGCTGTCTCCCTCGCTGTCTCCCACGCTGTCTCCCTCGCTTTCTGTCTCGCTGTCTCTCTCGCAGTGTCTCTCGCAGTCTCTCTCGCTGTCTCCCTTGCAGTCTCTTTCGCTGTCACACTCCCAGTCTCTCTCGCTGTCTCCCTCGCTGTCTCTCTCTCTCTGTCTCACTCGCTGTCTCCCTCGCTGTCTCCCTCGCTGTCTCCCTCGCATTCTCCCTCGCAATCTCTCTCGCTGTCTCTCTCGCTGTCTCTCACTGTCTCCCTCGATGTCTCCCTCGCTGTCTCCCTCGCTGACTCCCTCGCTGTCTCTCTCGCTGTCTCTCGCTCTCTCTCGTTGTCTCTCTCGCTGTCTCCCTGGCTGCCTCTCTCGTAGTCTCTCTCGCTGTCTCCCTCGCAGTCTCTCGCTGTCTTAAGCCGTCTCTCTCGCAATCTACCACGTTGTCTCCCTCGCTGTCTCCCTCGCAGTCTCCCTCGCTGTCTCGCTCGCTGTCTCGCTCGCTGTCTCCCTCGCTGTCTCACTTGCTGTCTCCCTCGCAGTCTCTCTCGCAGTCTCACTCGCTGTCTCCCTCGCTGTTTCCCTCGCTGTCTCTCTCGCAGTCTCCCTCGCTTTCTCTTGCAGTTTCTCTCGCTGACTCTCTCGCAGTCTCCCTCGGTGTCAGCCTCGCTGTCTCCCTCTCTGTGTCTCTCGCTGTCTCTCTCGCTGTCTAGCTGGCTGTCTCCCTCGCTGACTCCCTCACTGTCTCTCTCGCAGTCTCTCTCGCAGTCTCTCTCGCTTCTCTCTCGCTGTCTCCTCGGCTGTCTCCCTCGCTGTCTCCCTCGAAGTCTCTCTCGCAGTCTCCCTCGCAGTCTCCTTCGCTGTATCCATCGCTGTCTCTCTCGCAGTCTCCCTCGCTTTCTCTAGCAGTCTCTCTCGCTGACTCTCTCGCAGTCTCCCTCGCAGTCTCTCTCGCTGTATCCCTCGCTGCCTCCCTCGGTGTCTGCTTCGCTGTCTCCCTCGCTGTCTCCCTCGCTGTCTCTCTCGCTATCACCCACGCTGTCTCTCTCGCAGCCTCTCTCGCAGTCTCACTCGCTGTCACCCTCGCTCTCTCCCTCGCTGTCTCTCTCGCAGTCTCTCTCGCAGTCACTCTCGCCGCCTCTCTCGCCGTCTCCCTCGCCGTCTCTCTCGCAGTCTCTCTCGCAGTCTCTCTCGCAGTCTCTCTCGCCGTCTCCCTCGCCGACTTCCTCACTGTCTCTCTGGCAGTCACTCTCGCTGTCTCCTTGGCTGTCTCCCTCGCTGTCTCCCTCGAAGTCTCTCTCGCAGTCTCACTCGCTGTCTCCCTCGCTGTCTCCCTCGCTGTCTCCCTCGCTGTCCACATCGCTGTCTCTCTCGCAGTCTCTCTCACTGTCTCTCTCGCTGTCTCCGTCTCTGTCTCCCTTGCAGTCTCTGTCGCTGTCTCCCACGCAGTCTCTCTCGCTGTCTCACTCGCTTTCTCCCTCGCTGTCTCCCTCGCTGTCTCTCTCTCTGTCTCCCTTGCTGTGTCCCTCGCTGTCTCCTTCACTGTCTCCCTCGCAGTCTCTTTCGCTCTCTCTCTCGCTGTCTCTCTCGCAGTCTCTCTCGCAGTCTCTCTCGCAGTCTCTCTCGCCGTCTCTCTCGCAGTCTCTCTCGCTTCTCTCTCGCTGTCTCCCTCGCTGACTCCCTCACTGTCCCTCTCGCAGTCTCTCTCGCTGTCTCCTCGGCTGTCTCCCTCGCTGTCTCCCTCGAAGTCTCCCTCGCAGTCTCCCTCGCAGTCTCCCTCGCAGTCTCCCTCGCAGTCTCTCTCGCAGTCTCACTCGCTGTCTCCTTCGCTGTATCCCTCGCGGTCTCTCTCGCAGTCTCCCTCGCTGACTCCCTCACTGTCCCTCTCGCAGTCTCTCTCGATGTCTCCTCGGCTGTGTCCCTCGCTGTCTCCCTCGAAGTATCTCTCGCAGTCTCCCTCGCAGTCTCTCTCGCAGTCTCCCTCGCAGTCTCTCTCGCTGTCTCCCTCGCTGCCTCCCTCGGTGTCTGCTTCGCTGTCTCCCTCGCTGTCTCCCTCGCTGTCTAACTCGCTGTCTCTCTCGCTGTCTCTCTCGCTGTCTCTCTCGCTGTCTCGCTCGCTGTCTCCCTCGCAGTCTCTCTCGCAGTCTCTCCCGCAATCTCTCTGGCTGTCTCTCTATCAGTCTCTCTCGCAGTCTCTCTCGCCGTCTCTCTCGCAGTCTACCTCGCTGTCTCCCTCGCTGTCTACCTCGCTGTCTCTCTCGCAGTCTCTCTCGCTGTCTCCGTCGCTGTCTCCCTCGCAGTCTCCCTCGCAGTCTCCCTCGCTGTCTCGCTCGCTGTCTCCCTCGCTGTCTCTCTCGCAGTCTCTCTCGCAGTCTCTCTCGCTGTCTCCCTCGCAGTCTCTCCCGCCGTCTCACTCGCTGTCTCCCTCGCTGTCTCCCTCGCTGTCTCTCTCGCAGTCTCCCTCGCTGTCTCTCTCGCTGTCTCCCTCGCTGCCTCCCAAGGTGTCTGCCTCGGTGCCTGTCTCGCTGTCTCCCTCGCTGTCTAACTCGCTGTCTCTCGCGCTGTCTCTCTCGTTGTCTGCTTCGCTGTCTCCATCGCTGTCTCTCTTGCTGTCTCTCGGCGTCTCTCGCTGCCTCCCTCGCTGTCTCTCTCGCTCTCTCTCGCTGTCTCTCTCGCTGTCACCCTCGCAGTCTCTCTCGCTGTCTCCTTCGCTGTCTCCCTCGCTGTCTCCCTCGCTGTCTCTCTCGCTGTCTCTCGCTGCCTCCCTCGCTGTCTCTCTCGCTCTCTCTCGCTGTCTCTCTCGCAGCCTCTCTCGCAGTCTCACTCGCTGCCTCCCTCGCTCTCTCCCTCGCTGTCTCTCTCGCAGTCTCTCTCGCAGTCACTCTCGCCGTCTCTCTCGCCGTCTCCCTCGCCGTCTCTCTCGCAGTCTCTCACGCAGTCTCTCTCGCAGTCTCTCTCGCCGTCTCCCTCGCCGACTTCCTCACTGTCTCTCTCGCAGTCACTCTCGCTGTCTCCTTGGCTGTCTCCCTCGCTGTCTCCCTCGAAGTCTCTCTCGCAGTCTCCCTCGCTGTCTCCCTCGCTGTCTACATCGCTGTCTCTCTCGCAGTCTCTCTCACTGTCTCTCTCGCTGTCTCCGTCGTTGTCTCCCTTTCAGTCTCTGTCGCTGTCTCCCACGCAGTCTCTCTCGCTGTCTCCCTCGCTTTCTCCCTCGCTGTCTCCCTCGCTGTCTCTCTCTCTGTCTCCCTTGCTGTGTCCCTCGCTGTCTCCTTCACTGTCTCCCTCGCAGTCTCTTTCGCTCTCTCTCTCGCTGTCTCTCTCGCAGTCTCTCTCGCCGTCTCTCTCGCCGTCTCCCTCGCTGACTCCCTCACTTTCTCTCTCGCAGTCACTCTCGCTGTCTCCTCGGCTGTCTCCCTCGCTGTCTACATCGCTGTCTCTCTCGCAGTCTCTCTCACTGTCTCTCTCGCTGTCTCCGTCGCTGTCTCCCTTGCAGTCTCTGTCACTGTCTCCCTCGCAGACTCTCTCGCTGTCTCCCTCGCTTTCTCCCTCGCTGTCTCCCTCGCTGTCTCTCTCTCTGTCTCCCTTGCTTTGTCCCTCGCTGTCTCCTTCACTGTCTCCCTCGCAGTCTATTTCGCTCTCTCTCTCGCTGTCTCACTCGCTGTCTCCATCGCTGTCTCTGTCGCTGTCTCTCTCGCAGTCTCTCGCTGTCTTTCGCTGTCTTTCTCGCTGTCTCCCACGCTGTCTGCCTTGCTGTCTCCAGCAGTCTCTCTCGCTGTCTCTCTTGCAGACTCCCTCGCAGTCTCTCTCGAAGTCTGTCTCGCTGTCTCCCTCGCTGTCTCCCTCGCTGTCTCTCTCTCTGTCGCCCTCGCTGTCTCCCTCGCTATCTCCCTCGCTGTCTCCCTCGCTGTCTCCCTCGCAGTCTCCCTTGCAGTCTCTCTCGCAGTCTCTCTCGCTGTCTCTCTTGCAGACTGCCTCACAGTCTCTCTCGCAGTCTCTTTCGCTGTCTCCCTGGCTGTCTCTCTCTCTGTCTCCCTCGCTGTCTCCCTCACTATCTCCCTCGCTGTCTCCCTCGCAGTCTTTCTCGATGTCTCTCTCGCTGTCTCTCACTGTCTCCCTCGCTGTCTCCCTCACTGTCTCCCTCGCTGACTCCCTCGCTGTCTCTCTCGATGTCTATCGCTGTCTCTCGTTGTCTCTCTCGCTGTCTCCCTCGCAGTCTCTCGCTGTCTCTCTCGCTATCTCCCACGCTGTCTCCCTCGCTGTCTCTAGCAGTCTCTCTCGCTGTCTCTCTCGCAGACTCCCTCGCAGTCTCTCTTGCAGTCTCACTCGGTGTCTCCCTCGCAGTCTCCCTCACAGTCTCCCTCGCTGTCTCGCTCGCTGTCTCTCTCGCTGTCTCGCTCGCTGTCTCTCTCGCTGTCACCCTCGCAGTCTCTGTCGCTGGCTCCCTCGCAGTCTCTCTCGCTGTCTCCCTCGCTGTCTCCCTCGCTGTCTCTCTCGCAGTCTCTCTCGCAGTCTCTCTCACTGTCTCCCTCGCAGTCTCTCCCGCCGTCTCACTCGCTGTCTCCCTCGCTGTCTCCCTCGCTGTCTCTCTCGCAGTCTCCCTCGCTATCTCTCTCGCTGTCTCCCTCGCTGCCTCCCTCGGTGTCTGCCTCGGTGCCTCTCTCGCTGTCTCCCTCGCTGTCTAACTCGCTGTCTCTCGCGCTGTCTCTCTCGCTGTCTGCTTCGCTGTCTCCATCGCTGTCTCGCTCACTGTCTCTCTCGCTGTCTCGCTCGCTGTCTCTCTCGCTGTCACCCTCGCAGTCTCTGTCGCTGGCTCCCTCGCAGTCTCTCTCGCTGTCTCCCTCGCTGTCTCCCTCGCTGTCTCTCTCGCAGTCTCTCTCGCAGTCTCTCTCACTGTCTCCCTCGCAGTCTCTCCCGCCGTCTCACTCGCTGTCTCCCTCGCTGTCTCCCTCGCTGTCTCTCTCGCAGTCTCTCTCGCTCTCTCTCGCTGTCTCTCTCGCTGTCACCCTCGCAGTCTCTCTCGCTGTCTCCTTCGCTGTCTCCCTCGCTGTCTCCCTCGCTGTCTCTCTCGCTGTCTCTCGCTGCCTCCCTCGCTGTCTCTCTCGCTCTCTCTCGCTGTCTCTCTCGCTCTCTCTCGCTGTCTCTCTCGCTGTCACCCACGCTGTCTCTCTCGCAGCCTCTCTCGCAGTCTCACTCGCTGTCTCCCTCGCTGTCTCTCTCGCAGTCTCTCTCGCTGTCTCCCTCGCAGTCTCCCTCGCTGTCTCCCTCGCTGTCTCTCTCGCAGTCTCCCTCTCTGTCTCTCTCGCTGTCTCCCTCGCTGCCTCCCTCGGTGTCTGCCTCGGTGCCTGTCTCGCTGTCTCCCTCGCTGTCTAACTCGCTGTCTCTCGCGCTGTCTCTCTCGCTGTCTGCTTCGCTGTCTCCATCGCTGTCTCTCTTGCTGTCTCTCGGCGTCTCTCGCTGCCTCCCTCGCTGTCTCTCTCGCTCTCTCTCGCTGTCTCTCTCGCTGTCACCCTCGCAGTCTCTCTCGCTGTCTCCTTCGCTGTCTCCCTCGCTGTCTCCCTCGCTGTCTCTCTCGCTGTTTCCCTCGCAGTCTCTCTCACTGTCTCTCTCGCTGTCTCCGTCGCTGTTTCCCTCGCTGTTTCCCTCGCAGTCTCTCACGAAGTCTCTCTCGCTGTCTCTCTCGCTGTCTCTCTCGCTGTCCCCCTCGCTGCCCCCCTCGCTGTCCCCCTCGCTGTCCCCCTCGCAGTCTCTCGCTGTCTCCCTCGCAGTCTCTCTCCCTATCTCCCTCGCTGTCTCCATCGCTGTCTCCATCGCTGTCTCCCTCGCAGTCGCTCTCGCAGTCTCTCTCGCTGTCTCCCTCGCTCTCTCCCTCGCTGTCTCCCTCGCAGTCTCTCTCGCAGTCTCTCTCGCAGTCTCTCTCGCTGTCTCCCTCGCCGTCTCCCTCGCCGTCTCCCTCGCCGTCTGCCTCGCTGGCTCTCTCGCTGTCTCCCTCGCAGTCGCACTCGCAGTCTCTCTCGCTGTCTCTCTCGCTGTCTCGCTTGCTGTCTCCCTCGCTGTATCTCTCGCTGTCTCTCTCGCTGTCTCTCTCGCTGTCTCTCTCGCAGTCTCCCTCGCAGTCTCTCTCGCAGTCTCTCTCGCTGTCTCCCTCGCAGTCTCTCTCGCTGTCTCCCTCGCAGTCTCTCTCGCAGTCTCGCTCGCTGTCTCCCTCGCAGTCTCCCTCGCAGTCTCTCTCGCAGTCTCTCTCGCAGTCTCTCTCGCAGTCTTTCGCAGTCTCTCGCAGTCTCCCTGGCTGTCTCTCTCGCAGTCTCTCTCCCAGTCTCTCTCGTTGTCTCCTTCGCAGTCTCTCTCGCAGTCTCCCTCGCTGTCACCCTCGCATTCTCCCTCGCAGTCTCCCTCGCTGTCTCCCTCGCAGTCTCTCTCGCAGTTTCTCTCGCAGTCTCTCTTGCTGTCTCTCTCGCTGTCTCTCTCGCAGTCTCTCTCGCAGTCTCTCTCGCTGTCTCCCTTGCAGTCTCTCTCGCTGTCTCCCTCGCTGCCTCTCTCGCCGTCTCCCTCGCTGTCTCTCTCGCAGTCTCCCTCGCTTTCTCTTGCAGTTTCTCTCGCTGACTCTCTCGCAGTCTCCCTCGCAGTCTCTCTCGCTGTCTCCCTCACTGCCTCCCTAGGTGTCTGCCTCGCTGTCTCCCTCTCTGTCTCCCTCGCTGTCTAAGTCGCTGTCTCTCTCGCTGTCTCTCTCGCTGTCTAGCTGGCTGTCTCCCTCGCTGACTCCCTCACTGTCTCTCTCGCAGTCTCTCTCGCAGTCTCTCTCGCTTCTCTCTCGCTGTCTCCTCGGCTGTCTCCCTCGCTGTCTCCCTCGAAGTCTCTCTCGCAGTCTCCCTCGCAGTCTCCTTCGCTGTATCCCTCGCTGTCTCTCTCGCAGTCTCCCTCGCTTTCTCCAGCAGTCTCTCTCGCTGACTCTCTCGCAGTCTCCCTCGCAGTCTCTCTCGCTGTATCCCTCGCTGCCTCCCTCGGTGTCTGCTTCGCTGTCTCCCTCGCTGTTTCCCTCGCTGTCTCTCTCGCTGTCACCCACGCTGTCTCTCTCGCAGCCTCTCTCGCAGTCTCACTCGCTGTCTCCCTCGCTCTCTCCCTCGCTGTCTCTCTCGCATTCTCTCTCGCAGTCACTCTCGCCGCCTCTCTCGCTGTCTCCCTCGCCGTCTCTCTCGCAGTCTCTCTCGCAGTCTCTCTCGCCGTCTCCCTCGCCAACTTCCTCACTGTCTCTCTCGCAGTCACTCTCGCTGTCTCCTTGGCTGTCTCCCTCGCTGTCTCCCTCGAAGTCTCTCTCGCAGTCTCACTCGCTGTCTCCCTCGCTGTCTCCCTCGCTGTCTACATCGCTGTCTCTCTTGCAGTCTCTCTCACTGTCTCTCTCGCTGTCTCCGTCTCTGTCTCCCTTGCAGTCTCTGTCGCTGTCTCCCACGCAGTCTCTCTCGCTGTCTCCCTCGCTTTCTCCCTCGCTGTCTCCTTCGCTGTCTCTCTCTCTGTCTCCCTTGCTGTGTCCCTCGCTGTCTCCTTCACTGTCTCCCTCGCAGTCTCTTTCGCTCTCTCTCTCGCTGTCTCTCTCGCAGTCTCTCTCGCCGTCTCTCTCGCAGTCTCTCTCGCTTCTCTCTCGCTGTCTCCCTCGCTGACTCCCTCACTGTCCCTCTCGCAGTCTCTCTCGCTGTCTCCTCGGCTGTCTCCCTCGCTGTCTCCCTCGAAGTCTCTCTCGCAGTCTCCCTCGCAGTCTCCCTCGCAGTCTCCCTCGCAGTCTCTCTCGCAGTCTCACTCGCTGTCTCCTTCGCTGTATCCCTCACTGTCTCTCTCGCAGTCTCCCTCGCTGACTCCCTCACTGTCCCTCTCGCAGTCTCTCTCGATGTCTCTTTCGCTCTCTCTCTCGCTGTCTCTCTCGCAGTCTCTCTCGCCGTCTCTCTCGCAGTCTCTCTCGCTTCTCTCTCGCTGTCTCCCTCGCTGACTCCCTCACTGTCCCTCTCGCAGTCTCTCTCGCTGTCTCCTCGGCTGTCTCCCTCGCTGTCTCCCTCGCTGTCTCCCTCGAAATCTCTCTCACAGTCTCCCTCGCAGTCTCTCTCGCAGTCTCCCTCGCAGTCTCTCTCGCTGTCTCCCTCGCTGCCTCCCTCGGTGTCTGCTTCGCTGTCTCCCTCGCTGTCTCCCTCGCTGTCTAACTCGCTGTCTCTCTCGCTGTCTCTCTCGCTGTCTCTCTCGCTGTCTCCCTCGCTGTCTCCCTCGCAGTCTCTCTCGCAGTCTCTCCCGCAATCTCTCTGGCTGTCTCTCTATCAGTCTCTCTCGAAGTCTCTCTCGCAGTCTCTCTCGCCGTCTCTCTCGCTGTCTCCCTCGCTGTCTCCCTCGCTGTCCCCCTCGAAGTCTCTCTCGCTGTCTCTCTCGCAATCTCTCTGGCTGTCTCTCTATCAGTCTCTCTCGCAGTCTCTCTCGCCGTCTCTCTCGCAGTCTACCTCGCTGTCTCCCTCGCTGTCTCCCTCGCTGTCTCTCTCGCAGTCTCCCTCGCTGTCTCCGTCGCTGTCTCCCTCGCAGTCTCCCTCGCAGTCTCCCTCGCTGTCTCGATCGCTGTCTCCCTCGCAGTCTCTCTCGCAGTCTCTCTCGCAGTCTCTCTCGCTGTCTCCCTCGCTGTCTCTCCCGCCGTCTCCCTCGCTGTCTCCCTCGCTGTCTCCCTCGCTGTCTCTCTCGCAGTCTCCCTCGCTGTCTCTCTTGCTGTCTCCCTCGCTGCCTCCCTCGGTGTCTGCCTCAGTCCCTCTCTCGCTGTCTCCCTCGCTGTCTCCCACGCAGTCTCTCGCGCTGTCTCTCTCGCTGTCTGCTTCGCTGTCTCCATCGCTGTCTCTCTTGCTGTCTCTCGGCGTCTCTCGCTGCCTCCCTCGCTGTCTCTCTCGCTCTCTCTCGCTGTCTCTCTCGCTGTCACCCTCGCAGTCTCTCTCGCTGTCTCCTTCGCTGTCTCCCTCGCTGTCTCCCTCGCTGTCTCTCTCGCTGTCTCTCGCTGCCTCCCTCGCTGTCTCTCTCGCTCTCTCTCGCTGTCTCTCTCGCAGCCTCTCTCGCAGTCTCACTCGCTGTCTCCCTCGCTCTCTCCCTCGCTGTCTCTCTCGCAGTCTCTCTCGCAGTCACTCTCGCCGTCTCTATCGCCGTCTCCCTCGCCGTCTCTCTCGCAGTCTCTCTCGCAGTCTCTCTCGCAGTCTCTCTCGCCGTCTCCCTCGCCGACTTCCTCACTGTCTCTCTCGCAGTCACTCTCGCTGTCTCCTTGGCTGTCTCCCTCGCTGTCTCCCTCGAAGTCTCTCTCGCAGTCTCACTCGCTGTCTCCCTCGCTGTCTCCCTCGCTGTCTCCCTCGCTGTCTACATCGCTGTCTCTCTTGCAGTCTCTCTCACTGTCTCTCTCGCTGTCTCCGTCGCTGTCTCTTTCGCTCTCTCTCTCGCTGTCTCTCTCGCAGTCTCTCTCGCCGTCTCTCTCGCCGTCTCCCTCGCTGACTCCCTCACTGTCTCTCTCGCAGTCACTCTCGCTGTCTCCTCGGCTGACTCCCTCGCTGTCTACATCGCTGTCACTCTCGCATTCTCTCTCACTGTCTCTCTCGCTGTCTCCGTCGCTGTCTCCCTTGCAGTCTCTGTCACTGTCTCCCTCGCAGACTCTCTCGCTGTCTCCCTCGCTTTCTCCCTCGCTGTCTCCCTCGCTGTCTCTCTCTCTGTCTCCCTTGCTGTGTCCCTCGCTGTCTCCTTCACTGTCTCCCTCGCAGTCTCTTTCGCTCTCTCTCTCGCTGTCTCACTCGCTGTCTCCATCGCTGTCTCTTTCGCTGTCTCTCTCGCCGTCTCTCTCGCAGTCTCTCTCGCTGTCTCCCTCGCTGCCTCCATCGCTGTCTCTGTCGCTGTCTCTCTCGCAGTCTCTCGCTGTCTCTCTCGAAGTCTGTCTCGCTGTCTCCCTCGCTGTCTCCCTCGCCGTCTCTCTCTCTGTCTCCCTCGCTGTCTCCCTCGCTATCTCCCTCGCTGTCTCCCTCGCAGTCTCTCTTGCAGTCTCCCTCGCAGTCTCTCTCGCTGTCTCTCTTGCAGACTGCCTCACAGTCTCTCTCGCAGTCTCTTTCGCTGTCTCCCTCGCTGTCTCTCTCTCTGTCTCCCTCGCTGTCTCCCTCACTATCTCCCTCGCTGTCTCCCTCGCAGTCTTTCTCGATGTCTCTCTCGCTGTCTCACACTGTCTCCCTCGCTGTCTCCCTCGCTGTCTCCCTCGCTGACTCCCTCGCTGTCTCTCTCGATGTCTATCGCTGTCTCTCGTTGTCTCTCTCGCAGACTCCCTCGCAGTCTCTCTTGCAGTCTCACTCGGTGTCTCCCTCGCAGTCTCCCTCACAGTCTCCCTCGCTGTCTCGCTCGCTGTCTCTCTCGCTGTCTCGCTCGCTGTCTCTCTCGCTGTCACCCTCGCAGTCTCTGTCGCTGGCTCCCTCGCAGTCTCTCTCGCTGTCTCCCTCGCTGTCTCCCTCGCTGTCTCTCTCGCAGTCTCTCTCGCAGTCTCTCTCGCTGTCTCCCTCGCACTCTCTCCCGCCGTCTCACTCGCTGTCTCCCTCGCTGTCTCCCTCGCTGTCTCTCTCGCAGTCTCCCTCGCTATCTCTCTCGCTGTCTCCCTCGCTGCCTCCCTCGGTGTATGCCTCGGTGCCTCTCTCGCTGTCTCACTCGCTGTCTAACTCGCTGTCTCTCGCGCTGTCTCTCTCGCTGTCTGCTTCGCTGTCTCCATCGCTGTCTCTCTTGCTGTCTCTCGCCGTCTCTCGCTGCCTCCCTCGCTGTCTCTCTCGCTCTCTCTCGCTGTCTCTCTCGCTGTCACCCTCGCAGTCTCTCTCGCTGTCTCCTTCGCTGTCTCCCTCGCTGTCTCCCTCGCTGTCTCTCTCGCTGTCTCTCGCTGCCTCCCTCGCTGTCTCTCTCGCTCTCTCTCGCTGTCTCTCTCGCTGTCACCCACGCTGTCTCTCTCGCTGCCTCTCTCGCAGTCTCACTCGCTGTCTCCCTCGCTGTCTCTCTCGCAGTCTCTCTCGCTGTCTCCCTCGCAGTCTCTCCCGCCGTCTCACTCGCTGTCTCCCTCGCTGTCTCCCTCGCTGTCTCTCTCGCAGTCTCCCTCGCTGTCTCTCTCGCTGTCTCCCTCGCTGCCTCCCTCGGTGTCTGCCTCGGTGCCTGTCTCGCTGTCTCCCTCGCTGTCTAACTCGCTGTCTCTCGCGCTGTCTCTCTCGCTGTCTGCTTCGCTGTCTCCATCGCTGTCTCTCTTGCTGTCTCTCGCCGTCTCTCGCTGCCTCCCTCGCTGTCTCTCTCGCTCTCTCTCGCTGTCTCTCTCGCTGTCACCCTCGCAGTCTCTCTCGCTGTCTCCTTCGCTGTCTCCCTCGCTGTCTCCCTCGCTGTCTCTCTCGCTGTTTCCCTCGCAGTCTCTCTCACTGTCTCTCTCGCTGTCTCCGTCGCTGTTTCCCTCGCTGTTTCCCTCGCAGTCTCTCACGCAGTCTCTCTCGCTGTCTCTCTCGCTGTCTCTCTCGCTGTCCCCCTCGCTGCCCCCTCGCTGTCCCCCTCGCTGTCCCCCTCGCTGTCTCTCGCTGTCTCCCTCGCAGTCTCTCTCCCTATCTCCCTCGCTGTCTCCATCGCTGTCTCCATCGCTGTCTCCCTCGCAGTCGCTCTCGAAGTCTCTCTCGCTGTCTCCCTCGCTCTCTCCCTCGCTGTCTCCCTCGCAGTCTCTCTCGCAGTTTCTCTCGCAGTCTCTCTCGCTGTCTCCCTCGCCGTCTACCTCGCCGTCTCCCTCGCCGTCTGCCTCGCTGTCTCCCTCGCTGTCTCCCTCGCAGTCGCACTCGCAGTCTCTCTCGCTGTCTCTCTCGCTGTCTCGCTTTCTGTCTCCCTCGCAGTATCTCTTGCTGTCTCTCTCGCTGTCTCTCTCGCTGTCTCTCTCGCACTCTCCCTCGCAGTCTCTCTCGCAGTCTCTCTCGCTGTCTCCCTCGCAGTCTCTCTCGCTGTCTCCCTCGCAGTCTCTCTCGCAGTCTCGCTCGCTGTCTCCCTCGCAGTCTCCCTCGCAGTCTCTCTCGCAGTCTCTCTCGCAGTCTCTCTCGCAGTCTTTCGCAGTCTCTCGCAGTCTCCCTGGCTGTCTCTCTCGCAGTCTCTCTCCCAGTCTCTCTCGTTGTCTCCTTCGCAGTCTCTCTCGCAGTCTCCCTCGCTGTCACCCTCGCATTCTCCCTCGCAGTCTCCCTCGCTGTCTCCCTCGCAGTCTCTCTCGCAGTTTCTCTCGCAGTCTCTCTCGCTGTCTCTCTCGCTGTCTCTCTCGCAGTCTCTCTCGCAGTCTCTCTCGCTGTCTCCCTTGCAGTCTCTCTCGCTGTCTCCCTCGCTGCCTCTCTCGCCGTCTCCCTCGCTGTCTCTCTTGCAGTCTCCCTCGCTTTCTCTTGCAGTTTCTCTCGCTGACTCTCTCGCAGTCTCCCTCGCAGTCTCTCTCGCTGTCTCCCTCACTGCCTCCCTCGGTGCCTGCCTCGCTGTCTCCCTCTCTGTCTCCCTCGCTGTCTAACTCGCTGTCTCTCTCGCTGTCTCTCTCGCTGTCTAGCTGGCTGTCTCCCTCGCTGACTCCCTCACTGTCTCTCTCGCAGTCTCTCTCGCAGTCTCTCTCGCTTCTCTCTCGCTGTCTCCTCGGCTGTCTCCCTCGCTGTCTCCCTCGAAGTCTCTCTCGCAGTCTCCCTCGCAGTCTCCTTCGCTGTATCCCTCGCTGTCTCTCTCGCAGTCTCCCTCGCTTTCTCTAGCAGTCTCTCTCGCTGACTCTCTCGCAGTCTCCCTCGCAGTCTCTCTCGCTATATCCCTCGCTGCCTCCCTCGGTGTCTGCTTCGTGGTCTCCCTCGCTGTCTCCCTCGCTGTCTCTCTCGCTGTCACCCACGCTGTCTCTCTCGCAGCCTCTCTCGCAGTCTCACTCTCTGTCTCCCTCGCTCTCTCCCTCGCTGTCTCTCTCGCAGTCTCTCTCGCAGTCACTCTCGCCGCCTCTCTCGCTGTCTCCCTCGCCGTCTCTCTCGCAGTCTCTCTCGCAGTCTCTCTCGCAGTCTCTCTCGCCGTCTCCCTCGCCGACTTCCTCACTGTCTCTCTCGCAGTCTCTCTCGCTGTCTCCTTGGCTGTCTCCCTCGCTGTCTCCCTCGAAGTCTCTCTCGCAGTCTCACTCGCTGTCTCCCTCGCTGTCTCCCTCGCTGTCTCCCTCGCTGTCTACATCGCTGTCTCTCTCGCAGTCTCTCTCACTGTCTCTCTCGCTGTCTCCGTCTCTGTCTCCCTTGCAGTCTCTGTCGCTGTCTCCCACGCAGTCTCTCTCGCTGTCTCCCTCGCTTTCTCCCTCGCTGTCTCCCTCGCTGTCTCTCTCTCTGTCTCCCTTGCTGTGTCCCTCGCTGTCTCCTTCACTGTCTCCCTCGCAGTCTCTTTCGCTCTCTCTCTCGCTGTCTCTCTCGCAGTCTCTCTCGCCGTCTCTCTCGCTGTCTCTCTCGCTTCTCTCTCGCTGTCTCCCTCGCTGACTCCCTCACTGGCCCTCTCGCAGTCTCTCTCGCTGTCTCCTCGGCTGTCTCCCTCGCTGTCTCCCTCGAAGTCTCTCTCGCAGTCTCCCTCGCAGTCTCCCTCGCAGTCTCCCTCGCAGTCTCTCTCGCAGTCTCACTCGCTGTCTCCTTCGCTGTATCCCTCGCTGTCTCTCTCGCAGTCTCCCTCGCTGACTCCCTCACTGTCCCTCTCGCAGTCTCTCTCGATGTCTCCTCGGCTGTCTCCCTCGCTGTCTCCCTCGTAGTCTCTCTCGCAGTCTCACTCGCTGTCTCCCTCGCTCTCTCCCTCGCTGTCTCTCTCGCAGTCTCTCTCGCAGTCACTCTCGCCGCCTCTCTCGCTGTCTCCCTCGCCGTCTCTCTCGCAGTCTCTCTCGCAGTCTCTCTCGCAGTCTCTCTCGCCGTCTCCCTCGCCGACTTCCTCACTGTCTCTCTCGCAGTCTCTCTCGCTGTCTCCTTGGCTGTCTCCCTCGCTGTCTCCCTCGAAGTCTCTCTCGCAGACTCACTCGCTGTCTCCCTCGCTGTCTCCCTCGCTGTCTCCCTCGCTGTCTACATCGCTGTCTCTCTCGCAGTCTCTCTCACTGTCTCTCTCGCTGTCTCCGTCTCTGTCTCCCTTGCAGTCTCTGTCGCTGTCTCCCACGCAGTCTCTCTCGCTGTCTCCCTCGCTTTCTCCCTCGCTGTCTCCCTCGCTGTCTCTCTCTCTGTCTCCCTTGCTGTGTCCCTCGCTGTCTCCTTCACTGTCTCCCTCGCAGTCTCTTTCGCTCTCTCTCTCGCTGTCTCTCTCGCAGTCTCTCTCGCCGTCTCTCTCGCAGTCTCTCTCGCTTCTCTCTCGCTGTCTCCCTCGCTGACTCCCTCACTGGCCCTCTCGCAGTCTCTCTCGCTGTCTCCTCGGCTGTCTCCCTCGCTGTCTCCCTCGAAGTCTCTCTCGCAGTCTCCCTCGCAGTCTCCCTCGCAGTCTCCCTCGCAGTCTCTCTCGCAGTCTCACTCGCTGTCTCCTTCGCTGTATCCCTCGCTGTCTCTCTCGCAGTCTCCCTCGCTGACTCCCTCACTGTCCCTCTCGCAGTCTCTCTCGATGTCTCCTCGGCTGTCTCCCTCGCTGTCTCCCTCGTAGTCTCTCTCGCAGTCTCCCTCGCAGTCTCTCTCGCAGTCTCCCTCGCAGTCTCTCTCGCTGTCTCCCTCGCTGCCTCCCTCGGTGTCTGCTTCGCTGTCTCCCTCGCTGTCTCCCTCGCTGTCTAACTCGCTTTCTCTCTCGCTGTCTCTCTCGCTGTCTCTCTCGCTGTCTCGCTCGCTGTCTCCCTCGCAGTCTCTCTCGCAGTCTCTCTCGCAATCTCTCTGGCTGTCTCTCTATCAGTCTCTCTCGCACTCTCTCTCGCCGTCTCTCTCGCAGTCTACCTCGCTGTCTCCCTCGCTGTCTACCTCGCTGTCTCTCTCGCAGTCTCTCTCGCTGTCTCCGTCGCTCTCTCCCTCGCAGTCTCCCTCGCAGTCTCCCTCGCTGTCTCGATCGCTGTCTCCCTCGCTGTCTCTCTCGCAGTCTCTCTCGCAGTCTCTCTCGCTGTCTCCCTCGCAGTCTCTCCCGCCGTCTCACTCGCTGTCTCCCTCGCTGTCTCCCTCGCTGTCTCTCTCGCAGTCTCCCTCGCTGTCTCTCTCGCTGTCTCCCTCGCTGCCTCCCTCGGTGTCTGCCTCGGTGCCTCTCTCGCTGTCTCCCTCGCTGTCTAACTCGCTGTCTCTCGCGCTGTCTCTCTCGCTGTCTGCTTCGCTGTCTCCATCGCTGTCTCTCTTGCTGTCTCCCGGCGTCTCTCGCTGCCTCCCTCGCTGTCTCTCTCGCTCTCTCTCGATGTCTCTCTCGCTGTCACCCTCGCAGTCTCTCTCGCTGTCTCTCGCTGCCTCCCTCGCTGTCTCTCTCGCTCTCTCTCGCTGTCTCTCTCGCAGCCTCTCTCGCAGTCTCACTCGCTGTCTCCCTCGCTCTCTCCCTCGCTGTCTCTCTCGCAGTCTCTCTCGCAGTCACTCTCGCCGTCTCTCTCGCCGTCTCCCTCGCCGTCTCTCTCGCAGTCTCTCTCGCAGTCTCTCTCGCAGTCTCTCTCGCCGTCTCCCTCGCCGACTTCCTCACTGTCTCTCTCGCAGTCACTCTCGCTGTCTCCTTGGCTGTCTCCCTCGCTGTCTCCCTCGAAGTCTCTCTCGCAGTCTCACTCGCTGTCTCCCTCGCTGTCTCCCTCGCTGTCTCCCTCGCTGTCTACATCGCTGTCTCTCTTGCAGTCTCTCTCACTGTCTCTCTCGCTGTCTCCGTCGCTGTCTCCCTTGCAGTCTCTGTCGCTGTCTCCCACGCAGTCTCTCTCGCTGTCTCCCTCGCTTTCTCCCTCGCTCTCTCCCTCGCTGTCTCTCTCTCTGTCTCCCTTGCTGTGACCCTCGCTGTCTCCTTCACTGTCTCCCTCGCAGTCTCTTTCGCTCTCTCTCTCGCTGTCTCTCTCGCAGTCTCTCTCGCCGTCTCTCTCGCCATCTCCCTCGCTGACTCCCTCACTGTCTCTCTCGCAGTCACTCTCGCTGTCTCCTCGGCTGTCTCCCTCGCTGTCTACATCGCTGTCTCTCTCGCAGTCTCTCTCACTGTCTCTCTCGCTGTCTCCGTCGCTGTCTCCCTTGCAGTCTCTGTCACTGTCTCCCTCGCAGACTCTCTCGCTGTCTCCTTCGCTTTCTCCCTCGCTGTCTCCCTCGCTGTCTCTCTCTCTGTCTCCCTTGCTGTGTCTCTCGCTGTCTCCTTCACTGTCTCACTCGCAGTCTCTTTCGCTCTCTCTCTCGCTGTCTCACTCGCTGTCTCCATCGCTGTCTCTGTCGCTGTCTCTCTCGCAGTCTCTCGCTGTCTTTCGCTGTCTTTCTCGCTGTCTCCCACGCTTTCTCCCTTGCTGTCTCCAGCAGTCTCTCTCGCTGTCTCTTGCAGACTCCCTCGCAGTCTCTCTCGAAGTCTGTCTCGCTGTCTCCCTCGCTGTCTCCCTCGCTGTCTCCCTCGCTATCTCCCTCGCTGTCTCCCTCGCTGTCTCCCTCGCAGTCTCTCTTGCAGTCTCTCTCGCAGTCTCTCTCGCTGTCTCTCTTGCAGACTGCCTCACAGTCTCTCTCGCAGTCTCTTTCGCTGTCTCCCTCGCTGTCTCTCTCTCTGTCTCCCTCGCTGTCTCCCTCACTATCTCCCTCGCTGTCTCCCTCGCAGTCTTTCTCGATGTCTCTCTCGCTGTCTCTCACTGTCTCCCTCGCTGTCTCCCTCGCTGTCTCCCTCGCTGACTCCCTCGCTGTCTCTCTCGATGTCTATCGCTGTCTCTCGTTGTCTCTCTCGCTGTCTCCCTCGCAGTCTCTCGCTGTCTTTCGCTGTCTCTCTCGCTATCTCCCACGCTGTCTCCCTCGCTGTCTCTAGCAGTCTCTCTCGCTGTCTCTCTCGCAGACTCTCTCGCAGTCTCTCTTGCAGTCTCACTCGGTGTCTGCCTCGCAGTCTCCCTCACAGTCTCCCTCGCTGTCTCTCTCGCTGTCTCTCTCGCTGTCTCGCTCGCTGTCTCTCTCGCTGTCACCCTCGCAGTCTCTGTCGCTGGCTCCCTCGCAGTCTCTCTCGCTGTCTCCCTCGCTGTGTCCCTCGCTGTCTCTCTCGCAGTCTCTCTCGCAGTCTCTCTCGCTGTCTCCCTCGCAGTCTCTCCCGCCGTCTCACTCGCTGTCTCCCTCGCTGTCTCCCTCGCTGTCTCTCTCGCAGTCTCCCTCGCTATCTCTCTCGCTGACTCCCTCGCTGCCTCCCTCGGTGTCTGCCTCGGTGCCTCTCTCGCTGTCTCCCTCGCTGTCTAACTCGCTGTCTCTCGCGCTGTCTCTCTCGCTGTCTGCTTCGCTGTCTCCATCGGTGTCTCTCTTGCTGTCTCTCGCCGTCTCTCGCTGCCTCCCTCGCTGTCTCTCTCGCTCTCTCTCGCTGTCTCTCTCGCTGTCACCCTCGCAGTCCCTCTCGCTGTCTCCTTCGCTGTCTCCCTCGCTGTCTCCCTCGCTGTCTCCCTCGCAGTCTCTCTCCCTATCTCCCTCGCTGTCTCCATCGCTGTCTCCATCGCTGTCTCCCTCGCAGTCGCACTCGCAGTCTCTCTCGCTGTCTCTCTCGCTGTCTCGCTTTCTGTCTCCCTCGCAGTATCTCTTGCTGTCTCTCTCGCTGTCTCTCTCGCTGTCTCTCTCGCAGTCTCCCTCGCAGTCTCTCTCGCAGTCTCTCTCGCTGTCTCCCTCGCAGTCTCTCTCGCTGTCTCCCTCGCAGTCTCTCTCGCAGTCTCGCTCGCTGTCTCCCTCGCAGTCTCCCTCGCAGTCTCTCTCGCAGTCTCTCTCGCAGTCTCTCTCGCAGTCTTTCGCAGTCTCTCGCAGTCTCCCTGGCTGTCTCTCTCGCAGTCTCTCTCCCAGTCTCTCTCGTTGTCTCCTTTGCAGTCTCTCTCGCAGTCTCCCTCGCTGTCACCCTCGCATTCTCCCTCGCAGTCTCCCTCGCTGTCTCCCTCGCAGTCTCTCTCGCAGTTTCTCTCGCAGTCTCTCTTGCTGCCTCTCTCGCTGTCTCTCTCGCAGTCTCTCTCGCAGTCTCTATCGCTGTCTCCCTTGCAGTCTCTCTCGCTGTCTCCCTCGCTGCCTCTCTCGCAGTCTCTCTCACTGTCTCTCTCGCTGTCTCCGTCGCTGTCTCCCTTGCAGTCTCTGTCGCTGTCTCCCACGCAGTCTCTCTCGCTGTCTCTCTCGCTGTCTCTCTCGCAGTCTCCCTCGCAGTTTCTCTCGCTGACTCTCTCGCAGTCTCCCTCGCAGTCTCTCTCGCTGTCTCCCTCACTGCCTCCCGCGGTGTCTGCCGCGCTGTCTCCCTCTCTGTCTCCCTCGCTGTCTAACTCGCTGTCTCTCTCGCTGTCTCTCTCGCTGTCTAGCTGGCTGTCTCCCTCGCTGACTCCCTCACTGTCTCTCTCGCAGTCTCTCTCGCAGTCTCTCTCGCTTCTCTCTCGCTGTCTCCTCGGCTGTCTCCCTCGCTGTCTCCCTCGAAGTCTCTCTCGCAGTCTCCCTCGCAGTCTCCTTCGCTGTATCCCTCGCTGTCTCTCTCGCAGTCTCCCTCGCTTTCTCTAGCAGTCTCTCTCGCTGACTCTCTCGCAGTCTCCCTCGCAGTCTCTCTCGCTGTATCCCTCGCTGCCTCCCTCGGTGTCTGCTTCACTGTCTCCCTCGCTGTCTCCCTCGCTGTCTCTCTCGCTGTCACCCACGCTGTCTCTCTCGCAGCCTCTCTCGCAGTCTCACTCGCTGTCTCCCTCGCTCTCTCCCTCGCTGTCTCTCTCGCAGTCTCTCTCGCAGTCACTCTCGCCGCCTCTCTCGCTGTCTCCCTCGCCGTCTCTCTCGCAGTCTCTCTCGCAGTCTCTCTCGCAGTCTCTCTCGCCGTCTCCCTCGCCGACTTCCTCACTGTCTCTCTCGCAGTCACTCTCGCTGTCTCCTTGGCTGTCTCCCTCGTTGTCTCCCTCGAAGTCTCTCTCGCAGTCTCACTCGCTGTCTCCCTCGCTGTCTCCCTCGCTGTCTCCCTCGCTGTCTACATCGCTGTCTCTCTCGCAGTCTCTCTCACTGTCTCTCTCGCTGTCTCCGTCTCTGTCTCCCTTGCAGTCTCTGTCGCTGTCTCCCACGCAGTCTCTCTCGCTGTCTCCCTCGCTTTCTCCCTCGCTGTCTCCCTCGCTGTCTCTCTCTCTGTCTCCCTTGCTGTGTCCCTCGCTGTCTCCTTCACTGTCTCCCTCGCAGTCTCTTTCGCTCTCTCTCTCGCTGTCTCTCTCGCAGTCTCTCTCGCCGTCTCTCTCGCAGTCTCTCTCGCTTCTCTCTCGCTGTCTCCCTCGCTGACTCCCTCACTGTCCCTCTCGCAGTCTCTCTCGCTGTCTCCTCGGCTGTCTCCCTCGCTGTCTCCCTCGAAGTCTCTCTCGCAGTCTCCCTCGCAGTCTCCCTCGCAGTCTCCCTCGCAGTCTCTCTCGCAGTCTCACTCGCTGTCTCCTTCGCTGTATCCCTCGCTGTCTCTCTCGCAGTCTCCCTCGCTGACTCCCTCACTGTCCCTCTCGCAGTCTCCCTCGCAGTCTCTCTCGCTGTCTCCCTCGCTGCCTCCCTCGGTGTCTGCTTCGCTGTCTCCCTCGCTGTCTCCCTCGCTGTCTAACTCGCTGTCTCTCTCGCTGTCTCTCTCGCTGTCTCTCTCGCTGTCTCGCTCGCTGTCTCCCTCGCAGTCTCTCTCGCAGTCTCTCCCGCAATCTCTCTGGCTGTCTCTCTATCAGTCTCTCTCGCAGTCTCTCTCACAGTCTCTCTCGCCGTCTCTCTCGCTGTCTCCCTCGCTGTCTCCCTCGCTGTCCCCCTCGAAGTCTCTCTCGCTGTCTCTCTCGCAATCTCTCTGGCTGTCTCTCTATCAGTCTCTCTCGCAGTCTCTCTCGCCGTCTCTCTCGCAGTCTACCTCGCTGTCTCCCTCGCTGTCTACCTCGCTGTCTCTCTCGCAGTCTCTCTCGCTGTCTCCGTCGCTGTCTCCCTCGCAGTCTCCCTCGCAGTCTCCCTCGCTGTCTCGATCGCTGTCTCCCTCGCTGTCTCTCTCGCAGTCTCTCTCGCAGTCTCTCTCGCTGTCTCCCTCGCAGTCTCTCCCGCCGTCTCACTCGCTGTCTCCCTCGCTGTCTCCCTCGCTGTCTCTCTCGCAGTCTCCCTCGCGGTCTCTCTCGCTGTCTCCCTCGCTGCCTCCCTCGGTGTCTGCCTCGGTGCCTCTCTCGCTGTATCCCTCGCTGTCTAACTCGCTGTCTCTCACGCTGTCTCTCTCGCTGTCTGCTTCGCTGTCTCCATCGCTGTCTCTCTTGCTGTCTCTCGGCGTCTCTCGCTGCCTCCCTCGCTGTCTCTCTCGCTCTCTCTCGCTGTCTCTCTCGCTGTCACCCTCGCAGTCTCTCTCGCTGTGTCCTTCGCTGTCTCCCTCGCTGTCTCCCTCGCTGTCTCTCTCGCTGTCTCTCGCTGCCTCCCTCGCTGTCTCTCTCGCTCTCTCTCGCTGTCTCTCTCGCAGCCTCTCTCGCAGTCTCACTCGCTGTCTCCCTCGCTCTCTCCCTCGCTGTCTCTCTCGCAGTCTCTCTCGCAGTCACTCTCGCCGTCTCTCTCGCCGTCTCCCTCGCCGTCTCTCTCGCAGTCTCTCTCGCAGTCTCTCTCGCAGTCTCTCTCGCCGTCTCCCTCGCCGACTTCCTCACTGTCTCTCTCGCAGTCACTCTCGCTGTCTCCTTGGCTGTCTCCCTCGCTGTCTCCCTCGAAGTCTCTCTCGCAGTCTCACTCGCTGTCTCCCTCGCTGTCTCCCTCGCTGTCTCCCTCGCTGTCTACATTGCTGTCTCTCTTGCAGTCTCTCTCACTGTCTCTCTCGCTGTCTCCGTCGCTGTCTCCCTTGCAGTCTCTGTCGCTGTCTCCCACGCAGTCTCTCTCGCTGTCTCCCTCGCTTTCTCCGTCGCTGTCTCCCTCGCTGTCTCTCTCTCTGTCTCCCTTGCTGTGTCCCTCGCTGTCTCCTTCACTGTCTCCCTCGCAGTCTCTTTCGCTCTCTCTCTCACTGTCTCTCTCGCAGTCTCTCTCGCCGTCTCTCTCGCCGTCTCCCTCGCTGACTCCCTCACTGTCTCTCTCGCAGTCACTCTCGCTGTCTCCTCGGCTGTCTCCGTCGCTGTCTACATCGCTGTCTCTCTCGCAGTCTCTCTCACTGTCTCTCTCGCTGTCTCCGTCGCTGTCTCCCTTGCAGTCTCTGTCACTGTCTCCCTCGCAGACTCTCTCGCTGTCTCCCTCGCTTTCTCCCTCGCTCTCTCCCTCGCTGTCTATCTCTCTGTCTCCCTTGCTGTGTCCCTCGCTGTCTCCTTCACTGTCTCCCTCGCAGTCTCTTTCGCTCTCTCTCTCGCAGTCTCTCGCTGTCTTTCGCTGTCTTTCTCGCTGTCTCCCACGCTGTCTCCCTTGCTGTCTCCAGCAGTCTCTCTCGCTGTCTCTCTTGCAGACTCCCTCGCAGTCTCT
Organism: Heterodontus francisci; assembly: GCF_036365525.1. Classification (NCBI taxonomy): domain Eukaryota; kingdom Metazoa; phylum Chordata; class Chondrichthyes; order Heterodontiformes; family Heterodontidae; genus Heterodontus; species Heterodontus francisci. The sequence goes on along the minus strand of NW_027140895.1, from coordinate 834,564 downwards.
CTCGAAGTCTGTCTCGCTGTCTCCCTCGCTGTCTCCCTCGCTGTCTCCCTCGCTATCTCCCTCACTGTCTCCCTCGCTGTCTCCCTCGCAGTCTCTCTTGCAGTCTCTCTCGCAGTCTCTCTCGCTGTCTCCCTTGCAGACTGCCTCACAGTCTCTCTCGCAGTCTCTTTCGCTGTCTCCCTCGCTGTCTCTCTCTCTGTCTCCCTCGCTGTCTCCCTCACTATCTCCCTCGCTGTCTCCCTCGCAGTCTTTCTCGATGTCTCTCTCGCTGTCTCTCACTGTCTCCCTCGCTGTCTCCCTCGCTGTCTCCCTCGCTGACTCCCTCGCTGTCTCTCTCGATGTCAATCGCTGTCTCTCGTTGTCTCTCTCGCTGTCTCCCTCGCAGTCTCTCGCTGTCTTTCGCTGTCTCTCTCGCTATCTCCCACGCTGTCTCCCTCGCTGTCTCTAGCAGTCTCTCTCGCTGTCTCTCTCGCAGACTCCCTCGCAGTCTCTCTTGCAGTCTCACTCGGTGTCTCCCTCGCAGTCTCCCTCACAGTCTCCCTCGCTGTCTCGCTCGCTGTCTCTCTCGCTGTCTCGCTCGCTGTCTCTCTCGCTGTCACCCTCGCTGTCTCTCTCGCAGTCTCTCTCGCAGTCTCTCTCGCTGTCTCCCTCGCAGTCTCTCCCGCCGTCTCACTCGCTGTCTCCCTCGCTGTCTCCCTCGCTGTCTCTCTCGCAGTCTCCCTCGCTATCTCTATCGCTGTCTCCCTCGCTGCCTCCCTCGGTGTCTGTCTCGGTGCCTCTCTCGCTGTCTCCCTCGCTGTCTAACTCGCTGTCTCTCGCGCTGTCTCTCTCGCTGTCTGCTTCGCTGTCTCCATCGCTGTCTCTCTTGCTGTCTCTCGCCGTCTCTCGCTGCCTCCCTCGCTGTCTCTCTCGCTCTCTCTCGCTGTCTCTCTCGCTGTCACCCTCGCAGTCTCTCTCGCTGTCTCCTTCGCTGTCTCCCTCGCTGTCTCCCTCGCTGTCTCTCTCGCTGTCTCTCGCTGCCTCCCTCGCTGCCTCTCTCGCTCTCTCTCGCTGTCTCTCTCGCTGTCACCCACGCTGTCTCTCTCGCAGCCTCTCTCGCAGTCTCACTCGCTGTCTCCCTCGCTGTCTCTCTCGCAGTCTCTCTCGCTGTCTCCCTCGCAGTCTCTCCCGCCGTCTCACTCGCTGTCTCCCTCGCTGTCTCCCTCGCTGTCTCTCTCGCAGTCTCCCTCGCTGTCTCTCTCGCTGTCTCCCTCGCTGCCTCCCTCGGTGTCTGCCTCGGTGCCTGTCTCGCTGTCTCCCTCGCTGTCTAACTCGCTGTCTCTCGCGCTGTCTCTCTCGCTGTCTGCTTCGCTGTCTCCATCGCTGTCTCTCTTGCTGTCTCTCGCCGTCTCTCGCTGCCTCCCTCGCTGTCTCTCTCGCTCTCTCTCGCTGTCTCTCTCGCTGTCACCCTCGCAGTCTCTCTCGCTGTCTCCTTCGCTGTCTCCCTCACTGTCTCCCTCGCTGTCTCTCTCGCTGTTTCCCTCGCAGTCTCTCTCACTGTCTCTCTCGCTGTCTCCGTCGCTGTTTCCCTCGCTGTTTCCCTCGCAGTCTCTCACGCAGTCTCTCTCGCTGTCTCTCTCGCTGTCTCTCTCGCTGTCCCCCTCGCTGCCCCCCTCGCTGTCCCCCTCGCTGTCCCCCTCGCAGTCTCTCGCTGTCTCCCTCGCAGTCTCTCTCCCTATCTCCCTCGCTGTCTAAATCGCTGTCTCCATCGCTGTCTCCCTCGCAGTCGCTCTCGCAGTCTCTCTCGCTGTCTCCCTCGCTCTCTCCCTCGCTGTCTCCCTCGCAGTCTCTCTCGCAGTCTCTCTCGCAGTCTCTCTCGCTGTCTCCCTCGCCGTCTCCCTCGCCGTCTCCCTCGCCGTCTGCCTCGCTGTCTCCCTCGCTGTCTCCCTCTCAGTCGCACTCGCAGTCTCTCTCGCTGTCTCTCTCGCTGTCTCGCTTGCTGTCTCCCTCGCAGTATCTCTCGCTGTTTCTCTCGCTGTCTCTCTCGCTGTCTCTCTCGCAGTCTCCCTCGCAGTCTCTCTCGCAGTCTCTCTCGCTGTCTCCCTCCCAGTCTCTCTCGCTGTCTCCCTCGCAGTCTCTCTCGCAGTCTCGCTCGCTGTCTCCCTCGCAGTCTCCCTCGCAGTCTCTCTCGCAGTCTCTCTCGCAGTCTCTCTCGCAGTCTTTCGCAGTCTCTCGCAGTCTCCCTGGCTGTCTCTCTCGCAGTCTCTCTCCCAGTCTCTCTCGTTGTCTCCTTCGCAGTCTCTCTCGCAGTCTCCCTCGCTGTCACCCTCGCATTCTCCCTCTCAGTCTCCCTCGCTGTCTCCCTCGCAGTCTCTCTCGCAGTTTCTCTCGCAGTCTCTCTTGCTGTCTCTCTCGCTGTCTCTCTCGCAGTCTCTCTCGCAGTCTCTCTCGCTGTCTCCCTTGCAGTCTCTCTCGCTGTCTCCCTCGCTGCCTCTCTCGCCGTCTCCCTCGCTGTCTCCCTCGCTGTCTCCCTCGCTGTCTCTCTCGCTTTCACCCTGGCTGTCTCTCTCGCAGTCTCTCTCGCAGTCTCCCTCGCTGTCTCCCTCGCAGTCTCTCTCGCTGTCTCTCTCGCTTTCGCCCTGGCTGTCTCTCTCGCAGTCTCTCTCGCAGTCTCCCTCGCTGTCTCCCTCGCAGTCTCTCTCTCTGTCTCCATCGCTGTCACCCTCGCTGTCTACCTCGCATTCTCTCTCGCAGTCTCTCTCGCTGTCTCCCTCGCTGTCTCCCTCGCTGTCTCTCTCGTTGTCTCCCTCGTAGTCTCTCTCGCTTTCTCCCTCGCTGTCTCCCTCGCTATCACCCTCGCAGTCTCTCTCACAGTCTCTCTCTCTGTCTCTCTCTCTGTCCCCCTCGCTGTCTCTCTCGCAGTCTCCTTCGCGGTCTCTCTCGCTGTCTCTCTCGCTGTCTCCCTCGCTGTCTCCCTCGCAGTCTCTCTCGCATTCTCGCTCGCTGTCTCCCTCGCAGTCTCTCTCGCAGTCCCTCTCGCTGTCTCCTTCGCAGTCTCTCTCGCAGTCTCCCTCGCTGTCTCCCTCGCAGTCTCCCTCGCTGTCTCCCTCGCAGTCTCCCTCGCTGTCTCCCTCGCTGTCTCTCTCGCAGTCTCTCTCGCAGTCTCTCTCGCAGTCTCTCTCGCAGTCTCCCGCGCTGTCTTCCGCGCTGTCTCCCGCTCTGTCTTTCTCGCTGTCTCTCTCGCTGTCTCCCTCGCAGTCTCCCTCGCAGTCTCCCTCGCTTTCTCCCTCGTTTTCTCCCTCGCTTTCTCCCTCGCTGTCTCACTCGCTGTCTCCCTCGCAGTCTCTCTCGCTGTCTCTCTCGCTGTCTCTCTCGCTGTCCCCCTCGCAGTCTCTCGCTGTCTCCCTCGCAGTCTCTCTCGCAGTCTCTCTCGCTGTCTCTCTCGCAGTCTCTCTCGCAGTCTCCCGCGCTGTCTTCCGCGCTGTCTCCCGCTCTGTCTCTCTCGCTGTCTCTCTCGCTGTCTCCCTCGCAGTCTCCCTCGCAGTCTCCCTCGCTTTCTCCCTCGTTTTCTCCCTCGCTTTCTCCCTCGCTGTCTCACTCGCTGTCTCCCTCGCAGTCGCTTTCGCTGTCTCCCTCGCTGTCTACCTCGCTGTCTCCCACGCTGTCTCTCCCGCTGTCTCCCTTGCAGTCTCTCTCTCTGCCTCCATCGCTGTCACCCTCGCTGTCTACCTCGCATTCTCTCTCGCAGTCTCTCTCGCTGTCTCCCTCGCTGTCTCCCTCGCTGTCTCTCTCGTTGTCTCCCTCGTAGTCTCTCTCGCTTTCTCCCTCGCTGTCTCCCTCGCTATCACCCTCGCAGTCTCTCTCACAGTCTCTCTCTCTGTCTCTCTCTCTGTCCCCCTCGCTGTCTCTCTCGCAGTCTCCTTCGCGGTCTCTCTCGCTGTCTCTCTCGCTGTCTTCCTCGCAGTCTCCCTCGCAGTCCCTCTCGCTGTCTCCTTCGCAGTCTCTCTCGCAGTCTCCCTCGCTGTCTCCCTCGCAGTCTCCCTCGCTGTCTCCCTCGCAGTCTCCCTCGCTGTCTCCCTCGCTGTCTCTCTCGCAGTCTCTCTCGCAGTCTCTCTCGCTGTCTCCGTCGCTGTTTCCCTCGCTGTTTCCCTCGCAGTCTCTCACGCAGTCTCTCTCGCTGTCTCTCTCGCTGTCTCTCTCGCTGTCCCCCTCGCTGCCCCCCTCGCTGTCCCCCTCGCTGTCCCCCTCGCAGTCTCTCGCTGTCTCCCTCGCAGTCTCTCTCCCTATCTCCCTCGCTGTCTAAATCGCTGTCTCCATCGCTGTCTCCCTCGCAGTCGCTCTCGCAGTCTCTCTCGCTGTCTCCCTCGCTCTCTCCCTCGCTGTCTCCCTCGCAGTCTCTCTCGCAGTCTCTCTCGCAGTCTCTCTCGCTGTCTCCCTCGCCGTCTCCCTCGCCGTCTCCCTCGCCGTCTGCCTCGCTGTCTCCCTCGCTGTTTCCCTCTCAGTCGCACTCGCAGTCTCTCTCGCTGTCTCTCTCGCTGTCTCGCTTGCTGTCTCCCTCGCAGTATCTCTCGCTGTTTCTCTCGCTGTCTCTCTCGCTGTCTCTCTCGCAGTCTCCCTCGCAGTCTCTCTCGCAGTCTCTCTCGCTGTCTCCCTCCCAGTCTCTCTCGCTGTCTCCCTCGCAGTCTCTCTCGCAGTCTCGCTCGCTGTCTCCCTCGCAGTCTCCCTCGCAGTCTCTCTCGCAGTCTCTCTCGCAGTCTCTCTCGCAGTCTTTCGCAGTCTCTCGCAGTCTCCCTGGCTGTCTCTCTCGCAGTCTCTCTCCCAGTCTCTCTCGTTGTCTCCTTCGCAGTCTCTCTCGCAGTCTCCCTCGCTGTCACCCTCGCATTCTCCCTCTCAGTCTCCCTCGCTGTCTCCCTCGCAGTCTCTCTCGCAGTTTCTCTCGCAGTCTCTCTTGCTGTCTCTCTCGCTGTCTCTCTCGCAGTCTCTCTCGCAGTCTCTCTCGCTGTCTCCCTTGCAGTCTCTCTCGCTGTCTCCCTCGCTGCCTCTCTCGCCGTCTCCCTCGCTGTCTCCCTCGCTGTCTCCCTCGCTGTCTCTCTCGCTTTCACCCTGGCTGTCTCTCTCGCAGTCTCTCTCGCAGTCTCCCTCGCTGTCTCCCTCGCAGTCTCTCTCGCTGTCTCTCTCGCTTTCGCCCTGGCTGTCTCTCTCGCAGTCTCTCTCGCAGTCTCCCTCGCTGTCTCCCTCGCAGTCTCTCTCTCTGTCTCCATCGCTGTCACCCTCGCTGTCTACCTCGCATTCTCTCTCGCAGTCTCTCTCGCTGTCTCCCTCGCTGTCTCCCTCGCTGTCTCTCTCGTTGTCTCCCTCGTAGTCTCTCTCGCTTTCTCCCTCGCTGTCTCCCTCGCTATCACCCTCGCAGTCTCTCTCACAGTCTCTCTCTCTGTCTCTCTCTCTGTCCCCCTCGCTGTCTCTCTCGCAGTCTCCTTCGCGGTCTCTCTCGCTGTCTCTCTCGCTGTCTCCCTCGCTGTCTCCCTCGCAGTCTCTCTCGCATTCTCGCTCGCTGTCTCCCTCGCAGTCTCTCTCGCAGTCCCTCTCGCTGTCTCCTTCGCAGTCTCTCTCGCAGTCTCCCTCGCTGTCTCCCTCGCAGTCTCCCTCGCTGTCTCCCTCGCAGTCTCCCTCGCTGTCTCCCTCGCTGTCTCTCTCGCAGTCTCTCTCGCAGTCTCTCTCGCAGTCTCTCTCGCAGTCTCCCGCGCTGTCTTCCGCGCTGTCTCCCGCTCTGTCTTTCTCGCTGTCTCTCTCGCTGTCTCCCTCGCAGTCTCCCTCGCAGTCTCCCTCGCTTTCTCCCTCGTTTTCTCCCTCGCTTTCTCCCTCGCTGTCTCACTCGCTGTCTCCCTCGCAGTCTCTCTCGCTGTCTCTCTCGCTGTCTCTCTCGCTGTCCCCCTCGCAGTCTCTCGCTGTCTCCCTCGCAGTCTCTCTCGCAGTCTCTCTCGCTGTCTCTCTCGCAGTCTCTCTCGCAGTCTCCCGCGCTGTCTTCCGCGCTGTCTCCCGCTCTGTCTCTCTCGCTGTCTCTCTCGCTGTCTCCCTCGCAGTCTCCCTCGCAGTCTCCCTCGCTTTCTCCCTCGTTTTCTCCCTCGCTTTCTCCCTCGCTGTCTCACTCGCTGTCTCCCTCGCAGTCGCTTTCGCTGTCTCCCTCGCTGTCTACCTCGCTGTCTCCCACGCTGTCTCTCCCGCTGTCTCCCTCGCAGTCTCTCTCTCTGTCTCCATCGCTGTCACCCTCGCTGTCTACCTCGCATTCTCTCTCGCAGTCTCTCTCGCTGTCTCCCTCGCTGTCTCCCTCGCTGTCTCTCTCGTTGTCTCCCTCGTAGTCTCTCTCGCTTTCTCCCTCGCTGTCTCCCTCGCTATCACCCTCGCAGTCTCTCTCACAGTCTCTCTCTCTGTCTCTCTCTCTGTCCCCCTCGCTGTCTCTCTCGCAGTCTCCTTCGCGGTCTCTCTCGCTGTCTCTCTCGCTGTCTTCCTCGCAGTCTCCCTCGCAGTCCCTCTCGCTGTCTCCTTCGCAGTCTCTCTCGCAGTCTCCCTCGCTGTCTCCCTCGCAGTCTCCCTCGCTGTCTCCCTCGCAGTCTCCCTCGCTGTCTCCCTCGCTGTCTCTCTCGCAGTCTCTCTCGCAGTCTCTCTCGCAGTCTCTCTCGCAGTCTCCCGCGCTGTCTTCCGCGCTGTCTCCCGCTCTGTCTCTCTCGCTGTCTCTCTCGCTGTCTCCCTCGCAGTCTCCCTCGCAGTCTCCCTCGCTTTCTCCCTCGTTTTCTCCCTCGCTTTCTCCCTCGCTGTCTCACTCGCTGTCTCCCTCGCAGTCGCTTTCGCTGTCTCCCTCGCTGTCTACCTCGCTGTCTCCCACGCTGTCTCTCCCGCTGTCTCCCTCGCAGTCTCTCTCTCTGTCTCCATCGCTGTCACCCTCGCTGTCTACCTCGCATTCTCTCTCGCAGTCTCTCTCGCTGTCTCCCTCGCTGTCTCCCTCGCTGTCTCTCTCGTTGTCTCCCTCGTAGTCTCTCTCGCTTTCTCCCTCGCTGTCTCCCTCGCTATCACCCTCGCAGTCTCTCTCACAGTCTCTCTCTCTGTCTCTCTCTCTGTCCCCCTCGCTGTCTCTCTCGCAGTCTCCTTCGCGGTCTCTCTCGCTGTCTCTCTCGCTGTCTCCCTCGCAGTCTCCCTCGCAGTCCCTCTCGCTGTCTCCTTCGCAGTCTCTCTCGCAGTCTCCCTCGCTGTCTCCCTCGCAGTCTCCCTCGCTGTCTCCCTCGCAGTCTCCCTCGCTGACTCCCTCGCTGTCTCTCTCGCAGTCTCTCTCGCAGTCTCTCTCGCAGTCTCTCTCGCAGTCTCCCGCGCTGTCTTCCGCGCTGTCTCCCGCTCTGTCTTTCTCGCTGTCTCTCTCGCTGTCTCCCTCGCAGTCTCCCTCGCAGTCTCCCTCGCTTTCTCCCTCGTTTTCTCCCTCGCTTTCTCCCTCGCTGTCTCACTCGCTGTCTCCCTCGCAGTCTCTCTCGCTGTCTCTCTCGCTGTCTCTCTCGCTGTCCCCCTCGCAGTCTCTCGCTGTCTCCCTCGCAGTCTCTCTCGCAGTCTCTCTCGCTGTCTCTCTCGCAGTCTCTCTCGCAGTCTCCCGCGCTGTCTTCCGCGCTGTCTCCCGCTCTGTCTCTCTCGCTGTCTCTCTCGCTGTCTCCCTCGCAGTCTCCCTCGCAGTCTCCCTCGCTTTCTCCCTCGTTTTCTCCCTCGCTTTCTCCCTCGCTGTCTCACTCGCTGTCTCCCTCGCAGTCGCTTTCGCTGTCTCCCTCGCTGTCTACCTCGCTGTCTCCCACGCTGTCTCTCCCGCTGTCTCTCTCGCTGTCTCTCTCGTGTCTCCCTCGCAGTATCTCTCGCTGTCTCTCTCGCTGTCTCTCTCGCTGTCTCTCTCGCTGTTTCTCTCGCTGTCTCACTTGCTGTCTCTCTCGCAGTCTCCCTCGCAGTCTCTCTCGCAGTCTCTCTCGCAGTCTCTCTCGCAGTCTCTCTCGCTGTCTCCCTCGCAGTCTCTCTCGCAGTCTCGCTCGCTGTCTCCCTCTCTGACACTCTCTATCACTCTCTGACACTCTCTGACTCTCACTATCACTCTCTGACACTCTCTGACACTCTCTGACACTCTCTGACAATCTCTGACACTCTCTGACACTCTCGGACACTCACTATCACTCCCTGACACTATCTGACATTCTCAGACACTCTCGGGAACTCTCTATCACTCTCTGACACTCTCTATCACTCTCTGACACTCTCTGACTCTCACTATCACTCTCTGACACTCTCTGACTCTCTCAGACACTCTCTATCACTCTCTGACTCTCTCTGTCACTCTCCATCACTCTCTCTCACTCTCTATCACTCTCTGACAACCTCAGACACTCTCTGACACTCTCAGACATTCTCTATCACACTCTGGCACTCACTATCACTCTCTGACACTCTCTGACACTCTCTGACACTGCCTGACACTCTCTATCACACTCTATTACTCTCTGACACTCTCTGACAATCTCTGACACTCTCTGACACGCTCTATCACTCTCTATCACTCTCTGACACGCTCTGACACTCACTATCACTCTCTGACACTCTCTGACACTCTCTATCACTCTCTGACACTCTCTGACACTCTCTGACTCTCTCTATCACTCTCTGACACTCTCTGACACTCTCTATCACTCACGATCACTCTCCATCACTCACAATCAATCTCCGAAAATCTCTGACACTCTCTGACACTCCCTATCACTCTCTGACACTCTCTGACACTCTCTGACTCTCTCTGACACTCTCAGACACTCTCTGATAGTCTCTGACAGTCACTATCACTCTCTGACACTCTCTGACACTCACTATCACTCTCTGACACTCTCTGACACTCTCTGACACTCCCTATCACTCTCTGACACTCTCCATCACCCTCTATCACCCTCTCTCACTCTCTGACACTCTCTGACAATCTCAGACACTCTCAGACACTCACTATCACTCTCTGATACTCTCTGACACTTTCAGAAACTCTCAGACACTCTCTGACACTCACTATCACTGTCTGACACTCACTCACACTCTCTGAGACTCCCTATCACTCTCTGACACTCTCTATCACCCTCTGTCACCCTCTATCACTCTCTGACACTCTCTGACACTCTCAGACACTCTCAGACACTTTCAGACACTCACTATCACTCTCTGACACTCTCTGACACTTTCAGACACTCTCTGACACTCCCTATCACTCTCTGACACTCTCTATCACCCTCTATCACCCTCTCTCACTCTCTGACACTCTCTGACACTCTCTGACACTCTCAGACACTCTCAGACACTCACTATCACTCTCTGATACTCTCTGACACTTTCAGACACTCTCAGACACTCTCTGACACTCACTATCACTGTCTGACACTCACTCACACTCTCTGACACTCCCTATCACTCTCTGACACTCTCTATCACCCTCTATCACCCTCTATTACTCTCTGACACTCTCTGACACTCTCTGACACTCTCAGACTCTCTCAGACACTCTCAGACACCCACTATCACTCTCTGACACTCTCTGACACTTTCAGACACTCTCTGACACTTTCAGACACTCTCAGACACTCACTATCACTCTCTGACACTCTCTGCCACTCTATGACACTCTCTGACACTCTCTGACACTCTCTATCACTCACGATCACTCTCCATCACTCACAATCAATCTCCGAAAATCTCTGACACTCTCTGACACTCCCTATCACACTCTGACACTCTCTGACACTCTCTGACTCTCTCTGACACTCTCAGACTCTCTCTGATAGTCTCTGACAGTCACTATCACTCTCTGACACTCTCTGACACTCACTATCACTCTCTGACACTCTCTGACACTCTCTGACACTCCCTATCACTCTCTGACACTCTCTATCACCCTCTATCACCCTCTCTCACTCTGTGACACTCTCTGACACTCTCTGACACTCTCAGACACTCTCAGACACTCACTATCACTCTCTGACACTTTCAGACACTCTCAGACACTCTCTGACACTCACTATCACTGTCTGACACTCTCTCACACTCTCTGACACTCCCTATCACTCTCTGACACTCTCTATCACCCTCTATCACCCTCTATCACTCTCTGACACTCTCTGACACTCTCTGACACTTTCAGACACTCTCAGACACTCTCAGACACTCACTATCACTCTCTGACACTCTCTGACACTTTCAGACACTCTCAGACACTCACTATCACTCTCTGACACTCTCTGCCACTCTATGACACTCTCTGACACTCACTATCACTCTCTGACTATCTCTGACACTTACTATCACTTTCTGACACTATCTGACACTCTCTGACACTCTCTATCACTCTGTGACACTCTCTGACACTCACTATCACTCTCTGACACTCTCTGACACTGTCTGACACTCTCTATCACTCTCTGACACTGTCTGACACGCTCTGACACTCATTATCACTCCCTGACACTCTCTGACACTCTCAGACACCCACTATCACTCTCTGCCACTCTCTGCCACTCTATGACACTCTCTAACACTCACTATCACTCTCTGACACTCTCTGAAACTTACTATCACTCTCTGACACTCTCTGACACTCTCTGACACTCTCTATCACTGTGTGACACTCTCTGAAACTCACTATCACTCTATGAAACTCTCTGACACTCTCTGACACTCTCTGACACTCACTATCACTCTCTGACACTCTCTGACTCTCTCTGACACTCACTATCACTTCCTGACACTCTTTGACAATCTCCGACACTCTCGGGCACTCACTATCACTCCATGACACTCTCTATCACTGTCTGACACTCTTTGACACTTTCTATCACTCTCTGACTCTCTCTGACACTCTCTATCACCCTCTATCATTCTCTATCACTCTCAATCACTCTCTGACAATCTCAGACACTCTCTGACACTCTCTGACACTCACTATCACTCTCTGACATTCTCTGACACTCTCTATCACACTCTCTTACTCTCTCACACTCTCTGACACTCTCTGACCCTCTCGGACACGCACTATCACTCTATGGCACTCTCTATCACTGTCTGACACAATTTGACACTTTCTATCACTCTCTGACACTCTCTGACACTCTCAGACACTCACAATCACTCTCTGACACTCTCTATCACTCTCTGACACTCTCTATCACTCTTTGGCACTCTCTATCACTCTCTGACACTCTCTGACACTCTCTGACATTCACTGACACTCTCTGACAATCTCAGACACTCTCTGACACACTCAGACACTCACCATCACTCTCTGACATTCTCTAGCTCGCTCTGACTCTCTCTGACACTCTCAATCACTCTCAATCACTCTCTATCACTCTCTGACACTCTCTGACACTCTTTGACACTCTCAGACACTCACTATCACTCTCTGACACTCTCTATCTCTCTCTGACACTCTTTGACACTCTCAATCACTCTCAATCACTCTCTATCACTCTCTATGACTCTCTATCACTCTCTGACACTCTCTGACACTCTTTGACACCCTCAGACACTCACTATCACTCTCTGACACTCTCTGACACTCTCTGACACTCTCTATCACTCTCTATCACTCTCCATCACTTTCTGTCACTCACTGACACTCTCTGACAATCGCAGACACTCTCTGACAATCTCAGACACTCATTATCACTCTCTGAGACTCTCTATCTCTCTCTGACACTCTCTGACACTCTCTGACAATCTCTGACACTCTCTGACACTCTCTGACACTCTCAATCACTCTCGATCACTCTCTGTCACACTCTGTCACTCTCTGACAATCTTTGACACTCTCAGACACTCACTGTCACTCTCTTACATTCTCTATAACTCTCTGACACTCTTTGACACTTTCTATCACTCTCTGACACTCTCTGACACTCTCTGACAATCTCAGACACTCACTGACACTCTCTGACACTCTATATCACTCTCTGACACTCTCTGACACTCTCTATCATTCACTATCACTCTCTGACACTCTCTGACACTCACTATCACTCTCTGACACTCTCTGACACTTACTATCACTCTCTGACAGTATCTGACACTCTCTGACACTCCCTATCACTCTGTGACACTCTCTGAAATTCACTATCACTCTCTGACACTCTCTGATACTCTCTGACACTCTCTGACACTCACTATCACTCTCTGACACTCTCTGACACTCTCTGACATTCTCTATCACTCTCTGACAATCTGTGACACTCTCTGACAATCTCTGACACTCACTCTCACTCCCTGACGCTCTCTGATACTCTCTGACACTCTCTGACACTCACTATCACTCTCTGATACTCTCCGACACTCTCTGACACTCACTATCTCTCTATGACACTCTCTATCACTGTGTGACACTCTTTGACACTTTCTATCACTCTCTGACTCTCTCTGACACTCTCTATCACTCTCTCTCACTCTCTAACACTCTCTGACAACCTCAGACACTCTCTGACACTCTCAGACACTCACTATCACTCTCTGACACTCACTATCACTCTCTGACACTCTCGGACACTCTCTATCACACTCTATTACTCTCTGACACTCTCTGACAATCTCTGACACTCTCGGACACGCACTATCACGCTATGACACTCTCTATCACTGTCTGACACTCTTTGACACTTTCTATCACCCTCTGACAATCTCAGACACTCTCTGACACTCTCAGACACTCACAATCACTCTCTGGCACTCTCTATCACTCTCTGACACCCTCTGACACTCTCTATCACTCTCTGACAATCACTGACACTCTGACAATCTCAGACACTCTTTGACACACTCAGACACTCACAATCACTCTCTGACACTCTCTATATCTCTCTGACACTCTCTGACACTCTCAATCACTCTCAATCACGCTCAATCACTCTCTATCACTCTCTATCACTCTCTGACACTCTCTGACACTCTCATACTCTCACTATCAATCTCTGACACTCTCTATCACTCTCTGACACTCTCTGACACTCTCTGACACTCTCTATCACTCTCTATCACTCTCTATCACTCTCTGACACTCTCTGACACTCACTGACTCTCTCTGACAATCTCAGACACTCTCTGACACACTCAGACACTCATTATCACTCTCTGAGACTCTCTATCTCTCTCTGACACTCTCTGACACTCTCAATCACTCTCTATCACTCTCTGACACTCTCTGACACTCTCTGACACTCTGTGACACTCTCAGACACTCACTATCACGCTCTGACATTCTCTATAACTCTCTGACACTCTTTGACACTTTCTATCACTCTCTGACACTCTCTGACAATCTCAGACACTCTCTGACACTCTCTGACACTCTCTATCACTCTCTATCACTCTCTGACACTCTCTGACACTCTCGGACACTCTCTATCACTCTCTGACACTCTCTGACACTCGATATCACTCTCTGACACTCTCTGACTCTCTCTGACACTCTCTATCACTCTCTGACACTCTCTGACACTCTCTGACACTCTCTATCACTCTATGACACTCTCTGACACTCACTGTCAATCTCTGTCACTCTCTGACACTCTCTGACACTCTCTATCACTCTCTGACACTCTCGGACACTCTCTATCACTCTCTATCACTCTCTGACACTCTCTGACACCCTCAGACACTCTCTGAAACTCTCTGACACTCTCAGGCACTCACTAACACTCTCTGACACTCTCTGACTCTCACTATCACTCACTGACACTCTCTGACACTCTCTGACACTCTCTATCACGCTCTATCACTCTCTGACACTCTCTGACACTCTCCGACACTCTCTGACACTCTCTGACACTCTCAGGCACTCTCTACCAATAACGTTCACTCTCTGACCCTCTCTGACACTCTCTGACACTATCGATCACTCTCTGACAATCTCAGACACTCTCTTGCTCTCTCTGACACTCACTATCACTCTCTATCACTCTCTGACACTATGTGACACTCTCAGACACTCTCAGACACTCACTTTCACTCTCTGACACTCTCTGAAACTCACTATCACTCTCTGACACTCTCTGACACTCCGTATAACTCTCTGACCCTCTGTTCAACTCTCTGACACTCTCTCACACTCCCTGACACTCTCTGCCAATCTCAGACACTCTCAGACACTCACTATCACTCTCTGATACACTCTGACACTCAATATCACTCTCTGACACTCTCTATCACTCTCTGACACTCTCAGACACTCTCTGACAATCTCAGACACTCTCAGAAACTCACTATCACTCTCTGATACTCTCTGACACTCAATATCATTCTCTGACACTCTCTATCACTCTCTGACACTCTCAGACACTCTCTGACACTCTCTGACACTCTCTGACACTCACTATCACTCTCTGACACTCTCAAACACTCACTATCACTCTCTGACACTCTCTGACACTCACTGTCACTCTCTAGAACTCTCTGACACTCTCTGACACTCTCTGAAACTCTCTGACACTCTGAGACACTCTCAGACACTCTCAGACACTCTCAGACGCTCACTATCACTCTCTGAAACACACTATCACTCTCTGATACTCTCTGACACTCTCGATCACTCTCTGACACTCTCTGACACTCTCTATCACTCTCGGACACTCTCTGACACTCTCAGACACTCACTATCACTCTCTGAAACTCACTATCACTCTTTGACACTCTCTGACACTCTCTGACACTCTCGATCACTCTCGATCACTCTCTGACACTCTCTATCTCTCTCTATCACTCTCTGACAATCTCTGACACTCTCAGACACTCTCTAACACTCTCTATCACTCTCTGACACTCTCGGACACTCTCTGACAATCTCTATCACTCTCTGACACTCTCTATCACTCTCTGACACTCTCTGTCACTTTCTGACACTCTCTGACACTCTCTATCACTCTCTGACACTCTCTGACACTCTCTGACACTCTCTATAACTCTCTGACACTCTCTGACACTCTCGATCACTCACGATCACTCTCCATCACTCACAATCAATCTCCGAAAATTTTTGACACTCTCTCACACTCTCTATCACTCTCTGCCACTCTCTGACACTCTTTGACACTCTCTATCACTCTCCGACTCACTCTGACACTCTCAGACACTCTCAGACACTCTCTGATAGTCTCTGACAGTCACTACCACTCTCTGACACTCTCTGACACTCACTATCACTCTCTGACACTCCATGACACTCTCTGACACTCCCTATCACTCTCTGACACTCTATCACCCTCTATCACTCTCTGACACTCTCTGACACTTTCAGACACTCTCAGACACTCTCTGACACTCACTTTCACTCTCTGACACTCTCTGACACTCTCTGACACTCCCTATCACTCTCTGACACTCTCTATCACCCTCTATCACTCTCTGACACTCTCTGACACTCTCAGACACTCTCAGACACTCACTATCACTCTCTGACACTCTCTGACACTTTCAGACACTCTCAGACACTCACTATCACTCTCTGACACTCTCTGCCACTCTCTGACACTCTCTGACACTCACTATCACTCTCTGACACTCTCTGACACTTACTATCACTTTCTGACACTATCTGACACTCTCTATCACTCTGTGACACTCTCTGACACTCTCAGACACCCACTATCAATCTCTGACACTCTCTGCCACTCTATGACACTCTCTATCACTCTCTATCACTCTCTGACACTCTCAGACACTCTCGGACACTCTCTGATAGTCTCTGACAGTCACTATCGCTCTCTATCACTCTCTGACACGCTCTGACACTCACTATCACTCTCTGATACTCTCTGACACTCAATATCACTCTCTGACACTCTCTATCACTCTCTGACACTCTCAGACACTCACTATCACTCTCTGACACTCTCTGACACTCACTGTCACTCACGAGAACTCTCTGACACTCTCTGACTCTCTCTGAAACTCTCTGACACTCTGAGACACTCTCAGACACTCTCAGACACTCTCAGACACTCACTATAACTCTCTGAAACACACTATCACTCTCTGACACTCTCTGACACTCTCGATCACTCTCTGACACTCTCTGACACTCTCTATCACTCTCGGACCCTCTCTGACACTCTCAGACACTCACTATCACTCTCTGAAACTCACTATCACTCTCTGACACTCTCTGACACTCTCTGACACTCTTGATCACTCTCGATCACTCTCTGACACTCTCTGACACTCTCTATCACTCTCTGACACTCTCGGACACTCTCTGACACTCTCTATCACTCTCTATCACTCTCTGACACTCTCTGACACTCTCTATCACTCTCTGACACTCTCTGACACTCTCTATCACTCTCTGACACTCTCTGACACTCTCTGACACTCTCTATCACTCTCTGACACTCTCTGACACTCTCTATCACTCACGATCACTCTCCATCACCCACAATCAATCTCCGAAAATTTCTGACACTCTCTGACACTCTCTATCACTCTCTGACACTCTCTGACACTCTTTGACACTCTCTATCACTCACTGACACTCTCTGACACTCTTTGACACTCTCTATCACGCTCTATCACTCTCTGACACTCTCTGACACTCTCCGACACTCTCTGACACTCTCTGACACTCTCAGGCACTCTCTACCAATAACGTTCACTCTCTGACCCTCTCTGACACTCTCTGACACTATCGATCACTCTCTGACAATCTCAGACACTCTCTTGCTCTCTCTGACACTCACTATCACTCTCTATCACTCTCTGACACTATGTGACACTCTCAGACACTCTCAGACACTCACTTTCACTCTCTGACACTCTCTGAAACTCACTATCACTCTCTGACACTCTCTGACACTCCGTATAACTCTCTGACCCTCTGTTCAACTCTCTGACACTCTCTCACACTCCCTGACACTCTCTGCCAATCTCAGACACTCTCAGACACTCACTATCACTCTCTGATACACTCTGACACTCAATATCACTCTCTGACACTCTCTATCACTCTCTGACACTCTCAGACACTCTCTGACAATCTCAGACACTCTCAGAAACTCACTATCACTCTCTGATACTCTCTGACACTCAATATCACTCTCTGACACTCTCTCTCACTCTCTGACACTCTCAGACACACTCTGACACTCTCTGACACTCTCTGACACTCACTATCACTCTCTGACACTCTCAAACACTCACTATCACTCTCTGACACTCTCTGACACTCACTGTCACTCTCTAGAACTCTCTGACACTCTCTGACACTCTCTGAAACTCTCTGACACTCTGAGACACTCTCAGACACTCTCAGACACTCTCAGACACTCACTATCACTCTCTGAAACACACTATCACTCTCTGATACTCTCTGACACTCTCGATCACTCTCTGACACTCTCTGACACTCTCTATCACTCTCGGACACTCTCTGACACTCTCAGACACTCACTATCACTCTCTGAAACTCACTATCACTCTTTGACACTCTCTGACACTCTTTGACACTCTCGATCACTCTCGATCACTCTCTGACACTCTCTATCTCTCTCTATCACTCTCTGACACTCTCTGACACTCTCAGACACTCTCTAACACTCTCTATCACTCTCTGACACTCTCGGACACTCTCTGACAATCTCTATCACTCTCTGACACTCTGTATCACTCTCTGACACTCTCTGACACTCTCTGTCACTTTCTGACACTCTCTGACACTCTCTATCACTCTCTGACACTCTCTGACACTCTCTGACACTCTCTATAACTCTCTGACACTCTCTGACACTCTCGATCACTCACGATCACTCTCCATCACTCACAATCTATCTCCGAAAATTTCTGACACTCTCTCACACTCTCTATCACTCTCTGCCACTCTCTGACACTCTTTGACACTCTCTATCACTCTCCGACTCACTCTGACACTCTCAGACACTCTCAGACACTCTCTGATAGTCTCTGACAGTCACTACCACTCTCTGACACTCTCTGACACTCACTATCACTCTCTGACACTCTCTGACACTCTCTGACACTCCCTATCACTCTCTGACACTCTATCACCCTCTATCACTCTCTGACACTCTCTGACACTTTCAGACACTCTCAGACACTCTCTGACACTCACTTTCACTCTCTGACACTCTCTGACACTCTCTGACACTCCCTATCACTCTCTGACACTCTCTATAACCCTCTATCACTCTCTGACACTCTCTGACACTCTCAGACACTCTCAGACACTCACTATCACTCTCTGACACTCTCTGACACTTTCAGACACTCTCAGACACTCACTATCACTCTCTGACACTCTCTGCCACTCTCTGACACTCTCTGACACTCACTATCACTCTCTGACACTCTCTGACACTTACTATCACTTTCTGACACTATCTGACACTCTCTATCACTCTGTGACAATCTCTGACACTCTCAGACACCCACTATCAATCTCTGACACTCTCTGCCACTCTATGACACTCTCTATCACTCTCTATCACTCTCTGACACTCTCAGACACTCTCGGACACTCTCTGACACTCTCTGACACTCACTATCACTCTCTGATACTCTCTGACACTCAATATCACTCTCTGACACTCTCTATCACTCTCTGACACTCTCAGACACTCACTATCACTCTCTGACACTCTCTGACACTCACTGTCACTCACGAGAACTCTCTGACACTCTCTGACTCTCTCTGAAACTCTCTGACACTCTGAGACACTCTGAGACACTCTCAGACACTCTCAGACACTCACTATAACTCTCTGAAACACACTATCACTCTCTGACACTCTCTGACACTCTCGATCACTCTCTGACACTCTCTGACACTCTCTATCACTCTCGGACCCTCTCTGACACTCTCAGACACTCACTATCACTCTCTGAAACTCACTATCACTCTCTGACACTCTCTGACACTCTCTGACACTCTCTGACACTCTTGATCACTCTCGATCACTCTCTGACACTCTCTGACACTCTCTATCACTCTCTGACACTCTCGGACACTCTCTGACACTCTCTATCACTCTCTATCACTCTCTGACACTCTCTGACACTCTCTATCACTCTCTGACACTCTCTGACACTCACTGACTCTCTCTGACAATCTCAGACACTCTCTGACACACTCAGACACTCATTATCACTCTCTGAGACTCTCTATCTCTCTCTGACACTCTCTGACACTCTCAATCACTCTCTATCACTCTCTGACACTCTCTGACACTCTCTGACACTCTCTGACACTCTCAGACACTCACTATCACGCTCTGACATTCTCTATAACTCTCTGACACTCTTTGACACTTTCTATCACTCTCTGACACTCTCTGACAATCTCAGACACTCTCTGACACTCTCTGACACTCTCTATCACTCTCTATCACTCTCTGACACTCTCTGACACTCTCGGACACTCTCTATCACTCTCTGACACTCTCTGACACTCGATATCACTCTCTGACACTCTCTGACTCTCTCTGACACTCTCTATCACTCTCTGACACTCTCTGACACTCTCTGACACTCTCTATCACTCTATGACACTCTCTGACACTCACTGTCAATCTCTGTCACTCTCTGACACTCTCTGACACTCTCTATCACTCTCTGACACTCTCGGACACTCTCTATCACTCTCTATCACTCTCTGACACTCTCTGACACCCTCAGACACTCTCTGAAACTCTCTGACACTCTCAGGCACTCACTAACACTCTCTGACACTCTCTGACTCTCACTATCACTCACTGACACTCTCTGACACTCTCTGACACTCTCTATCACGCTCTATCACTCTCTGACACTCTCTGACACTCTCCGACACTCTCTGACACTCTCTGACACTCTCAGGCACTCTCTACCAATAACGTTCACTCTCTGACCCTCTCTGACACTCTCTGACACTATCGATCACTCTCTGACAATCTCAGACACTCTCTTGCTCTCTCTGACACTCACTATCACTCTCTATCACTCTCTGACACTATGTGACACTCTCAGACACTCTCAGACACTCACTTTCACTCTCTGACACTCTCTGAAACTCACTATCACTCTCTGACACTCTCTGACACTCCGTATAACTCTCTGACCCTCTGTTCAACTCTCTGACACTCTCTCACACTCCCTGACACTCTCTGCCAATCTCAGACACTCTCAGACACTCACTATCACTCTCTGATACACTCTGACACTCAATATCACTCTCTGACACTCTCTATCACTCTCTGACACTCTCAGACACTCTCTGACAATCTCAGACACTCTCAGAAACTCACTATCACTCTCTGATACTCTCTGACACTCAATATCATTCTCTGACACTCTCTATCACTCTCTGACACTCTCAGACACTCTCTGACACTCTCTGACACTCTCTGACACTCACTATCACTCTCTGACACTCTCAAACACTCACTATCACTCTCTGACACTCTCTGACACTCACTGTCACTCTCTAGAACTCTCTGACACTCTCTGACACTCTCTGAAACTCTCTGACACTCTGAGACACTCTCAGACACTCTCAGACACTCTCAGACGCTCACTATCACTCTCTGAAACACACTATCACTCTCTGATACTCTCTGACACTCTCGATCACTCTCTGACACTCTCTGACACTCTCTATCACTCTCGGACACTCTCTGACACTCTCAGACACTCACTATCACTCTCTGAAACTCACTATCACTCTTTGACACTCTCTGACACTCTCTGACACTCTCGATCACTCTCGATCACTCTCTGACACTCTCTATCTCTCTCTATCACTCTCTGACAATCTCTGACACTCTCAGACACTCTCTAACACTCTCTATCACTCTCTGACACTCTCGGACACTCTCTGACAATCTCTATCACTCTCTGACACTCTCTATCACTCTCTGACACTCTCTGTCACTTTCTGACACTCTCTGACACTCTCTATCACTCTCTGACACTCTCTGACACTCTCTGACACTCTCTATAACTCTCTGACACTCTCTGACACTCTCGATCACTCACGATCACTCTCCATCACTCACAATCAATCTCCGAAAATTTTTGACACTCTCTCACACTCTCTATCACTCTCTGCCACTCTCTGACACTCTTTGACACTCTCTATCACTCTCCGACTCACTCTGACACTCTCAGACACTCTCAGACACTCTCTGATAGTCTCTGACAGTCACTACCACTCTCTGACACTCTCTGACACTCACTATCACTCTCTGACACTCTCTGACACTCTCTGACACTCCCTATCACTCTCTGACACTCTATCACCCTCTATCACTCTCTGACACTCTCTGACACTTTCAGACACTCTCAGACACTCTCTGACACTCACTTTCACTCTCTGACACTCTCTGACACTCTCTGACACTCCCTATCACTCTCTGACACTCTCTATCACCCTCTATCACTCTCTGACACTCTCTGACACTCTCAGACACTCTCAGACACTCACTATCACTCTCTGACACTCTCTGACACTTTCAGACACTCTCAGACACTCACTATCACTCTCTGACACTCTCTGCCACTCTCTGACACTCTCTGACACTCACTATCACTCTCTGACACTCTCTGACACTTACTATCACTTTCTGACACTATCTGACACTCTCTATCACTCTGTGACACTCTCTGACACTCTCAGACACCCACTATCAATCTCTGACACTCTCTGCCACTCTATGACACTCTCTATCACTCTCTATCACTCTCTGACACTCTCAGACACTCTCGGACACTCTCTGATAGTCTCTGACAGTCACTATCGCTCTCTATCACTCTCTGACACGCTCTGACACTCACTATCACTCTCTGATACTCTCTGACACTCAATATCACTCTCTGACACTCTCTATCACTCTCTGACACTCTCAGACACTCACTATCACTCTCTGACACTCTCTGACACTCACTGTCACTCACGAGAACTCTCTGACACTCTCTGACTCTCTCTGAAACTCTCTGACACTCTGAGACACTCTCAGACACTCTCAGACACTCTCAGACACTCACTATAACTCTCTGAAACACACTATCACTCTCTGACACTCTCTGACACTCTCGATCACTCTCTGACACTCTCTGACACTCTCTATCACTCTCGGACCCTCTCTGACACTCTCAGACACTCACTATCACTCTCTGAAACTCACTATCACTCTCTGACACTCTCTGACACTCTCTGACACTCTTGATCACTCTCGATCACTCTCTGACACTCTCTGACACTCTCTATCACTCTCTGACACTCTCGGACACTCTCTGACACTCTCTATCACTCTCTATCACTCTCTGACACTCTCTGACACTCTCTATCACTCTCTGACACTCTCTGACACTCTCTATCACTCTCTGACACTCTCTGACACTCTCTGACACTCTCTATCACTCTCTGACACTCTCTGACACTCTCTATCACTCACGATCACTCTCCATCACCCACAATCAATCTCCGAAAATTTCTGACACTCTCTGACACTCTCTATCACTCTCTGACACTCTCTGACACTCTTTGACACTCTCTATCACTCACTGACACTCTCTGACACTCTTTGACACTCTCTATCACGCTCTATCACTCTCTGACACTCTCTGACACTCTCCGACACTCTCTGACACTCTCTGACACTCTCAGGCACTCTCTACCAATAACGTTCACTCTCTGACCCTCTCTGACACTCTCTGACACTATCGATCACTCTCTGACAATCTCAGACACTCTCTTGCTCTCTCTGACACTCACTATCACTCTCTATCACTCTCTGACACTATGTGACACTCTCAGACACTCTCAGACACTCACTTTCACTCTCTGACACTCTCTGAAACTCACTATCACTCTCTGACACTCTCTGACACTCCGTATAACTCTCTGACCCTCTGTTCAACTCTCTGACACTCTCTCACACTCCCTGACACTCTCTGCCAATCTCAGACACTCTCAGACACTCACTATCACTCTCTGATACACTCTGACACTCAATATCACTCTCTGACACTCTCTATCACTCTCTGACACTCTCAGACACTCTCTGACAATCTCAGACACTCTCAGAAACTCACTATCACTCTCTGATACTCTCTGACACTCAATATCACTCTCTGACACTCTCTCTCACTCTCTGACACTCTCAGACACACTCTGACACTCTCTGACACTCTCTGACACTCACTATCACTCTCTGACACTCTCAAACACTCACTATCACTCTCTGACACTCTCTGACACTCACTGTCACTCTCTAGAACTCTCTGACACTCTCTGACACTCTCTGAAACTCTCTGACACTCTGAGACACTCTCAGACACTCTCAGACACTCTCAGACACTCACTATCACTCTCTGAAACACACTATCACTCTCTGATACTCTCTGACACTCTCGATCACTCTCTGACACTCTCTGACACTCTCTATCACTCTCGGACACTCTCTGACACTCTCAGACACTCACTATCACTCTCTGAAACTCACTATCACTCTTTGACACTCTCTGACACTCTTTGACACTCTCGATCACTCTCGATCACTCTCTGACACTCTCTATCTCTCTCTATCACTCTCTGACACTCTCTGACACTCTCAGACACTCTCTAACACTCTCTATCACTCTCTGACACTCTCGGACACTCTCTGACAATCTCTATCACTCTCTGACACTCTGTATCACTCTCTGACACTCTCTGACACTCTCTGTCACTTTCTGACACTCTCTGACACTCTCTATCACTCTCTGACACTCTCTGACACTCTCTGACACTCTCTATAACTCTCTGACACTCTCTGACACTCTCGATCACTCACGATCACTCTCCATCACTCACAATCTATCTCCGAAAATTTCTGACACTCTCTCACACTCTCTATCACTCTCTGCCACTCTCTGACACTCTTTGACACTCTCTATCACTCTCCGACTCACTCTGACACTCTCAGACACTCTCAGACACTCTCTGATAGTCTCTGACAGTCACTACCACTCTCTGACACTCTCTGACACTCACTATCACTCTCTGACACTCTCTGACACTCTCTGACACTCCCTATCACTCTCTGACACTCTATCACCCTCTATCACTCTCTGACACTCTCTGACACTTTCAGACACTCTCAGACACTCTCTGACACTCACTTTCACTCTCTGACACTCTCTGACACTCTCTGACACTCCCTATCACTCTCTGACACTCTCTATAACCCTCTATCACTCTCTGACACTCTCTGACACTCTCAGACACTCTCAGACACTCACTATCACTCTCTGACACTCTCTGACACTTTCAGACACTCTCAGACACTCACTATCACTCTCTGACACTCTCTGCCACTCTCTGACACTCTCTGACACTCACTATCACTCTCTGACACTCTCTGACACTTACTATCACTTTCTGACACTATCTGACACTCTCTATCACTCTGTGACAATCTCTGACACTCTCAGACACCCACTATCAATCTCTGACACTCTCTGCCACTCTATGACACTCTCTATCACTCTCTATCACTCTCTGACACTCTCAGACACTCTCGGACACTCTCTGACACTCTCTGACACTCACTATCACTCTCTGATACTCTCTGACACTCAATATCACTCTCTGACACTCTCTATCACTCTCTGACACTCTCAGACACTCACTATCACTCTCTGACACTCTCTGACACTCACTGTCACTCACGAGAACTCTCTGACACTCTCTGACTCTCTCTGAAACTCTCTGACACTCTGAGACACTCTGAGACACTCTCAGACACTCTCAGACACTCACTATAACTCTCTGAAACACACTATCACTCTCTGACACTCTCTGACACTCTCGATCACTCTCTGACACTCTCTGACACTCTCTATCACTCTCGGACCCTCTCTGACACTCTCAGACACTCACTATCACTCTCTGAAACTCACTATCACTCTCTGACACTCTCTGACACTCTCTGACACTCTCTGACACTCTTGATCACTCTCGATCACTCTCTGACACTCTCTGACACTCTCTATCACTCTCTGACACTCTCGGACACTCTCTGACACTCTCTATCACTCTCTATCACTCTCTGACACTCTCTGACACTCTCTATCACTCTCTGACACTCTCTGACACTCTCTGACACTCTCTATCACTCTCTGACACTCTCTGACACTCTCTATCACTCACGATCACTCTCCATCACCCACAATCAATCTCCGAAAATTTCTGACACTCTCTGACACTCTCTATCACTCTCTGACACTCTCTGACACTCTTTGACACTCTCTATCACTCTCTGACTCTCTCTGACACTCTCAGACACTCTCAGACACTCTCTGATAGTCTCTGACAGTCACTACCACTCTCTGACACTCTCTGACACTCACTATCACTCTCTGACACTCTCTGACACTCTCTGACACTCCCTATCACTCTCTGACACTCTATCACCCTCTATCACCCTCTATCACCCTCTATATCTCTCTGACTCTCTGACACTCTCTGACACTTTCAGACACTCTCAGACACTCTCTGACACTCACTATCACTCTCTGACACTCTCTGACACTCCGTATCACTCTCTGACGCTCTCTATCACCCTCTATCACTCTCTGACACTCTCTGACACTCTCTGACACTCTCAGACACTCTCAGACACTCACTATCACTCTCTAACACTCTCTGACACTTTCAGACACTCTCAGACACTCACTATCACTCTCTGACACTCTCTGCCACTCTATGAAACTCTCTGACACTCACTATCACTCTCTGACACTCTCTGACACTCACTGTCACTCTCTGACACTCTCTGACACTCTCTGACACTCTCTATCGCTCTCTGACACTCTCGGACACTCTCTGACACTCTCTGACACTCTCTATCACTCTCTATCACTCTCTGACACTCTCTGACACCCTCAGACACTCACTATCACTTTCTGACACTCTCTGAAACTCTCTGACACTCTCAGACACTCACTAACACTCTCTGACACTCACTGACACTCACTATCACTCACTGACACTCTCTGACACTCTCTGACACTCTCTGACACTCTCTATCACGCTCTATCACTCTCTGACACTCTCTGACACTCTCCGACACTCTCTGACACTCTCTGACACTCTCAGGCACTCTCTACCAATAACGTTCACTCTCTGACCCTCTCTGAAACTCTCTGACACTATCGATCACTCTCTGACACTCTCAGACACTCTCTTGCTCTCTCTGACACTCACTATCACTCTCTATCACTCTCTGACACTATGTGACACTCTCAGACACTCTCAGGCACTCACTTTCACTCTCTGACACTCTCTGAAACTCACTATCACTCTCTGACACTCTCTGACACTCCGTATAACTCTCTGACCCTCTGTTCAACTCTCTGACACTCTCTGACACTCTCTGCCAATCTCAGACACTCTCAGCCACTCACTATCACTCTCTGATACACTCTGACACTCAATATCACTCTCTGACACTCTCTATCACTCTCTGACACTCTCAGACACTCTCTGACAATCTCAGACACTCTCAGACACTCACTGTCACTCTCTGATACTCTCTGACACTCAATATCACTCTCTGACACTCTCTATCACTCTCTGGCACTCTCAGACACTCTCTGACACTCTCTGACACTCTCTGACACTCACTATCACTCTCTGACACTCTCAGACACTCACTATCACTCTCTGACACTCTCTGACACTCACTGTCACTCTCTAGAACTCTCTGACACTCTCTGACTCTCTCTGAAACTCTCTGACACTCTGAGACACTCTCAGACACTCTGAGACACTCTCAGACACTCACTATCACTCTCTGAAACACACTATCACTCTCTGACACTCTCTGACACTCTCGATCACTCTCTGACACTCTCTGACACTCTCTATCACTCTCGGACACTCTCTGACACTCTCAGACACTCACTATCACTCTCTGAAACTCACTATCACTCTCTGACACTCTCTGACACTCTCGATCACTCTCGATCACTCTCTGACACTCTCTATCTCTCTCTATCACTCTCTGAAACTTTCTGACAGTCTCAGACACTCTCTGACACTCTCTATCACTCTCTGACACTCTCGGACACTCTCTGACACTCTCTATCACTCTCTATCACTCTCTGACACTCTCTGACACTCTCTATCACTCTCTGACACTCTCTGACACTCTCTATCACTCTCTGACAATCTCTGACACTCTCTGACACTCTCTATCACTCTCTGACACTCTCTGACACTCTCTATCACTCACGATCACTCTCCATCACTCACAATCAATCTCCGAAAATTTCTGACACTCTCTGACACTCTCTATCACTCTCTGCCACTCTCTGACACTCTTTGACACTCTCTATCACTCTCTGACTCTCTCAGACACTCTCAGACACACTCTGATAGTCTCTGACAGTCACCGCCACTCTCTGACACTCTCTGACACTCACTATCACTCTCTGACACTCTCTGACACTCTCTGACACTCCCTATCACTCTCTGACACTCTCTGACACTCTCTGACACTCCCGATCACTCTCTGACACTCTGTGACACTCTCTGACACTCCCGATCACTCTCTGACACTCTCTATCACCCTCTATCACTCTCTGACACTCTCTGACACTCTCTGACACTCTCAGACACTCTCAGACACTCACTATCACTCTCTGACACTCTCTGACACTCTCTGACACTCTCTGACACTCCCTATCACTCCCTATCACTCTCTGACACTCTATCACCCTCTATCACCCTCTATCACCCTCTATCACTCTCTGACACTCTGTGACACTCTCTGACACTTTCAGAAACTCTCAGACACTCTCTGACACTCACTATCACTCTCTGACACTCTCTGACACTCCCTATCACTCTCTGACACTCTCTCTCACCCTCTATCACTCTCTGACACTCTCTGACACTCTCTGACACTCTCAGACAATCTCAGACACTCACTATCACTCTCTGACACTCTCTGACACTTTCAGACACTCTCAGACACTCACTATCACTCTCTGACACTCTCTGCCACTCTATGACACTCTCTGACACTCACTATCACTCTCTGACACTCTCTGACACTTACTATCACTTTCTGACACTATCTGACACTCTATGACACTCTCTATCACTCTCTATCACTCTCTGACACTCTCTGACACTCTCTGACACTCTCTAACACTCTCTATCACTCTCTGACACTCTCTGACACTCACTATCACTCTCTGACACTCTCTGACTCTCTCGGACACTCTCTATCACTCTCTGACAATCTCAGACACTCTCTGACACTCTCTGACACTCTCTGACACTCTCTATCACTCTCTATCACTCTCTGACACTCTCTGACACTCTCTGACACTCTCTATCACTCTCTGACACTCTCTGACACTCACTATCAGTCTCTGATACTCTCTGACTCTCTCTGACACTCTCTATCACTCTCTGACACTCTCTGACACTCTCTGACACTCTCTATCACTCTCTATCTCTCTCTGACACTCTCTGATACTCTCTGACACTCGCAGACACCCACTATCACTCTCTGACACTCTCTGACACTCACTGTTACTCTCTGACACTCTCTGACACTCTCTGACACTCTCTATCACTCTCTGACACTCTCTGACACTCTCTGACACTCTCTATCACTCTCTATCACTCTCTGACACGCTCAGACACTCACTATCACTTTCTGACACTCTCTGAAACTCTCTGACACTCTCAGACACTCACTAACACTCTCTGACACTCTCTGACACTCACTATCACTCACTGACACTCTCTGACACACTCTGACACTCTCTTTCACGCTCTATCACTCTCTGACACTCTCTGACACACTCCGACACTCTCTGACACTCTCTGACACTCTCAGGCACTCTCTACCAATAACGTTCTCTCTCTGACCCTCTCTGACACTCTCTGACACTATCGATCACTCTCTGACACTCTCAGACACTCTCTTGCTCTCTCTGACACTCACTATCACTCTCTATCACTCTCTGACACTATGTGACACTCTCAGACACTCTCAGGCACTCACTTTCACTCTCTGACACTCTCTGAAACTCACTATCACTCTCTGACACTCTCTGACACTCCGTATAACTCTCTGACCCTCTGTTCAACTCTCTGACACTCTCTGACACTCTCTGACACTCTCTGCCAATCTCAGACACTCTCAGACACTCACTATCACTCTCTGATACACTCTGACACTCAATATCACTCTCTGACACTCTCTATCACTCTCTGACACTCTCAGACACTCTCTGACAATCTCAGACACTCTCAGACACTCACTATCACTCTCTGATACTCTCTGACACTCAATATCACTCTCTGACACTCTCTATCACTCTCTGGCACTCTCAGACACTCTCTGACACTCTCCGACACTCTCTGACACTCACTATCGCTCTCTGACACTCTCAGACACTCACTATCACTCTCTGACACTCTCTGACACTCACTGTCACTCTCTAGAACTCTCTGACACTCTCTGACTCTCTCTGAAACTCTCTGACACTCTGAGACACTCTCAGACACTCTGAGACACTCTCAGACACTCACTATCACTCTCTGAAACACACTATCACTCTCTGACACTCTCTGACACTCTCGATCACTCTCTGACACTCTCTGACACTCTCTATCACTCTCGGACACTCTCTGACACTCTCAGACACTCACTATCACTCTCTGAAACTCACTATCACTCTCTGACACTCTCTGACACTCTCTGACACTCTCGATCACTCTCGATCACTCTCTGACACTCTCTATCTCTCTCTATCACTCTCTGACACTCTCTGACACTCTCAGACACTCTCTGACACTCTCTATCACTCTCTGACACTCTCGGACACTCTCTGACACTCTCTATCACTCTCTATCACTCTCTGACACTCTCTGACACTCTCTGACACTCTCTATCACTCTCTGACACTCTCTGACACTCTCTATCACTCTCTGACACTCTCTGACACTCTCTGACACTCTCTATCACTATCTGACACTCTCTGACACTCTCTATCACTCACGATCACTCACCATCACTCACAATCAATCTCCGAAAATTTCTGACACTCTCTGACACTCTCTATCACTCTCTGCCACTCTCTGACACTCTTTGACACTCTCTATCACTCTCTGACTCTCTCTGATACTCTCAGACACTCTCAGACACACTCTGATAGTCTCTGACAGTCACTGCCACTCTCTGACACTCTCTGACACTCACTATCACTCTCTGACACTCTCTGACACTCCCTATCACTCTCTGACACTCTATCACCCTCTATCACCCTCTATCACTCTCTGACACTCACTGACACTTTCAGACACTCTCAGACACTCTCTGACACTTACTATCACTCTCTGACACTCTCTGACACTCTCTGACACTCCCGATCACTCTCTGACACTCTCTATCACCCTCTATCACTCTCTGACACTCTCTGACACTCTCAGACACTCTCAGACACTCACTATCACTCTCTGACACTCTCTGACACTCCCTATCACTCTCTGACACTCTATCACCCTCTATCACCCTCTATCACCCTCTATCACTCTCTGACACTCTGTGACACTCTCTGACACTTTCAGAAACTCTCAGACACTCTCTGACACTCACTATCACTCTCTGACACTCTATGACACTCCCTATCACACTCTGACACTCTCTCTCACCCTCTATCACTCTCTGACACTCTCTGACACTCTCTGACACTCTCAGACAATCTCAGACACTCACTATCACTCTCTGACACTCTCTGACACTTTCAGACACTCTCAGACACTCACTATCACTCTCTGACATTCTCTGCCACTCTATGACACTCTCTGACACTCACTATCACTCTCTGACACTCTCTGACACTTACTATCACTTTCTGATACTATCTGACACTCTCTATCACTCTGTGACACTCTCTGACACTCTCAGACACCCACTATCACTCTCTGACACTCTCTGCCACTCTATGACACTCTCTATCACTCTCTGACACTCTCTGACACTCTCTAACACTCTCTATCACTCTCTGACACTCTCTGACACTCACTATCACTCTCTGACACTCTCTGACTCTCTCGGACACTCTCTATCACTCTCTGACAATCTCAGACACTCTCTGACACTCTCTGACACTCTCTGACACTCTCTATCACTCTCTGTCACTCTCTGACACTCTCTGACACTCTCTGACACTCTCTATCACTCTCTGACACTCTCTGACACTCACTATCAGTCTCTGATACTCTCTGACTCTCTCTGACACTCTCTATCACTCTCTGACACTCTCTGACACTCTCTGACACTCTCTATCACTCTCTATCTCTCTCTGACACTCTCTGATACTCTCTGACACTCGCAGACACCCACTATCACTCTCTGACACTCTCTGACACTCACTGTTACTCTCTGACACTCTCTGACACTCTCTATCACTCTCTGACACTCTCGGACACTCTCTGACACTCTCTATCACTCTCTATCACTCTCTGACACTCTCTGACACCCTCAGACACTCACTATCACTTTCTGACACTCTCTGAAACTCTCTGACACTCTCAGACACTCACTAACACTCTCTGACACTCTCTGACACTCACTATCACTCACTGACACTCTCTGACACTCTCTGACACTCTCTATCACGCTCTATCACTCTCTGACACTCTCTGACACTCTCCGACACTCTCCGACACTCTCAGGCACTCTCAGGCACTCTCTACCAATAACGTTCACTCTCTGACCCTCTCTGACACTCTCTGACACTATCGATCATTCTCTGACACTCTCAGACACTCTCTGACACTCTCTGACACTCTCTATCACTCTCTATCACTCTCTGACACTCTCTGACACTCTCGGACACTCTCTATCACTCTCTGACACTCTCTGACACTCGATATCACTCTCTGACACTCTCTGACACTCTCTGACACTCTCTGACACTCTCTATCACTCTCTGACACTCTCTGACACTCTCTGACACTCTCTATCACTCTCTATCACTCTATGACACTCTCTGATACTCTCTGACACTCGCAGACACCCACTATCACTCTCTGACACTCTCTGACACTCACTGTCACTCTCTGTCACACTCTGACACTCTCTGACACTCTCTATCACTCTCTGACACTCTCGGACACTCTCGGACACTCTCTATCACTCTCTATCACTCTCTGACACTCTCTGACACCCTCAGACACTCTCTGAAACTCTCTGACACTCTCAGACACTCACTAACACTCTCTGACACTCTCTGACACTCACTATCACTCACCGACACTCTCTGACACTCTCTGACACTCTCTATCACGCTCTATCACTCTCTGACACTCTCTGACACTCTCCGACACTCTCTGACACTCACTGAAACTCTCAGGCACTCTCTACCAATAACGTTCACTCTCTGACCCTCTCTGACACTCTCTGACACTATCGATCACTCTCTGACACTCTCAGACACTCTCTTGCTCTCTCTGACACTCACTATCACCCTCTATCACTCTCTGACACTATGTGACACTCTCAGACACTCTCAGACACTCACTTTCACTCTCTGACACTCTCTGAAACTCACTATCACTCTCTGACACTCTCTGACACTCCGTATAACTCTCTGACCCTCTGTTCAACTCTCTGACACTCTCTCACACTCTCTGACACTCTCTGCCAATCTCAGACACTCTCAGACACTCACTATCACTCTCTGATACACTCTGACACTCAATATCACTCTCTGACACTCTCTATCACTCTCTGACACTCTCAGACACTCTCTGATAATCTCAGACACTCTCAGAAACTCACTATCACTCTCTGATACTCTCTGACACTCAATATCACTCTCTGACACTCTCTATCACTCTCTGACACTCTCAGACACTCTCTGACACTCTCTGACACTCACTATCACTCTCTGACACTCTCAAACACTCACTATCACTCTCTGACACTCTCTGACACTCACTGTCACTCTCTAGAACTCTCTGACACTCTCTGACTCTCTCTGAAACTCTCTGACACTCTGAGACACTCTCAGACACTCTCAGACACTCTCAGACACTCACTATCACTCTCTGAAACACACTATCACTCTCTGACACTCTCTGACACTCTCGATCACTCTCTGACACTCTCTGACACTCTCTATCACTCTCGGACACTCTCTGACACTCTCAGACACTCACTATCACTCTCTGAAACTCACTATCACTCTTTGACACACTCTGACACTCTCTGACACTCTCGATCACTCTCGATCACTCTCTGACACTCTCTATCTCTCTCTATCACTCTCTGACACTCTCTGACACTCTCAGACACTCTCTGACACTCTCTATCACTCTCTGACACTCTCGGACACTCTCTGACAATCTCTATCACTCTCTGACACTCTCTATCACTCTCTGACACTCTCTGACACTCTCGATCACTCTCGATCACTCTCTGACACTCTCTATCTCTCTCTATCACTCTCTGACACTCTCTGACACTCTCAGACACTCTCTGACACTCTCTATCACTCTCTGACACTCTCGGACACTCTCTGACACTCTCTATCACTCTCTATCACTCTCTGACACTCTCTGACACTCTCTATCACTCTCTGACACTCTCTGACACTCTCTATCACTCTCTGACACTCTCTGACACTCTCTGACACTCTCTATCACTCTCTGACACTCTCTGACACTCTCTGACACTCTCTATCACTCACGATCACTCTCCATCACTCACAATCAATCTCCGAAAATTTCTGACACTCTCTGACACTCTCTATCACTCTCTGCCACTCTCTGACACTCTTTGACACTCTCTATCACTCTCTGACTCTCTCTGATACTCTCAGACACTCTCAGACACACTCTGATAGTCTCTGACAGTCACTGCCACTCTCTGACACTCTCTGACACTCACTATCACTCTCTGACACTCTCTGACACTCCCTATCACTCTCTGACACTCTATCACCCTCTATCACCCTCTATCACTCTCTGACACTCACTGACACTTTCAGACACTCTCAGACACTCTCTGACACTTACTATCACTCTCTGACACTCTCTGACACTCTCTGACACTCCCGATCACTCTCTGACACTCTCTATCACCCTCTATCACTCTCTGACACTCTCTGACACTCTCTGACACTCTCAGACACTCTCAGACACTCACTATCACTCTCTGACACTCTCTGACACTCTCTGACACTCCCTATCACTCTCTGACACTCTCTGACACTCACTGTCACTCTCTAGAACTCTCTGACACTCTCTGACTCTCTCTGAAACTCTCTGACACTCTGAGACACTCTCAGACACTCTCAGACACTCTCAGACACTCACTATCACTCTCTGAAACACACTATCACTCTCTGACACTCTCTGACACTCTCGATCACTCTCTGACACTCTCTGACACTCTCTATCACTCTCGGACACTCTCTGACACTCTCAGACACTCACTATCACTCTCTGAAACTCACTATCACTCTTTGACACACTCTGACACTCTCTGACACTCTCGATCACTCTCGATCACTCTCTGACACTCTCTATCTCTCTCTATCACTCTCTGACACTCTCTGACACTCTCAGACACTCTCTGACACTCTCTATCACTCTCTGACACTCTCGGACACTCTCTGACAATCTCTATCACTCTCTGACACTCTCTATCACTCTCTGACACTCTCTGACACTCTCGATCACTCTCGATCACTCTCTGACACTCTCTATCTCTCTCTATCACTCTCTGACACTCTCTGACACTCTCAGACACTCTCTGACACTCTCTATCACTCTCTGACACTCTCGGACACTCTCTGACACTCTCTATCACTCTCTATCACTCTCTGACACTCTCTGACACTCTCTATCACTCTCTGACACTCTCTGACACTCTCTATCACTCTCTGACACTCTCTGACACTCTCTGACACTCTCTATCACTCTCTGACACTCTCTGACACTCTCTGACACTCTCTATCACTCACGATCACTCTCCATCACTCACAATCAATCTCCGAAAATTTCTGACACTCTCTGACACTCTCTATCACTCTCTGCCACTCTCTGACACTCTTTGACACTCTCTATCACTCTCTGACTCTCTCTGATACTCTCAGACACTCTCAGACACACTCTGATAGTCTCTGACAGTCACTGCCACTCTCTGACACTCTCTGACACTCACTATCACTCTCTGACACTCTCTGACACTCCCTATCACTCTCTGACACTCTATCACCCTCTATCACCCTCTATCACTCTCTGACACTCACTGACACTTTCAGACACTCTCAGACACTCTCTGACACTTACTATCACTCTCTGACACTCTCTGACACTCTCTGACACTCCCGATCACTCTCTGACACTCTCTATCACCCTCTATCACTCTCTGACACTCTCTGACACTCTCTGACACTCTCAGACACTCTCAGACACTCACTATCACTCTCTGACACTCTCTGACACTCTCTGACACTCCCTATCACTCTCTGACACTCTATCACCCTCTATCACCCTCTATCACCCTCTATCACTCTCTGACACTCTGTGACACTCTCTGACACTTTCAGAAACTCTCAGACACTCTCTGACACTCACTATCACTCTCTGACACTCTATGACACTCCCTATCACACTCTGACACTCTCTCTCACCCTCTATCACTCTCTGACACTCTCTGACACTCTCAGACAATCTCAGACACTCACTATCACTCTCTGACACTCTCTGACACTTTCAGACACTCTCAGACACTCACTATCACTCTCTGACATTCTCTGCCACTCTATGACACTCTCTGACACTCACTATCACTCTCTGACACTCTCTGACACTTACTATCACTTTCTGATACTATCTGACACTCTCTATCACTCTGTGACACTCTCTGACAGTCTCAGACACCCACTATCACTCTCTGACACTCTCTGCCACTCTATGACACTCTCTATCACTCTCTATCACTCTCTGACACTCTCTGACACTCACTATCACTCTCTGACACTCTCTGACTCTCTCGGACACTCTCTATCACTCTCTGACAATCTCAGAATCTCTCTGACACTCTCTGACACTCTCTATCACTCTCTGTCACTCTCTGACACTCTCTGACACTCTCTGACACTCTCTATCACTCTCTGACACTCTCAGACACTCTCAGACACTCTCAGACACTCACTATCACTCTCTGAAACACACTATCACTCTCTGACACTCTCTGACACTCTCGATCACTCTCTGACACTCTCTGACACTCTCTATCACTCTCGGACACTCTCTGACACTCTCAGACACTCACTATCACTCTCTGAAACTCACTATCACTCTTTGACACACTCTGACACTCTCTGACACTCTCGATCACTCTCGATCACTCTCTGACACTCTCTATCTCTCTCTATCACTCTCTGACACTCTCTGACACTCTCAGACACTCTCTGACACTCTCTATCACTCTCTGACACTCTCGGACACTCTCTGACAATCTCTATCACTCTCTGACACTCTCTATCACTCTCTGACACTCTCTGACACTCTCGATCACTCTCGATCACTCTCTGACACTCTCTATCTCTCTCTATCACTCTCTGACACTCTCTGACACTCTCAGACACTCTCTGACACTCTCTATCACTCTCTGACACTCTCGGACACTCTCTGACACTCTCTATCACTCTCTATCACTCTCTGACACTCTCTGACACTCTCTATCACTCTCTGACACTCTCTGACACTCTCTATCACTCTCTGACACTCTCTGACACTCTCTGACACTCTCTATCACTCTCTGACACTCTCTGACACTCTCTGACACTCTCTATCACTCACGATCACTCTCCATCACTCACAATCAATCTCCGAAAATTTCTGACACTCTCTGACACTCTCTATCACTCTCTGCCACTCTCTGACACTCTTTGACACTCTCTATCACTCTCTGACTCTCTCTGATACTCTCAGACACTCTCAGACACACTCTGATAGTCTCTGACAGTCACTGCCACTCTCTGACACTCTCTGACACTCACTATCACTCTCTGACACTCTCTGACACTCCCTATCACTCTCTGACACTCTATCACCCTCTATCACCCTCTATCACTCTCTGACACTCACTGACACTTTC
This sequence comes from Heterodontus francisci, assembly GCF_036365525.1. NCBI lineage: Eukaryota > Metazoa > Chordata > Chondrichthyes > Heterodontiformes > Heterodontidae > Heterodontus > Heterodontus francisci. The sequence continues at coordinate 797,386 of NW_027140895.1, read as the reverse complement.
AGACACTCTCAGACACTCTCTGACACTTACTATCACTCTCTGACACTCTCTGACACTCTCTGACACTCCCGATCACTCTCTGACACTCTCTATCACCCTCTATCACTCTCTGACACTCTCTGACACTCTCTGACACTCTCAGACACTCTCAGACACTCACTATCACTCTCTGACACTCTCTGACACTCTCTGACACTCCCTATCACTCTCTGACACTCTATCACCCTCTATCACCCTCTATCACCCTCTATCACTCTCTGACACTCTGTGACACTCTCTGACACTTTCAGAAACTCTCAGACACTCTCTGACACTCACTATCACTCTCTGACACTCTATGACACTCCCTATCACACTCTGACACTCTCTCTCACCCTCTATCACTCTCTGACACTCTCTGACACTCTCAGACAATCTCAGACACTCACTATCACTCTCTGACACTCTCTGACACTTTCAGACACTCTCAGACACTCACTATCACTCTCTGACATTCTCTGCCACTCTATGACACTCTCTGACACTCACTATCACTCTCTGACACTCTCTGACACTTACTATCACTTTCTGATACTATCTGACACTCTCTATCACTCTGTGACACTCTCTGACAGTCTCAGACACCCACTATCACTCTCTGACACTCTCTGCCACTCTATGACACTCTCTATCACTCTCTATCACTCTCTGACACTCTCTGACACTCACTATCACTCTCTGACACTCTCTGACTCTCTCGGACACTCTCTATCACTCTCTGACAATCTCAGAATCTCTCTGACACTCTCTGACACTCTCTATCACTCTCTGTCACTCTCTGACACTCTCTGACACTCTCTGACACTCTCTATCACTCTCTGACACTCTCTGACACTCACTATCAGTCTCTGATACTCTCTGACTCTCTCTGACACTCTCTATCACTCTCTGACACTCTCTGACACTCTCTGACACTCTCTATCACTCTCTATCTCTCTCTGACAATCTCTGATACTCTCTGACACTCGCAGACACCCACTATCACTCTCTGACACTCTCTGACACTCACTGTTACTCTCTGACACTCTCTGACACTCTCTATCACTCTCTGACACTCTCGGACACTCTCTGACACTCTCTATCACTCTCTATCACTCTCTGACACTCTCTGACACCCTCAGACACTCACTATCACTTTCTGACACTCTCTGAAACTCTCTGACACTCTCAGACACTCACTAACACTCTCTGACACTCTCTGACACTCTCTGACACTCACTATCACTCACTGACACTCTCTGACACTCTCTATCACGCTCTATCACTCTCTGACACTCTCTGACACTCTCCGACACTCTCTGACACTCTCTGACACTCTCAGGCACTCTCTACCAATAACGTTCACTCTCTGACCCTCTCTGACACTCTTTGACACTATCGATCGTTCTCTGACGCTCTCAGACACTCTCTGACACTCTCTGACACTCTCTGACACTCTCTATCACTCTCTGACACTCTCTGACACTCTCGGACACTCTCTATCACTCTCTGACACTCTCTGACACTCGATATCACTCTCTGACACTCTCTGACACTCTCTGACACTCTCTATCACTCTCTGACACTCTCTGACACTCTCTGACACTCTCTATCACTCTCTATCACTCTATGACACTCTCTGATACTCTCTGACACTCGCAGACACCCACTATCACTCTCTGACACTCTCTGACACTCACTGTCACTCTCTGTCACACTCTGACACTCTCTATCACTCTCTGACACTCTCGGACACTCTCGGACACTCTCTATCACTCTCTATCACTCTCTGACACTCTCTGACACCCTCAGACACTCTCTGAAACTCTCTGACACTCTCAGACACTCACTAACACTCTCTGACACTCTCTGACACTCACTATCACTCACTGACACTCTCTGACACTCTCTGACACTCTCTATCACGCTCTATCACTCTCTGACACTCTCTGACACTCTCCGACACTCTCTGACACTCTCTGAAACTCTCAGGCACTCTCTACCAATAACGTTCACTCTCTGACCCTCTCTGACACTCTCTGACACTATCGATCACTCTCTGACACTCTCAGACACTCTCTTGCTCTCTCTGACACTCACTATCACCCTCTATCACTCTCTGACACTATGTGACACTCTCAGACACTCTCAGACACTCACTTTCACTCTCTGACACTCTCTGAAACTCACTATCACTCTCTGACACTCTCTGACACTCCGTATAACTCTCTGACCCTCTGTTCAACTCTCTGACACTCTCTCACACTCTCTGACACTCTCTGCCAATCTCAGACACTCTCAGACACTCACTATCACTCTCTGATACACTCTGACACTCAATATCACTCTCTGACACTCTCTCTCACTCTCTGACACTCTCAGACACTCTCTGACAATCTCAGACACTCTCAGAAACTCACTATCACTCTCTGATACTCTCTGACACTCAATATCACTCTCTGACACTCTCTATCACTCTCTGACACTCTCAGACACTCTCTGACACTCTCTGACACTCTCTGACACTCACTATCACTCTCTGACACTCTCAAACACTCACTATCACTCTCTGACACTCTCTGACACTCACTGTCACTCTCTAGAACTCTCTGACACTCTCTGACTCTCTCTGAAACTCTCTGACACTCTGAGACACTCTCAGACACTCTCAGACACTCTCAGACACTCTCAGACACTCACTATCACTCTCTGAAACACACTATCACTCTCTGACACTCTCTGACACTCTCGATCACTCTCTGACACTCTCTGACACTCTCTATCACTCTCGGACACTCTCTGACACTCTCAGACACTCACTATCACTCTCTGAAACTCACTATCACTCTTTGACACACTCTGACACTCTCTGACACTCTCGATCACTCTCGATCACTCTCTGACACTCTCTATCTCTCTCTATCACTCTCTGACACTCTCTGACACTCTCAGACACTCTCTGACACTCTCTATCACTCTCTGACACTCTCGGACACTCTCTGACAATCTCTATCACTCTCTGACACTCTCTATCACTCTCTGACACTCTCTGACACTCTCTGTCACTTTCTGACACTCTCTGACACTCTCTATCACTCTCTGACATTCTCTGACACTCTCTGACACTCTCTATTACTCTCTGACACTCTCTGACACTCTCGATCACTCACGATCACTCTCCATCACTCACAATCAATCTCCGAAAATTTCTGACACTCTCTCACACTCTCTATCACTCTCTGCCACTCTCTGACACTCTTTGACACTCTCTATCACTCTCCGACTCACTCTGACACTCTCAGACACTCTCAGACACTCTCTGATAGTCTCTGACAGTCACTACCACTCTCTGACACTCTCTGACACTCACTATCACTCTCTGACACTCTCTGACACTCTCTGACACTCCCTATCACTCTCTGACACTCTATCACCCTCTATTACCCTCTATCACTCTCTGACACTCTCTGACACTTTCAGACACTCTCAGACACTCTCTGACACTCACATTCACTCTCTGACACTCTCTGACACTCCCTATCACTCTCTGACACTCTCTATCACCCTCTATCACTCTCTGACACTCTCTGACACTCTCAGACACTCTCAGACACTCACTATCACTCTCTGACACTCTCTGACACTTTCAGACACTCTCAGACACTCACTATCACTCTCTGACACTCTCTGCCACTCTATGACACTCTCTGACACTCACTATCACTCTCTGACACTCTCTGACACTTACTATCACTTTCTGACACTATCTGACACTCTCTATCACTCTGTGACACTCTCTGACACTCTCAGACACCCACTATCAATCTCTGACACTCTCTGCCACTCTATGACACTCTCTATCACTCTCTATCACTCTCTGACACTCTCAGACACTCTCGGACACTCTCTGATAGTCTCTGACAGTCACTATCGCTCTCTATCACTCTCTGACACTCTCTGACACTCACTATCACTCTCTGATACTCTCTGACACTCAATATCACTCTCTGACACTCTCTATCACTCTCTGACACTCACTATCACTCTCTGACACTCTCTGACACTCACTGTCACTCACGAGAACTCTCTGACACTCTCTGACTCTCTCTGAAACTCTCTGACACTCTGAGACACTCTCAGACACTCTCAGACACTCTCAGACACTCACTATAACTCTCTGAAACACACTATCACTCTCTGACACTCTCTGACACACTCGATCACTCTCTGACACTCTCTGACACTCTCTATCACTCTCGGACCCTCTCTGACACTCTCAGACCCTCACTATCACTCTCTGAAACTCACTATCACTCTCTGACACTCTCTGACACTCTCTGACACTCTTGATCACTCTCGATCACTCTCTGACACTCTCTGACACTCTCTATCACTCTCTGACACTCTCGGACACTCTCTGACACTCTCTATCACTCTCTATCACTCTCTGACACTCTCTATCACTCTCTGACACTCTCTGACACTCTCTATCACTCTCTGACACTCCCTATCACTCTCTGACACTCTATCACCCTCTATCACCCTCTATCACCCTCTATCACTCTCTGACACTCTGTGACACTCTCTGACACTTTCAGAAACTCTCAGACACTCTCTGACACTCACTATCACTCTCTGACACTCTATGACACTCCCTATCACACTCTGACACTCTCTCTCACCCTCTATCACTCTCTGACACTCTCTGACACTCTCTGACACTCTCAGACAATCTCAGACACTCACTATCACTCTCTGACACTCTCTGACACTTTCAGACACTCTCAGACACTCACTATCACTCTCTGACATTCTCTGCCACTCTATGACACTCTCTGACACTCACTATCACTCTCTGACACTCTCTGACACTTACTATCACTTTCTGATACTATCTGACACTCTCTATCACTCTGTGACACTCTCTGACAGTCTCAGACACCCACTATCACTCTCTGACACTCTCTGCCACTCTATGACACTCTCTATCACTCTCTATCACTCTCTGACACTCTCTGACACTCACTATCACTCTCTGACACTCTCTGACTCTCTCGGACACTCTCTATCACTCTCTGACAATCTCAGAATCTCTCTGACACTCTCTGACACTCTCTGACACTCTCTATCACTCTCTGTCACTCTCTGACACTCTCTGACACTCTCTGACACTCTCTATCACTCTCTGACACTCTCTGACACTCACTATCAGTCTCTGATACTCTCTGACTCTCTCTGACACTCTCTATCACTCTCTGACACTCTCTGACACTCTCTGACACTCTCTATCACTCTCTATCTCTCTCTGACACTCTCTGATACTCTCTGACACTCGCAGACACCCACTATCACTCTCTGACACTCTCTGACACTCACTGTTACTCTCTGACACTCTCTGACACTCTCTATCACTCTCTGACACTCTCGGACACTCTCTGACACTCTCTATCACTCTCTATCACTCTCTGACACTCTCTGACACCCTCAGACACTCACTATCACTTTCTGACACTCTCTGAAACTCTCTGACACTCTCAGACACTCACTAACACTCTCTGACACTCTCTGACACTCTCTGACACTCACTATCACTCACTGACACTCTCTGACACTCTCTATCACGCTCTATCACTCTCTGACACTCTCTGACACTCTCCGACACTCTCTGACACTCTCTGACACTCTCAGGCACTCTCTACCAATAACGTTCACTCTCTGACCCCCTCTGACACTCTTTGACACTATCGATCGTTCTCTGACGCTCTCAGACACTCTCTGACCCTCTCTGACACTCTCTGACACTCTCTATCACTCTCTGACACTCTCTGACACTCTCGGACACTCTCTATCACTCTCTGACACTCTCTGACACTCGATATCACTCTCTGACACTCTCTGACACTCTCTGACACTCTCTATCACTCTCTGACACTCTCTGACACTCTCTGACACTCTCTATCACTCTCTATCACTCTATGACACTCTCTGATACTCTCTGACACTCGCAGACACCCACTATCACTCTCTGACACTCTCTGACACTCACTGTCACTCTCTGTCACACTCTGACACTCTCTGACACTCTCTATCACTCTCTGACACTCTCGGACACTCTCGGACACTCTCTATCACTCTCTATCACTCTCTGACACTCATTGACACCCTCAGACACTCTCTGAAACTCTCTGACACTCTCAGACACTCACTAACACTCTCTGACACTCTCTGACACTCACTATCACTCACTGACACTCTCTGACACTCTCTGACACTCTCTATCACGCTCTATCACTCTCTGACACTCTCTGACACTCTCCGACACTCTCTGACACTCTCTGAAACTCTCAGGCACTCTCTACCAATAACGTTCACTCTCTGACCCTCTCTGACACTCTCTGACACTATCGATCACTCTCTGACACTCTCAGACACTCTCTTGCTCTCTCTGACACTCACTATCACCCTCTATCACTCTCTGACACTATGTGACACTCTCAGACACTCTCAGACACTCACTTTCACTCTCTGACACTCTCTGAAACTCACTATCACTCTCTGACACTCTCTGACACTCCGTATAACTCTCTGACCCTCTGTTCAACTCTCTGACACTCTCTCACACTCTCTGACACTCTCTGCCAATCTCAGACACTCTCAGACACTCACTATCACTCTCTGATACACTCTGACACTCAATATCACTCTCTGACACTCTCTATCACTCTCTGACACTCTCAGACACTCTCTGACAATCTCAGACACTCTCAGAAACTCACTATCACTCTCTGATACTCTCTGACACTCAATATCACTCTCTGACACTCTCTATCACTCTCTGACACTCTCAGACACTCTCTGACACTCTCTGACACTCTCTGACACTCACTATCACTCTCTGACACTCTCAAACACTCACTATCACTCTCTGACACTCTCTGACACTCACTGTCACTCTCTAGAACTCTCTGACACTCTCTGACTCTCTCTGAAACTCTCTGACACTCTGAGACACTCTCAGACACTCTCAGACACTCTCAGACACTCTCAGACACTCACTATCACTCTCTGAAACACACTATCACTCTCTGACACTCTCTGACACTCTCGATCACTCTCTGACACTCTCTGACACTCTCTATCACTCTCGGACACTCTCTGACACTCTCAGACACTCACTATCACTCTCTGAAACTCACTATCACTCTTTGACACACTCTGACACTCTCTGACACTCTCGATCACTCTCGATCACTCTCTGACACTCTCTATCTCTCTCTATCACTCTCTGACACTCTCTGACACTCTCAGACACTCTCTGACACTCTCTATCACTCTCTGACACTCTCGGACACTCTCTGACAATCTCTATCACTCTCTGACACTCTCTATCACTCTCTGACACTCTCTGACACTCTCTGTCACTTTCTGACACTCTCTGACACTCTCTATCACTCTCTGACATTCTCTGACACTCTCTGACACTCTCTATTACTCTCTGACACTCTCTGACACTCTCGATCACTCACGATCACTCTCCATCACTCACAATCAATCTCCGAAAATTTCTGACACTCTCTCACACTCTCTATCACTCTCTGCCACTCTCTGACACTCTTTGACACTCTCTATCACTCTCCGACTCACTCTGACACTCTCAGACACTCTCAGACACTCTCTGATAGTCTCTGACAGTCACTACCACTCTCTGACACTCTCTGACACTCACTATCACTCTCTGACACTCTCTGACACTCTCTGACACTCCCTATCACTCTCTGACACTCTATCACCCTCTATCACCCTCTATCACTCTCTGACACTCTCTGACACTTTCAGACACTCTCAGACACTCTCTGACACTCACATTCACTCTCTGACACTCTCTGACACTCTCTGACACTCCCTATCACTCTCTGACACTCTCTATCACCCTCTATCACTCTCTGACACTCTCTGACACTCTCAGACACTCTCAGACACTCACTATCACTCTCTGACACTCTCTGACACTTTCAGACACTCTCAGACACTCACTATCACTCTCTGACACTCTCTGCCACTCTATGACACTCTCTGACACTCACTATCACTCTCTGACACTCTCTGACACTTACTATCACTTTCTGACACTATCTGACACTCTCTATCACTCTGTGACACTCTCTGACACTCTCAGACACCCACTATCAATCTCTGACACTCTCTGCCACTCTATGACACTCTCTATCACTCTCTATCACTCTCTGACACTCTCAGACACTCTCGGACACTCTCTGATAGTCTCTGACAGTCACTATCGCTCTCTATCACTCTCTGACACTCTCTGACACTCACTATCCCTCTCTGATACTCTCTGACACTCAATATCACTCTCTGACACTCTCTATCACTCTCTGACACTCACTATCACTCTCTGACACTCTCTGACACTCACTGTCACTCACGAGAACTCTCTGACACTCTCTGACTCTCTCTGAAACTCTCTGACACTCTGAGACACTCTCAGACACTCTCAGACACTCTCAGACACTCACTATAACTCTCTGAAACACACTATCACTCTCTGACACTCTCTGACACACTCGATCACTCTCTGACACTCTCTGACACTCTCTATCACTCTCGGACCCTCTCTGACACTCTCAGACCCTCACTATCACTCTCTGAAACTCACTATCACTCTCTGACACTCTCTGACACTCTCTGACACTCTTGATCACTCTCGATCACTCTCTGACACTCTCTGACACTCTCTATCACTCTCTGACACTCTCGGACACTCTCTGACACTCTCTATCACTCTCTATCACTCTCTGACACTCTCTATCACTCTCTGACACTCTCTGACACTCTCTATCACTCTCTGACACTCTCTGACACTCTCTGACACTCTCTATCACTCTCTGACACTCTCTGACACTCTCTATCACTCACGATCACTCTCCATCACCCACAATCAATCTCCGAAAATTTCTGACACTCTCTGACACTCTCTATCACTCTCTGACACTCTCTGACACTCTTTGACACTCTCTATCACTCTCTGACTCTCTCTGACACTCTCAGACACTCTCAGACACTCTCTGATAGTCTCTGACAGTCACTACCACTCTCTGACACTCTCTGACACTCACTATCACTCTCTGACACTCTCTGACACTCTCTGACACTCCCTATCACTCTCTGACACTCTATCACCCTCTATCACCCTCTATCACCCTCTATCACTCTCTGACTCTCTGACACTCTCTGACACTTTCAGACACTCTCAGACACTCTCTGACACTCACTATCACTCTCTGACACTCTCTGACACTCCGTATCACTCTCTGACACTCTCTATCACCCTCCATCACTCTCTGACACTCTCTGACACTCTCAGACACTCTCAGACACTCACTATCACTCTCTAACACTCTCTGACACTTTCAGACACTCTCAGACACGCACTATCACTCTCTGACACTCTCTGCCACTCTATGAAACTCTCTGACACTCACTATCACTCTCTGACACTCTCTGACACTCACTGTCACTCTCTGACACTCTCTGACACTCTCTGACACTCTCTATCACTCTCTGACACTCTCGGACACTCTCTGACACTCTCTGACACCCTCTATCACTCTCTATCACTCTCTGACACTCTCTGACACCCTCAGACACTCACTATCACTTTCTGACACTCTCTGAAACTCTCTGACACTCTCAGACACTCACTAACACTCTCTGACACTCTCTGACACTCACTATCACTCACTGACACTCTCTGACACTCTCTGACACTCTCTATCACGCTCTATCACTCTCTGACACTCTCTGACACTCTCCGACACTCTCTGACACTCTCTGACACTCTCAGGCACTCTCTACCAATAACGTTCACTCTCTGACCCTCTCTGACACTCTCTGACACTATCGATCACTCTCTGACACTCTCAGACACTCTCTTGCTCTCTCTGACACTCACTATCACTCTCTATCACTCTCTGACACTATGTGACACTCTCAGACACTCTCAGGCACTCACTTTCACTCTCTGACACTCTCTGAAACTCACTATCACTCTCTGACACTCTCTGACACTCCGTATAACTCTCTGACCCTCTGTTCAACTCTCTGACACTCTCTGACACTCTCTGACACTCTCTGCCAATCTCAGACACTCTCAGACACTCACTATCACTCTCTGATACACTCTGACACTCAATATCACTCTCTGACACTCTCTATCACTCTCTGACACTCAGACACTCTCTGACAATCTCAGACACTCTCAGACACTCACTATCACTCTCTGATACTCTCTGACACTCAATATCACTCTCTGACACTCTCTATCACTCTCTGGCACTCTCAGACACTCTCTGACACTCTCTGACACTCTCTGAAACTCACTATCACTCTCTGACACTCTCAGACACTCACTATCACTCTCTGACACTCTCTGACACTCACTGTCACTCTCTAGAACTCTCTGACACTCTCTGACTCTCTCTGAAACTCTCTGACACTCTGAGACACTCTCAGACACTCTGAGACACTCTCAGACACTCACTATCACTCTCTGAAACTCACTATCACTCTCTGACACTCTCTGACACTCTCGATCACTCTCTGACACTCTCTGACACTCTCTATCACTCTCGGACACTCTCTGACACTCTCAGACACTCACTATCACTCTCTGAAACTCACTATCACTCTCTGACACTCTCTGACACTCTCTGACACTCTCGATCACTCTCGATCACTCTCTGACACTCTCTATCTCTCTCTATCACTCTCTGACACTCTCTGACACTCTCAGACACTCTCTGACACTCTCTATCACTCTCTGACACTCTCGGACACTCTATGACACTCTCTATCACTCTCTATCACTCTCTGACACTCTCTGACACTCTCTATCACTCTCTGACACTCTCTGACTCTCTCTATCACTCTCTGACACTCTCTGACACTCTCTGACACTCTCTATCACTCACTATCACTCTCTGACACTCTCTGACACTCTCTATCACTCTCTGACACTCTCTGACACTCTCTATCACTCTCTGACACTCTCTGACACTCTCTGACACTCTCTATCACTCTCTGACACTCTCTGACACTCTCTATCACTCACGATCACTCTCCATCACTCACAATCAATCTCCGAAAATTTCTGACACTCTCTGACACTCTCTATCACTCTCTGCCACTCTCTGACACTCTTTGACACTCTCTATCACTCTCTGACTCTCTCAGACACTCTCAGACACACTCTGATAGTCTCTGACAGTCACTGCCACTCTCTGACACTCTCTGACACTCACTATCACTCTCTGACACTCTCTGACACTCTCTGACACTCCCTGACACTCTCTGACACTCTATCACCCTCTATCACCCTCTATCACTCTCTGACACTCTCTGACACTTTCAGACACTCTCAGACACTCTCTGACACTTACTATCACTCTCTGACACTCTCTGACACTCTCTGACACACCCGATCACTCTCTGACACTCTCTGTCACCCTCTATCACTCTCTGACACTCTCTGACACTCTCTGACACTCTCAGACACTCTCAGACACTCACTATCACTCTCTGACACTCTCTGACACTCTCTGACACTCCCTATCACTCTCTGACACTCTATCACCCTCTATCACCCTCTATCACCCTCTATCACTCTCTGACACTCTGTGACACTCTCTGACACTTTCAGAAACTCTCAGACACTCTCTGACACTCACTATCACTCTCTGACACTCTCTGACACTCCCTATCACTCTCTGACACTCTCTCTCACCCTCTATCACTCTCTGACACTCTCTGACACTCTCTGACACTCTCAGACAATCTCAGACACTCACTATCACTCTCTGACACTCTCTGACACTTTCAGACACTCTCAGACACTCACTATCACTCTCTGACACTCTCTGCCACTCTATGACACTCTCTGACACTCACTATCACTCTCTGACACTCTCTGACACTTACTATCACTTTCTGACACTATCTGACACTCTCTATCACTCTGTGACACTCTCTGACACTCTCAGACACCCACTATCACTCTCTGACACTCTCTGCCACTCTATGACACTCTCTATCACTCTCTATCACTCTCTGACACTCTCTGACACTCTCTAACACTCTCTATCACTCTCTGACACTCTCTGACACTCACTATCACTCTCTGACACTCTCTGACTCTCTCGGACACTCTCTATCACTCTCTGACAATCTCAGACACTCTCTGACACTCTCTGACACTCTCTGACACTCTCTATCACTCTCTATCACTCTCTGACACTCTCTGACACTCTCTGACACTCTCTATCACTCTCTGACACTCTCTGACACTCACTATCAGTCTCTGATACTCTCTGACTCTCTCTGACACTCTCTATCACTCTCTGACACTCTCTGACACTCTCTGACACTCTCTATCACTCTCTATCTCTCTCTGACACTCTCTGATACTCTCTGACACTCGCAGACACCCACTATCACTCTCTGACACTCTCTGACACTCACTGTTACTCTCTGACACTCTCTGACACTCTCTGACACTCTCTATCACTCTCTGACACTCTCTGACACTCTCGGACACTCTCTGACACTCTCTATCACTCTCTATCACTCTCTGACACTCTCTGACACCCTCAGACACTCACTATCACTTTCTGACACTCTCTGAAACTCTCTGACACTCTCAGACACTCACTAACACTCTCTGACACTCTCTGACACTCACTATCACACACTGACACTCTTTGACATTCTCTGACACTCTCTTTCACGCTCTATCACTCTCTGACACTCTCTGACACTCTCTGACACTCTCTGACACTCTCAGGCACTCTCTACCAATAACGTTCACTCTCTGACCCTCTCTGACACTCTCTGACACTATGGATCATTCTCTGACACTCTCAGACACTCTCTTGCTCTCTCTGACACTCACTATCACTCTCTATCACTCTCTGACACTATGTGACACTCTCAGACACTCTCAGACACTCACTTTCACTCTCTGACACTCTCTGAAACTCACTATCACTCTCTGACACTCTCTGACACTCCGTATAACTCTCTGACCCTGTGTTCAACTCTCTGACACTCTCTCACACTCTCTGACACTCTCTGCCAATCTCAGACACTCTCAGACACTCACTATCACTCTCTGATACACTCTGACACTCAATATCACTCTCTGACACTCTCTATCACTCTCTGACACTCTCAGACACTCTCTGACACTCTCTGACACTCTCTGACACTCACTATCACTCTCTGACACTCTCAGACACTCACTATCACTCTCTGACACTCTCTGACACTCACTGTCGCTCTCTAGAACTCTCTGACACTCTCTGACTCTTTCTGAAACTCTCTGACACTCTGAGACACTCACTAACACTCTCTGACACTCTCTGACACTCACTATCACACACTGACACTCTCTGACATTCTCTGACACTCTCAGACACTCACTAACACTCTCTGACACTCACTATCACTCTCTGACACTCTCTGACACTCACTGTCGCTCTCTAGAACTCTCTGACACTCTCTGACTCTTTCTGAAACTCTCTGACACTCTGAGACACTCTGAGACACTCTCAGACACTCTCAGACACTCACTATCACTCTCTGAAACACACTATCACTCTCTGACACTCTCTATCACCCTCTATCACTCTGCGACACTCTCTGACACTCTCTGACACTCTCAGACACTCTCAGACACTCACTATCACTCTCTAACACTCTCTGACACTTTCAGACACTCTCAGACACTCACTATCACTGTCTGACACTCTCTGCCACTCTATGAAACTCTCTGACACTCACTATCACTCTCTGACACTCTCTGACACTCACTGTCACTCTCTGACACTCTCTGACACTCTCTGACACTCTCTATCACTCTCTGACACTCTCGGACACTCTCTGACACTCTCTGACACTCTCAGACACTCACTAACACTCTCTGACACTCTCTGACACTCACTATCACTCACTGACACTCTCTGACACCCTCAGACACTCACTATCACTTTCTGACACTCTCAGAAACTCTCTGACACTCTCAGACACTCACTAACACTCTCTGACTCTCTGACACTCACTATCACTCACTGACACTCTCTGACACTCTCTGACACTCTCTATCACGCTCTATCACTCTCTGACACTCTCTGACACTCTCTGACACTCTCTGACACTCACTATCACTCACTGACACTCTCTGAAACTCTCTGACACTCTCTGACACTCTCTATCACGCTCTATCACTCTCTGACACTCTCTGACACTCTCCGACACTCTCTGACACTCTCTGACACTCTCAGGCACTCTCTACCAATAACGTTCACTCTCTGACCCTCTCTGACACTCTCTGACACTATCGATCACTCTCTGACACTCTCAGACACTCTCTTGCTCTCTCTGACACTCACTATCACTCTCTATCACTCTCTGACACTATGTGACACTCTCAGACACTCTCAGGCACCCACTTTCACTCTCTGACACTCTCTGAAACTCACTATCACTCTCTGACACTCTCTGACACTCCGTATAACTCTCTGACCCTCTGTTCAACTCTCTGACACTCTCTGACACTCTCTGACACTCTCTGCCAATCTCAGACACTCTCAGACACTCACTATCACTCTCTGATACACTCTGACACTCAATATCACTCTCTGACACTCTCTATCACTCTCTGACACTCTCAGACACTCTCTGACAATCTCATACACTCTCAGACACTCACTATCACTCTCTGATACTCTCTGACACTCAATATCACGCTCTGACACTCTCTATCACTCTCTGGCACTCTCAGACACTCTCTGACACTCTCTGACACTCACTATCACTCTCTGACACTCTCAGACACTCACTATCACTCTCTGACACTCTCTGACACTCACTGTCACTCTCTAGAACTCTCTGACACTCTCTGACTCTCTCTGAAACTCTCTGACACTCTGAGACACTCTCAGACACTCTGAGACACTCTCAGACACTCACTATCACTCTCTGAAACACACTATCACTCTCTGACACTCTCTGACACTCTCGATCACTCTCTGACACTCTCTGACACTCTCTATCACTCTCGGACACTCTCTGACACTCTCAGACACTCACTATCACTCTCTGAAACTCACTATCACTCTCTGACACTCTCTGACACTCTCGATCACTCTCGATCACTCTCTGACACTCTCTGACACTCTCTATCTCTCTCTATCACTCTCTGACACTCTCTGACACTCTCAGACACTCTCTGACACTCTCTATCACTCTCTGACACTCTCTGACACTCTCTGACACTCTCTATCACTCTCTGACACTCTCGGACACTCTCTGACACTCTCTGACACTCTCAGACACTCTCTAACACTCTCTGACACTCTCTGACACTCACTATCACTCACTGACACTCTCTGACACCCTCAGACACTCACTATCACTTTCTGACACTCTCTGACACTCTCTGACACTCACTATCACTCACTGACACTCTCTGACACTCTCTGACACTCTCTATCACGCTCTATCACTCTCTGACACTCTCTGACACTCTCTGACACTCTCCGACACTCTCTGACACTCTCTGACACTCTCAGGCACTCTCTACCAATAACGTTCACTCTCTGACCCTCTCTGACACTCTCTGACACTATCGATCATTCTCTGACACTCTCAGACACTCTCTTGCTCTCTCTGACACTCACTATCACTCTCTATCACTCTCTGACACTATGTGACACTCTCAGACACTCTCAGACACTCACTTTCACTCTCTGACACTCTCTGAAACTCACTATCGCTCTCTGACACTCTCTGACACTCCGTATAACTCTCTGACCCTGTGTTCAACTCTCTGACACTCTCTCACACTCTCTGACACTCTCTGCCAATCTCAGACACTCTCAGACACTCACTATCACTCTCTGATACACTCTGACACTCAATATCACTCTCTGACACTCTCTATCACTCTCTGACACTCTCAGACACTCTCTGACAATCTCAGACACTCTCAGACACTCACTATCACTCTCTGATACTCTCTGACACTCAATATCACTCTCTGACACTCTCTATCACTCTCTGAAACTCTCAAACACTCTCTGACACTCTCTGACACTCTCGATCTCTCTCTGACACTCTCTGACACTCTCTATCACTCTCGGACACTCTCTGACACTCTCAGGCACTCATTATCACTCTCTGAAACTCACTATCACTCTCTGACACTCTGACACTCTCTGACACTCTCGATCACTCTCGATCACTCTCTGACACTCTCTGACACTCTCTGACACTCTCTGACACTCACCATCACTCTCTGACACTCTCAGACACTCACTATCACTCTCTGACACTCTCTGACACTCACTGTCACTCTCTAGAACTCTCTGACACTCTCTGACTCTCTCTGAAACTCTCTGACACTCTGCGACACTCTCAGACACTCTCAGACACTCTCAGACACTCACTATCACTCTCTGAAACACACTATCACTCTCTGATACTCTCGATCACTCTCCGACACTCTCTGACACTCTCTATCACTCTCGGACACTCTCTGACACTCTCAGACACTCACTATCAATCTCTGAAACTCACTATCACTCTCTGACACTCTCTGACACTCTCTGACACTCTCGATCACTCTCGATCACTCTCTGACACTCTCTATCTCTCTCTATCACTCTCTGACACTCTCTGACACTCTCAGACACTCTCTGACACTCTCGGACACTCTCTGACAATCTCTATCACTCTCTATCACTCTCTGACACTCTCTGACACTCTCTATCACTCTCTGACACTCTCTGACACTCTCTATCACTCTCTGACACTCTCTGACACTCTCTGACACTCTCTATCACTCTCTGACACTCTCTGACACTCTCTATCACTCACGATCACTCTCCATCACTCACAATCAATCTCCGAAAATTTCTGACACTCTCTGAAACTCTCTATCAATCTCTGCCACTCTCTGACACTCTTTGACACTCTCTATCACTCTCTGACTCTCTCTGACACTCTCAGACACTCTCAGACACTCTCTGATAGTCTCTGACAGTCACTACCACTCTCTGACACTCTCTGACACTCACTATCACTCTCTGACACTCTCTGACACTTTCAGACACTCTCAGACACTCTCTGACACTTACTATCACTCTCTGACACTCTCTGACACTCCTTATCACTCTCTGACACTCTCTATCACCCTCTATCACTCTCTGACACTCTCTGACACTCTCTGACACTCTCAGACACTCTCAGACACTCACTATCACTCTCTGACACTCTCAGACACTCTCTGACACTCTCTATCACTCTCTGACACTCTCGGACACTCTCTGACACTCTCTATCACTCTCTATCACTCTCTGACACTCTCTGACACTCTCTATCACTCTCTGACACTCTCTTACACACTCTATCACTCTCTGACACTCTCTATCACTCTCTGACACTCTCTGACACTCTCTATCACTCACGATCACTCTCCATCACTCACAATCAATCTCCGAATATTTCTGACACTCTCTGACACTCCCTATCACTCTCTGCCACTCTCTGACACTCTTTGACACTCTCTATCACTCTCTGACTCTCTCTGACACTCTCAGACACTCTCAGACATTCACTGATAGTCTCTGACAGTCACTACCACTCTTTGACACTCTCTGACACTCACTATCACTCTCTGACACTCTCTGACACTCTCTGACACTCCCTATCACTCTCTGACACTCTATCACCCTCTATCACCCTCTATCACTCTCTGACACTCTCTGACACTTTCAGACACTCTCAGACACTCTCTGACACTTACTATCACTCTCTGACACTCTCTGACACTCTCTGACACTCCCTATCACTCTCTGACAATCACTATGACCCTCTATCACTCTCTGACACTCTCTGACACTCTCTGCCAATCTCAGACACTCTCAGACACTCACTATCACTCTCTGATAGACTCTGACACTCAATATCACTCTCTGACACTCTCTATCACTCTCTGACACTCTCAGACACTCTCTGACAATCTCAGACACTCTCAGACACTCACTATCACTCTCTGACACTCTCTGACACTCAATATCACTCTCTGACACTCTCTCTCACCCTCTATCACTCTCTGACACTCTCTGACACTCTCTGACACTCTCAGACAATCTCAGACACTCACTATCACTCTCTGACACTCTCTGACACTTTCAGACACTCTCAGACACTCACTATCACTCTCTGACACTCTCTGCCACTCTATGACACTCTCTGACACTCACTATCACTCTCTGACACTCTCTGACACTTACTTTCACTTTCTGACACTATCTGACACTCTCTATCACTCTGTGACACTCTCTGACACTCTCAGACACCCACTATCACTCTCTGACACTCTCTGCCACTCTATGACACTCTCTATCACTCTCTGACACTCTCTGACACTCTCTGACATTCTCTATCACTCTCTGACACTCTCTGACACTCTCTGACACTCTCCATCACTCTCTGACACTCACTATCACTCTCTGACACTCTCTGACTCTCTCGGACACTCTCTATCACTCTCTGACAATCTCAGACACTCTCTGACACTCTCTGACACTCTCTGACACTCTCTATCACTCTCTATCACTCTCTGACACTCTGACACTCACTATCAGTCTCTGACACTCTCTGACACTCTCTGACACTCACTATCAGTCTCTGATACTCTCTGACTCTCTCTGACACTCTCTATCACTCTCTGACACTCTCTGACACTCTCTGACACTCTCTATCACTCTCTATCTCTCTCTGACACTCTCTGATACTCTCTGACACTCGCAGACACCCACTATCACTCTCTGACACTCTCTGCCACTCTATGACACTCTCTATCACTCTCTGACACTCTCTGACACTCTCTGACACTCTCTATCACTCTCTGACACTCTCTGACACTCTCTGACACTCTCCATCACTCTCTGACACTCACTATCACTCTCTGACACTCTCTGACTCTCTCGGACACTCTCTATCACTCTCTGACAATCTCAGACACTCTCTGACACTCTCTGACACTCTCTGACACTCTCTATCACTCTCTATCACTCTCTGACACTCTGACACTCTCTGACACTCTCTATCACTCTCTGACACTCTCTGACACTCACTATCAGTCTCTGATACTCTCTGACTCTCTCTGACACTCTCTATCACTCTCTGACACTCTCTGACACTCTCTGACACTCTCTATCACACTCTATCTCTCTCTGACACTCTCTGATACTCTCTGACACTCGCAGACACCCACTATCACTCTCTGACACTCTCTGACACTCACTGTTACACTCTGACACTCTCTGACACTCTCTGACACTCTCTGACACTCTCGGACACTCTCTGACACTCTCTATCACTCTCTATCACTCTCTGACACTCTCTGACACCCTCAGACACTCACTATCACTTTCTGACACTCTCTGAAACTCTCTGACACTCTCAGACACTCACTAACACTCTCTGACACTCTCTGACACTCACTATCACTCACTGACACTCTCTGACACTCTCTGACACTCTCTATCACGCTCTATCACTCTCTGACACTCTCTGACACTCTCTGACACTCTCTGACACTCACTATCACTCACTGACACTCTCTGACACTCTCTGACACTCTCTATCACGCTCTATCACTCTCTGACACTCTCTGACACTCTCCGACACTCTCTGACACTCTCTGACACTCTCAGGCACGCTCTACCAATAACGTTCACTCTCTGACCCTCTCTGACACTCTCTGACACTATCGATCATTCTCTGACACTCTCAGACACTCTCTTGCTCTCTCTGACACTCACTATCACTCTCTATCACTCTCTGACACTATGTGACACTCTCAGACACTCTCAGACACTCACTTTCACTCTCTGACACTCTCTGAAACTCACTATCGCTCTCTGACACTCTCTGACACTCCGTATAACTCTCTGACCCTGTGTTCAACTCTCTGACACTCTCTCACACTCTCTGACACTCTCTGCCAATCTCAGACACTCTCAGACACTCACTATCACTCTCTGATACACTCTGACACTCAATATCACTCTCTGACACTTTCTATCACTCTCTGACACTCTCAGACACTCTCTGACAATCTCAGACACTCTCAGACACTCACTATCACTCTCTGATACTCTCTGACACTCAATATCACTCTCTGACACTCTCTATCACTCTCTGAAACTCTCAGACACTCTCTGACACTCTCTGACACTCTCGATCACTCTCTGACACTCTCTGACACTCTCTATCACTCTCGGACACTCTCTGACACTCTCAGGCACTCATTATCACTCTCTGAAACTCACTATCACTCTCTGACACTCTGAAACTCTCTGACACTCTCGATCACTCTCGATCACTCTCGATCACTCTCTGACACTCTCTGACACTCTCTGACACTCTCTGACACTCACTATCACTCTCTGACACTCTCAGACACTCACTATCACTCTCTGACACTCTCTGACACTCACTGTCACTCTCTAGAACTCTCTGACACTCTCTGACTCTCTCTGAAACTCTCTGACACTCTGAGACACTCTCAGACACTCTCAGACACTCTCAGACACTCACTATCACTCTCTGAAACAGACTATCACTCTCTGACACTCTCGATCACTCTCCGACACTCTCTGACACTCTCTATCACTCTCGGACACTCTCTGACACTCTCAGACACTCACTATCACTCTGTGAATCTCACTATCACTCTCTGACACTCTCTGACACTCTCTGACACTCTCGATCACTCTCGATCACTCTCTGACACTCTCTATCTGTCTCTATCACTCTCTGACACCCTCTGACACTCTCAGACAATCTCTGACACTCTCTATCACTCTCTGACACTCTCGGACACTCTCTGACACTCTCTGACACTCTCTATCACTCTCTATCACTCTCTGACACTCTCTGACACTCACTATCACTCTCTGAAACTCACTATCACTCTCTGACACTCTCGGACACTCTCTGACACTCTCGATCACTCTCGATCACTCTCTGACACTCTCTATCTGTCTCTATCACTCTCTGACACCCTCTGACACTCTCAGACACTCTCTGACACTCTCTATCACTCTCTGACACTCTCGGACACTCTCTGACACTCTCTGACACTCTCTATCACTCTCTATCACTCTCTGACACTCTCTGACACTCTCTATCACTCTCTGACACTCTCTGACACTCTCTATCACTCTCTGACACTCTCTGACACTCTCTATCACTCTCTGACACTCTCGGACACTCTCTGACACTCTCTGACACTCTCTATCACTCTCTATCACTCTCTGACACTCTCTGACACTCTCTATCACTCTCTGACACTCTCTGACACTCTCTATCACTCTCTGACACTCTCTGACACTCTCTGACACTCTCTATCACTCTCTGACACTCTCTGACACTCTATATCACTCACGATCACTCTCCATCACTCACAATCATTCTCCGAAAATTTCTGACACTCTCTGACACTCTATCACTCTCTGCCACTCTCTGACACTCTTTGACACTCTCTATCACTCTCTGACTCTCTCTGACACTCTCAGACACTCACAGACACTCTCTGATAGTCTCTGACAGTCACTACCACTCTCTGATACTCTCTGACACTCACTATCACTCTCTGACACTCTCTGACACTTTCAGACACTCTCAGACACTCTCTGACACTTACTATCACTCTCTGACACTCTCTGACACTCCGTATCACTCTCTGACACTCTCTATCACCCTCTATCACTCTCTGACACTCTCTGACACTCTCTGACACTCTCAGACACTCTCAGACACTCACTATCACTCTCTGACACTCTCAGACACTCTCTGACACTCTCTATCACTCTCTGACACTCTCGGACACTCTCTGACACTCCCTATCACTCTCTATCACTCTCTGACACTCTCTGACACTCTCTATCACACTCTGACACTCTCTGACACACTCTATCACTCTCTGACACTCTCTGACACTCTCTGACACTCTCTATCACTCTCTGACACTCTCTGACACTCTCTATCACTCACGATCACTCTCCATCACTCACAATCAATCTCCGAAAATTTCTGACACTCTCTGACACTCCCTATCACTCTCTGCCACTCTCTGACACTCTTTGACACTCTCTATCACTCTCTGACTCTCTCTGACACTCTCAGACACTCTCAGACACTCTCTGATAGTCTCTGACAGTCACTACCAATCTCTGACACTCTCTGACGCTCACTATCACTCTCTGACACTCTCTGACACTCCCTATCACTCTCTGACACTCTATCACCCTCTATCACCCTCTATCACTCTCTGACACTCTCTGACACTTTCAGACACTCTCAGACACACTCTGACACTTACTATCACTCTCTGACACTCTCTGACACTCTCTGACACTCCCTATCACTCTCTGACACTCTCTATCACCCTCTATCACTCTCTGACACTCTCTATCACTCTCTGACACTCTCAGACACTCTCTGACAATCTCAGACACTCTCAGACACTCACTATCACTCTCTGATACTCTCTGACACTCAATATCACTCTCTGACACTCTCTATCACTCTCTGACACTCTCAGACACTCTCTGACACTCTCTGACACTCACTATCACTCTCTGACACTCTCAGACACTCACTATCACTCTCTGACACTCTCTGACACTCACTGTCACTCTCTAGAACTCTCTGACACTCTCTGACTCTTGCTGAAACTCTCTGACACTCTCTGACACTCTCTGACACTCTCTGACACTCTCTATCACTCTCTGACACTCTCTGACACTCTCTATCACTCACGATCACTCTCCATCACTCACAATCAATCTCCGAAAATTTCTGACACTCTCTGACACTCTCTATCACTCTCTGCCACTCTCTGACACTCTTTGACAATCTCTATCACTCTCTGACTCTCTCTGACACTCTCAGACACTCTCAGACACTCTCTGATAGTCTCTGACAGTCACTACCACTCTCTGACATTCTCTGACACTCACTATCACTCTCTGACACTCTCTGACACTCTCTGACACTCCCTATCACTCTCTGACACTCTATCACCCTCTATCACCCTCTATCACTATCTGACACTCTCTGACACTTTCAGACACTCTCAGACACTCTCTGACACTTACTATCACTCTCTGACACTCTCTGACACTCCCTATCACTCTCTGACACTCTTTATCACCCTCTATCACTCTCTGACACTCTCTGACACTCACTGACACTCTAAGACACTCTCAGACACTCACTATCACTCTCTGACACTCTCAGACACTCTCTGACACTCTCTATCACTCTCTGACACTCTCGGACACTCTCTGACACTCTCTATCACTCTCTATCACTCTCTGACACTCTCTGACACTCTCTGACACTCTCAGACACTCTCAGACACTCACTATCACTCTCTGACACTCTCTGACACTCTCTGACACTCTCTGACACTCTCAGACACTCTCAGACACTCACTATCACTCTCTGACACTCTCAGACACTCTCTGACACTCTCTATCACTCTCTGACACTCTCGGACACTCTCTGACACTCTCTATCACTCTCTATCACTCTCTGACACTCTCTGACACTCTCTATCACTCTCTGACACTCTCTGACACTCTCTATCACTCTCTGACACTCTCTGACACTCTCTGACACTCTCTATCACTCTCTGACACTCTCTGACACTCTCTATCACTCACGATCACTCTCCATCACTCACAATCAATCTCCGAAAATTT
Organism: Heterodontus francisci; assembly: GCF_036365525.1. NCBI lineage: Eukaryota > Metazoa > Chordata > Chondrichthyes > Heterodontiformes > Heterodontidae > Heterodontus > Heterodontus francisci. The sequence continues at coordinate 773,513 of NW_027140895.1, read as the reverse complement.
CTGACACTCTCTGACACTCCCTATCACTCTCTGCCACTCTCTGACACTCTTTGACACTCTCTATCACTCTCTGACTCTCTCTGACACTCTCAGACACTCTCAGACACTCTCTGATAGTCTCTGACAGTCACTACCACTCTCTGACACTCTCTGACACTCACTATCACTCTCTTACACTCTCTGACACTCTCTGACACTCCCTATCACTCTCTGACACTCTCTATCACCCTCTATCACCCTCTATCACTCTCTGACACTCTCTGACACTTTCAGACACTCTCAGACACTCTCTGACACTTACTATCACTCTCTGTCACTCTCTGACACTCTCTGACACTCCCTATCACTCTCTGACACTCTCTATCACCCTCTATCACTCTCTGACACTCTCTGACACTTTCAGACACTCTCAGACACTCTCTGACACTTACTATCACTCTCTGTCACTCTCAGACACTCTCAGACACTCACTATCGCTCTCTGATACTCTCTGACACTCAATATCACTCTCTGACACTCTCTATCACTCTCTGACACTCTCAGACACTCTCTGACAGTCTCTGACACTCTCTGACACTCACTATCACTCTCTGGCACTCTCAGACACTCACTATCACTCTCTGACACTCTCTGACACTCACTGTCACTCTCTAGAACTCTCTGACACTCTCTGACTCTTGCTGAAACTCTCTGACACTCTCTGACACTCTCTGACACTCTCTGACACTCTCTATCACTCTCTGACACTCTCTGACACTCTCTATCACTCACGATCACTCTCCATCACTCTCAATCAATCTCCGAAAATTTCTGACACTCTCTGACACTCTCTATCACTCTCTGCCACTCTCTGACACATCTTTGACACTCTCTATCACTCTCTGACTCTCTCTGACACTCTCAGACACTCTCAGACACTCTCTGATAGTCTCTGACAGTCACTACCACTCTCTGACACTCTCTGACACTCACTATCACTCTCTGACACTCTCTGACACTCTCTGACACTCCCTATCACTCTCTGACACTCTATCACCCTCTATCACCCTCTATCACTCTCTGACACTCTCTGACACTTTCAGACACTCTCAGAGACTCTCTGACACTTACTATCACTCTCTGACACTCTCTGACACTCCCTATCACCCTCTATCACCCTCTATCACTCTCTGACACTCTCTGACACTCTCAGACACTCTCAGACACTCACTAACACTCTCTGACACTCTCTGACACTCTCAGACACTCTCTGACACTCTCTGACACTCTCTATCACTCTCTGACACTCTCGGACACTCTCTGACACTCTCTATCACTCTCTATCACTCTCTATCACTCTCTGACACTCTCTGACACTCTCTATCACTCTCTGACCCTCTCTGACACTCTCTGACACTCTCTATCACTCTCTGACACTCTCTGACACTCTCTATCACTCACGATCACTCTCCATCACTCACAATCAATCTCCGAAAATTTCTGACACTCTCTGACACTCCCTATCACTCTCTGCCACTCTCTGACACTCTTTGACACTCTCTATCACTCTCTGACTCTCTCTGACACTCTCAGACACTCTCAGACACTCTCTGATAGTCTCTGACAGTCACTACCACTCTCTGACACTCTCTGACACTCACTATCACTCTCTGACACTCTCTGACACTCCTTATCACTCTCTGACACTCTATCACCCTCTATCACCCTCTATCACTCTCTGACACTCTCTGACACTTTCAGACACTCTCAGACACTCTCTGACACTTACTATCACTCTCTGACACTCTCTGACACTCTCTGACACTCCCTATCACTCTCTGACACTCTCTATCACCCTCTATCACTCTCTGACACTCTCTGACACTCTCTGCCAATCTCAGACACTCTCAGACACTCACTATCACTCTGTGATACACTCTGACACTCAATATCACTCTCTGACACTCTCTATCACTCTCTGACACTCTCAGACACTCTCTGACAATCTCAGACACTCTCAGACACTCACTATCACTCTCTGATACTCTCTGACACTCAATATCACTCTCTGACACTCTCTATCACTCTCTGACACTCTCAGACACTCTCTGACACTCTCTGACACTCTCTGACACTCACTATCACTCTCTGACACTCTCAGACACTCACAATCACTCTCTGACACTCTCTGACACTCACTGTCACTCTCTAGAACTCTCTGACACTCTCTGACTCTTGCTGAAACTCTCTGACACTATGAGACACTCTCAGACACTGTCAGACACTCTCAGACACTCACTATCACTCTCTGAAACACACTATCACTCTCTGACACTCTCTGACACTCTCGATCACTCTCTGACACTCTCTGACACTCTCTATCACTCTCGGACACTCTCTGACACTCTCAGGCACTCACTATCACTCTCTGAAACTCACTATCACTCTCTGACACTCTGACACTCTCTGACACTCTCGATCACTCTCGAGCACTCTCTGACACTCTCTGACACTCTCTGACACTCACTATCACTCTCTGACACTCTCAGACACTCACTATCACTCTCTGACACTCTCTGACTCTCACTGTCACTCTCTAGAACTCTCTGACACTCTCTGACTCTCTCTGAAACTCTCTGACACTCTGAGAGACTCTCAGACACTCTCAGACACTCTCAGACACTCACTATCACTCTCTGAAACACACTATCACTCTCTGATACTCTCTGACACTCTCGATCACTCTCCGACACTCTCTGACACGCTCTATCACTCTCGGACACTCTCTGACACTCTCAGACACTCACTATCACTCTCTGAAACTCACTATCACTCTCTGACACTCTCTGACACTCTCGATCACTCTCGATCACTCTCTGACACTCTCTATCTCTCTCTATCACTCTCTGACACTCTCTGACACTCTCAGACACTCTCTGACACTCTCTATCACTCTCTGACACTCTCGGACACTCTCTGACACTCTCTATCACTCTCTAACACTCTCTGACACTCTCTGACACTCTCTATCACTCTCTGACACTCTCTGACACTCTCTATCACTCTCTGACACTCTCTGACACGCTCTATCACTCTCTGACACTCTCTGACACTCTCTATCACTCACGATCACTCTCCATCACTCACAATCAATCTCCGAAAATTTCTGACACTCTCTGACACTCTCTATCACTCTCTGCCACTCTCTGACACTCTTTGACACTCTCTATCACTCTCTGACTCTCTCTGACACTCTCAGACACTCTCAGACACTCTCTGATAGTCTCTGACAGTCACTACCACTCTCTGACACTCTCTGACACTCACTATCACTCTCTGACACTCTCTGACACTCTCTGACACTCCCTATCAATCTCTGACACTCTATCACCCTATTTCACCCTGTATCACTCTCTGACACTCTCTGACACTTTCAGACACTCTCAGACACTCTCTGACACTTACTATCACTCTCTGACACTCTCTGACACTCTCTGACACTCCCTATCACTCTCTGACACTCTCTATCACCCTCTATCACTCTCTGACACTCTCTGACACTCTCTGACACTCTCAGACACTCTCAGACACTCACTATCACTCTCTGACACTCTCTGACACTCTCTGACACTCCCTATCACTCTCTGACACCCTATCACCCTCTATCACCCTCTATCACCCTCTATCACTCTCTGACACTCTGTGACACTCTCTGACACTTTCAAACACTCTCAGACACTCTCTGACACTCACTATCAATCTCTGACACTCTCTGACACTCCCTATCACTCTCTGACACTCTCTATCACCCTCTATCACTCTCTGACACTCTCTGACACTCTCAGACACTCTCAGACACTCACTATCACTCTCTGACACTCTCTGACACTCTCTGACACTCTCAGACACTCACTATCACTCTCTGACACTCTCTGACACTCTATGACAATCTCTGACACTCACTATCACTCTCTGACACTCTCTGACACTTACTATCACTTTCTGACACTATCTGACACTCTCTATCACTCTGTGACACTCTCTGACACTCTCAGACACCCACTATCACTCTCTGCCACTCTATGACACTCTCTATCACTCTCTATCACTCTCTGACACTCTCTGACACTCTCTGACACTCTCTATCACTCTCTGACACTCTCTGACACTCACTATCACTCTCTGACACTCTCTGACTCTCTCGGACACTCTCTATCACTCTCTGACAATCTCAGACACTCTCTGACACTCTCTGACACTCTCTGACACTCTCTATCACACTTTATCACTCTCTGACACTCTCTGAAACTCTCTGACACTCTCTATCACTCTCTGACACTCTCTGACACTCACTATCAGTCTCTGACACTCTCTGACTCTCTCTGACACTCTCTATCACTCTCTGAAACTCTCTGACACTCTCTGACACTCTCTATCACTCTCTATCTCTCTCTGACACTCTCTGATACTCTCTGACACTCGCAGACACCCACTATCACTCTCTGACACTCTCTGACACTCACTGTTACTCTCTGACACTCTCTGACACTCTCTGACACTCTCTATCACTCTCTGACACTCTCGGACACTCTCTGACACTCTCTATCACTCTCTATCACTCTCTGACACTCTCTGACACCCTCAGACACTCACTATCACTTTCTGACACTCTCTGAAACTCTCTGACACTCTCAGACACTCACTAACACTCTCTGACACTCTCTGACACTCACTATCACTCAAAAACACTCTCTGACACTCTCTGACACTCTCTATGACGCTCTATCACTTTCTGACACTCTCTGACACTCTCCGACACTCTCTGACACTCTCTGACACTCTCAGGCACTCTCTACCAATAACGTTCACTCTCTGACCCTCTCTGACACTCTCTGACACTATCGATCATTCTCTGACACTCTCAGACACTCTCTTGCTCTCTCTGACACTCACTATCACTCTCTATCACTCTCTGACACTATGTGACACTCTCAGACACTCTCAGACACTCACTTTCACTCTCTGACACTCTCTGAAACTCACTATCACTCTCTGACACTCTCTGACACTCCGTATAACTCTCTGACCCTGTGTTCAACTCTCTGACACTCTCTCACACTCTCCGACACCCTCTGCCAATCTCAGACATTCTCAGACACTCACTATCACTCTCTGATACACTCTGACACTCAATATCACTCTCTGACACTCTCTATCACTCTCTGACACTCTCAGACACTCTCTGACAATCTCAGACACTCTCAGACACTCTCTGACACTCACTATCACTCTCTGACACTCTCTGACACTCCCTATCACTCTCTGACACTCTCTATCACCCTCTATCACTCTCTGACACTCTCTGACACTCTCTGACATTCTCAGACACTCTCAGACACTCCCTATCACTCTCTAACACTCTCTGACACTTTCAGACACTCTCTGACACTCACTATCACTCTCTGACACTCTCTGACACTTACTGTCACTTTCTGACACTATCTGACACTTTCTATCACTCTGTGACACTCTCTGACACTCGCAGACACCCACTATCACTCTCTGACACTCTCTGACACTCTCTGACACTCTCTGACACTCTCTATCACTCTCTGACACTCTCGGACACTCTCTGACACTCTCTATCGCTCTCTATCACTCTCTGACACTCTCTGACACACTCAGACACTCACTATCACTTTCTGACACTCTCTGAAACTATCTGACACTCCGTATAACTCTCTGACCCTGTGTTCAACTCTCTGACACTCTCTCACACTCTCTGACACTCTCTGCCAATCTCAGACACTCTCAGACACTCACTATCACTCTCTGATACACTCTGACAATCAATATCACTCTCTGACACTCTCTATCACTCTCTGACACTCTCAGACACTCTCTGACAATCTCAGACACTCTCAGACACTCTCTGACACTCACTATCACTCTCTGACACTCTCTGACACTCCCTATCACTCTCTGACACTCTCTATCACCCTCTATCACTCTCTGACACTCTCTGACACTCTCTGACATTCTCAGACACTCTCAGACACTCCCTATCACTCTCTAACACTCTCTGACACTTTCAGACACTCTCTGACACTCACTATCACTCTCTGACACTCTCTGACACTTACTGTCACTTTCTGACACTATCTGACACTTTCTATCACTCTGTGACACTCTCTGACACTCGCAGACACCCACTATCACTCTCTGACACTCTCTGACTCTCTCGGACACTCTCTATCACTCTCTGACAATCTCAGACACTCTCTGACACTCTCTGACACTCTCTGACACTCTCTATCACACTTTATCACTCTCTGACACTCTCTGAAACTCTCTGACACTCTCTATCACTCTCTGACACTCTCTGACACTCACTATCAGTCTCTGACACTCTCTGACTCTCTCTGACACTCTCTATCACTCTCTGAAACTCTCTGACACTCTCTGACACTCTCTATCACTCTCTATCTCTCTCTGACACTCTCTGATACTCTCTGACACTCGCAGACACCCACTATCACTCTCTGACACTCTCTGACACTCAGTGTTACTCTCTGACACTCTCTGACACTCTCTGACACTCTCTATCACTCTCTGACACTCTCGGACACTCTCTGACACTCTCTATCACTCTCTATCACTCTCTGACACTCTCTGACACCCTCAGACACTCACTATCACTTTCTGACACTCTCTGAAACTCTCTGACACTCTCAGACACTCACTAACACTCTCTGACACTCTCTGACACTCACTATCACTCAAAAACACTCTCTGACACTCTCTGACACTCTCTATGACGCACTATCACTTTCTGACACTCTCTGACACTCTCCGACACTCTCTGACACTCTCTGACACTCTCAGGCACTCTCTACCAATAACGTTCACTCTCTGACCCTCTCTGACACTCTCTGACACTATCGATCATTCTCTGACACTCTCAGACACTCTCTTGCTCTCTCTGACACTCACTATCACTCTCTATCACTCTCTGACACTATGTGACACTCTCAGACACTCTCAGACACTCACTTTCACTCTCTGACACTCTCTGAAACTCACTATCACTCTCTGACACTCTCTGACACTCCGTATAACTCTCTGACCCTGTGTTCAACTCTCTGACACTCTCTCACACTCTCCGACACCCTCTGCCAATCTCAGACATTCTCAGACACTCACTATCACTCTCTGATACACTCTGACACTCAATATCACTCTCTGACACTCTCTATCACTCTCTGACACTCTCAGACACTCTCTGACAATCTCAGACACTCTCAGACACTCTCTGACACTCACTATCACTCTCTGACACTCTCTGACACTCCCTATCACTCTCTGACACTCTCTATCACCCTCTATCACTCTCTGACACTCTCTGACACTCTCTGACATTCTCAGACACTCTCAGACACTCCCTATCACTCTCTAACACTCTCTGACACTTTCAGACACTCTCTGACACTCACTATCACTCTCTGACACTCTCTGACACTTACTGTCACTTTCTGACACTATCTGACACTTTCTATCACTCTGTGACACTCTCTGACACTCGCAGACACCCACTATCACTCTCTGACACTCTCTGACACTCTCTGACACTCTCTGACACTCTCTATCACTCTCTGACACTCTCGGACACTCTCTGACACTCTCTATCGCTCTCTATCACTCTCTGACACTCTCTGACACACTCAGACACTCACTATCACTTTCTGACACTCTCTGAAACTATCTGACACTCCGTATAACTCTCTGACCCTGTGTTCAACTCTCTGACACTCTCTCACACTCTCTGACACTCTCTGCCAATCTCAGACACTCTCAGACACTCACTATCACTCTCTGATACACTCTGACAATCAATATCACTCTCTGACACTCTCTATCACTCTCTGACACTCTCAGACACTCTCTGACAATCTCAGACACTCTCAGACACTCTCTGACACTCACTATCACTCTCTGACACTCTCTGACACTCCCTATCACTCTCTGACACTCTCTATCACCCTCTATCACTCTCTGACACTCTCTGACACTCTCTGACATTCTCAGACACTCTCAGACACTCCCTATCACTCTCTAACACTCTCTGACACTTTCAGACACTCTCTGACACTCACTATCACTCTCTGACACTCTCTGACACTTACTGTCACTTTCTGACACTATCTGACACTTTCTATCACTCTGTGACACTCTCTGACACTCGCAGACACCCACTATCACTCTCTGACACTCTCTGACACTCTCTGACACTCTCTGACACTCTCTATCACTCTCTGACACTCTCGGACACTCTCTGACACTCTCTATCGCTCTCTATCACTCTCTGACACTCTCTGACACACTCAGACACTCACTATCACTTTCTGACACTCTCTGAAACTATCTGACACTCCGTATAACTCTCTGACCCTGTGTTCAACTCTCTGACACTCTCTCACACTCTCTGACACTCTCTGCCAATCTCAGACACTCTCAGACACTCACTATCACTCTCTGATACACTCTGACACTCAATATCACTCTCTGACACTCTCTATCACTCTCTGACACTCTCAGACACTCTCTGACAATCTCAGACACTCTCAGACACTCACTATCACTCTCTGATACTCTCTGACACTCAATATCACTCTCTGACACTCTCTATCACTCTCTGACACTCTCAGACACTCTCAGACACTCTCTGACACTCTCTGACACTCTCTGACACTCTCTGACACTCACTATCACTCTCTGACACTCTCAGACACTCACTATCACTCTCTGATACACTCTGACACTCAATATCACTCTCTGACACTCTCTATCACTCTCTGACACTCTCAGACACTCTCTGACAATCTCAGACACTCTCAGACACTCACTATCACTCTCTGATACTCTCTGACACTCAATATCACTCTCTGACACTCTCTATCACTCTCTGACACTCTCAGACACTCTCTGACAATCTCAGACACTCTCAGACACTCACTATCACTCTCTGATACTCTCTGACACTCAATATCACTCTCTGACACTCTCTATCACTCTCTGACACTCTCAGACACTCTCAGACACTCTCTGACACTCTCAGACACTCTCTGACACTCTCTATCACTCTCTGACACTCTCAGACACTCTCAGACACTCTCTGACACTCTCTGACACTCACTATCACTCTCTGACACTCTCAGACACTCACTATCAATCTCTGACACTCACTGTCACTCTCTAGAAATCTCTGACACTCTCTGACTCTTTCTGAAACTCTCTGACACTCTGAGACACTCTCAGACACTCTCAGACACTCTCAGACACTCACTATCACTCTCTGAAACACACTATCACTCTCTGACACTCTCTGACACTCTCGATCACTCTCTGACACTCTCTATCACTCTCGGACACTCTCTGACACTCTCAGGCACTCACTATCACTCTCTGAAACTCACTATCACTCTCTGACACTCTGACACTCTCCGACAATCTCGATCACTCTCTGACACTCTCTATCTCTCTCTATCACTCTCTGCCACTCTCTGACACTCTCAGACACTCTCTGACACTCTCTATCACTCTCTGACACTCTCTGACACTCTCTATCACTCACCATCACTCTCCATCACTCACAATCAAACTCCGAAAATTTCTGACACTCTCTGACACTCTCTATCACTCTCTGACACTCTCTGACACTCTTTGACACTCTCAGACACTCTCAGACACTCTCTCATAGTCTCTGACAGTCACTACCACTCTCTGACACTCTCTGACACTCACTATCACTCTCTGACACTCTCTGACACTCTCTGACACTCCCTATCACTCTCTGACACTCTATCACCCTCTATCACCCTCTATCACCCTCCATCACTCTCTGACTCTCTGACACTCTCTGACACTTTCAGACACTCTCAGACACTCTCTGACACTCACTATCACTCTCTGACACTCTCTGACACTCCCTATCACTCTCTGACACTCTCTATCACCCTCTATCACTCTCTGACACTCTCTGACACTCTCTGACACTCTCAGACACTCTCAGACACTCACTATCACTCTCTAACACTCTCTGACACTTTCAGACACTCTCAGACACTCACGATCACTCTCTGACACTCTCTGCCACTCTATGACACTCTCTGACACTCACTATCACTCTCTGACACTCTCTGACACTGACTATCACTTTCTGACACTATCTGACACTCTCTATCACTCTGTGACACTCTCTGACACTCGCAGACACCCACTATCACTCTCTGACACTCTCTGTCACTCTCTGACACTCTCTGACACTCTCTGACACTCTCTATCACTCTCTGACACTCTCGGACACTCTCTGACACTCTCTATCGCTCTCTATCACTCTCTGACACTCTCTGACACCCTCAGACACTCACTATCACTTTCTGACACTCTCTGAAACTCTCTGACACTCTCAGACACTCACTAACACTCTCTGACACTCACTATCACTCGCTGACACTCTCTGACACTCTCTGACACTCTCCGACACTCTCTGACACTCTCTGACACTCTCAGGCACTCTCTACCAATAACGTTCACTCTCTGACCCTCTCTGACACTCTCTGACACTATCGATCACTCTCTGACACTCTCAGACACTCTCTTGCTCTCTCTGACACTCACTGTCACTCTCTCTCACTCTCTGACACTATGTGACACTCTCAGACACTCTCAGACACTCACTTTCACTCTCTGACACTCTCTGAAACTCACTATCACTCTCTGACACTCTCTGACACTCCGTATAACTCTCTGACCCTCTGTTCCACTCTCTGACACTCTCTCACACTCTCTGACACTCTCTGCCAATCTCAGACACTCTCAGACACTCACTATCTCTCTCTGATACACTCTGACACTCAATATCACTCTCTGACACTCTCTATCACTCTCTGACACTCTCAGACACTCTCCGACAATCTCAGACACTCTCAGACACTCACTATCACTCTCTGATACTCTCTGACACTCAATATCACTCTTTGACACTCTCTATCACTCTCTGACACTCTCAGACACTCTCTGACACTCTCTGACACTCTCTTACACTCACTATCACTCTCAGACACTCACTATCACTCTCTGACACCCTCTGACACTCACTGTCACTCTCTAGAACTCTCTGACACTCTCTGACACTCTCTGAAACTCTCTGACACTCTGAGACACTCTGAGACACTCTCAGACACTCACTATCACTCTCTGAAACACACTATCACTCTCTGACACTCTCTGACACTCTCGATCACTCTCTGACACTCTCTGACATTCTCAGACACTCTCAGACACTCCCTATCACTCTCTAACACTCTCTGACACTTTCAGACACTCTCAGACACTCACTATCACTCTCTGACACTCTCTGCCACTCTATGACACTCTCTGACACTCACTATCACTCTCTGACACTCTCTGACACTTACTGTCACTTTCTGACACTATCTGACACTTTCTATCACTCTGTGACACTCTCTGACACTCGCAGACACCCACTATCACTCTCTGACACTCTCTGACACTCTCTGACACTCTCTGACACTCTCTATCACTCTCTGACACTCTCTGACACTCTCGGACACTCTCTGACACTCTCTATCGCTCTCTATCACTCTCTGACACTCTCTGACACACTCAGACACTCACTATCACTTTCTGACACTCTCTGAAACTATCTGACACTCCGTATAACTCTCTGACCCTGTGTTCAACTCTCTGACACTCTCTCACACTCTCTGACACTCTCTGCCAATCTCAGACACTCTCAGACACTCACTATCACTCTCTGATACACTCTGACACTCAATATCACTCTCTGACACTCTCTATCACTCTCTGACACTCTCAGACACTCTCTGACAATCTCAGACACTCTCAGACACTCACTATCACTCTCTGATACTCTCTGACACTCAATATCACTCTCTGACACTCTCTATCACTCTCTGACACTCACAGACACTCTCTGACACTCTCTGACACTCTCTGACACTCACTATCACTCTCTGACACTCTCAGACACTCACTATCACTCTCTGATACACTCTGACACTCAATATCACTCTCTGACACTCTCTATCACTCTCTGACACTCTCAGACACTCTCTGACAATCTCAGACACTCTCAGACACTCACTATCACTCTCTGATACTCTCTGACACTCAATATCACTCTCTGACACTCTCTATCACTCTCTGACACTCTCAGACACTCTCAGACACTCTCTGACACTCTCTGACACTCTCTGTCACTCTCTGACACTCACTATCACTCTCTGACACTCTCAGACACTCACTATCACTCTCTGACACTCTCTGACACTCTCTGACACTCTCCGACACTCTCTGACACTCTCTGACACTCTCAGGCACTCTCTACCAATAACGTTCACTCTCTGACCCTCTCTGACACTCTCTGACACTATCGATCACTCTCTGACACTCTCAGACACTCTCTTGCTCTCTCTGACACTCACTGTCACTCTCTCTCACTCTCTGACACTATGTGACACTCTCAGACACTCTCAGACACTCACTTTCACTCTCTGACACTCTCTGAAACTCACTATCACTCTCTGACACTCTCTGACACTCCGTATAACTCTCTGACCCTCTGTTCCACTCTCTGACACTCTCTCACACTCTCTGACACTCTCTGCCAATCTCAGACACTCTCAGACACTCACTATCACTCTCTGATACACTCTGACACTCAATATCACTCTCTGACACTCTCTATCACTCTCTGACACTCTCAGACACTCTCCGACAATCTCAGACACTCTCAGACACTCACTATCACTCTCTGATACTCTCTGACACTCAATATCACTCTCTGACACTCTCTATCACTCTCTGACACTCTCAGACACTCTCTGACACTCTCTGACACTCTCTGACACTCACTATCACTCTCAGACACTCACTATCACTCTCTGACACCCTCTGACACTCACTGTCACTCTCTAGAACTCTCTGACACTCTCTGACACTCTCTGAAACTCTCTGACACTCTGAGACACTCTGAGACACTCTCAGACACTCACTATCACTCTCTGAAACACACTATCACTCTCTGACACTCTCTGACACTCTCGATCACTCTCTGACACTCTCTGACACTCTCTGACATTCTCAGACACTCTCAGACACTCCCTATCACTCTCTAACACTCTCTGACACTTTCAGACACTCTCAGACACTCACTATCACTCTCTGACACTCTCTGCCACTCTATGACACTCTCTGACACTCACTATCACTCTCTGACACTCTCTGACACTTACTGTCACTTTCTGACACTATCTGACACTTTCTATCACTCTGTGACACTCTCTGACACTCGCAGACACCCACTATCACTCTCTGACACTCTCTGACACTCTCTGACACTCTCTATCACTCTCTGACACTCTCTGACACTCTCGGACACTCTCTGACACTCTCTATCGCTCTCTATCACTCTCTGACACTCTCTGACACACTCAGACACTCACTATCACTTTCTGACACTCTCTGAAACTATCTGACACTCCGTATAACTCTCTGACCCTGTGTTCAACTCTCTGACACTCTCTCACACTCTCTGACACTCTCTGCCAATCTCAGACACTCTCAGACACTCACTATCACTCTCTGATACACTCTGACACTCAATATCACTCTCTGACACTCTCTATCACTCTCTGACACTCTCAGACACTCTCTGACAATCTCAGACACTCTCAGACACTCACTATCACTCTCTGATACTCTCTGACACTCAATATCACTCTCTGACACTCTCTATCAGTCTCTGACACTCACAGACACTCTCTGACACTCTCTGACACTCTCTGACACTCACTATCACTCTCTGACACTCTCAGACACTCACTATCACTCTCTGATACACTCTGACACTCAATATCACTCTCTGACACTCTCTATGACTCTCTGACACTCTCAGACACTCTCTGACAATCTCAGACACTCTCAGACACTCACTATCACTCTCTGATACTCTCTGACACTCAATATCACTCTCTGACACTCTCTATCACTCTCTGACACTCTCAGACACTCTCAGACACTCTCTGACACTCTCTGACACTCTCTGACACTCACTATCACTCTCTGACACTCTCAGACACTCACTATCACTCTCTGACACTCTCTGACACTCACTGTCACTCTCTAGAAATCTCTGACACTCTCTGACACTTTCTGAAACTCTCTGACACTCTGAGACACTCTGAGACACTCTCTGACACTCTCAGACACTCACTATCACTCTCTGAAACACACTATCACTCTCTGACACTCTCTGACACTCTCGATCACTCTCTGACACTCTCTATCACTCTCGGACACTCTCTGACACTCTCAGGCACTCACTATCACTCTCTGAAACTCACTATCACTCTCTGACACTCTGACACTCTCCGACAATCTCGATCACTCTCTGACACTCTCTATCTCTCTCTATCACTCTCTGACACTCTCTGACACTCTCAGACACTCTCTGACACTCTCTATCACTCTCTGACACTCTCTGACACTCTCTATCACTCACGATCACTCTCCATCACTCACAATCAAACTCCGAAAATTTCTGACACTCTCTGACACTCTCTATCACTCTCTGACACTCTCTGACACTCTTTGACACTCTCAGACACTCTCAGACACTCTCTCATAGTCTCTGACAGTCACTACCACTCTCTGACACTCTCTGACACTCACTATCACTCTCTGACACTCTCTGACACTCTCTGACACTCCCTATCACTCTCTGACACTCTATCACCCTCTATCACCCTCTATCACCCTCCATCACTCTCTGACACTCTCTGACACTCTCTGACATTCTCAGACACTCTCAGACACTCACTATCACTCTCTAACACTCTCTGACACTTTCAGACACTCTCAGACACTCACGATCACTCTCTGACACTCTCTGCCACTCTATGACACTCTCTGACACTCACTATCACTCTCTGACACTCTCTGACACTGACTATCACTTTCTGACACTATCTGACACTCTCTATCACTCTGTGACACTCTCTGACACTCGCAGACACCCACTATCACTCTCTGACACTCTCTGTCACTCTCTGACACTCTCTGACACTCTCTGACACTCTCTATCACTCTCTGACACTCTCGGACACTCTCTGACACTCTCTATCGCTCTCTATCACTCTCTGACACTCTCTGACACTCTCTGACACCCTCAGACACTCACTATCACTTTCTGACACTCTCTGAAACTCTCTGACACTCTCAGACACTCACTAACACTCTCTGACACTCACTATCACTCGCTGACACTCTCTGACACTCTCTGACACTCTCTGACACTCTCCGACACTCTCCGACACTCTCTGACAATCTCTGACACTCTCAGGCACTCTCTACCAATAACGTTCACTCTCTGACCCTCTCTGACACTCTCTGACACTATCGATCACTCTCTGACACTCTCAGACACTCTCTTGCTCTCTCTGACACTCACTGTCACTCTCTCTCACTCTCTGACACTATGTGACACTCTCAGACACTCTCAGACACTCACTTTCACTCTCTGACACTCTCTGAAACTCACTATCACTCTCTGACACTCTCTGACACTCCGTATAACTCTCTGACCCTCTGTTCCACTCTCTGACACTCTCTCACACTCTCTGACACTCTCTGCCAATCTCAGACACTCTCAGACACTCACTATCACTCTCTGATACACTCTGACACTCAATATCACTCTCTGACACTCTCTATCACTCTCTGACACTCTCAGACACTTTCCGACAATCTCAGACACTCTCAGACACTCACTATCACTCTCTGATACTCTCTGACACTCAATATCACTCTCTGACACTCTCTATCACTCTCTGACACTCTCAGACACTCTCTGACACTCTCTGACACTCTCTGACACTCACTATCACTCTCAGACACTCACTATCACTCTCTGACACTCTCTGACACTCACTGTCACTCTCTAGAACTCTCTGACACTCTCTGACACTCTCTGAAACTCTCTGACACTCTGAGACACTCTGAGACACTCTCAGACACTCACTATCACTCTCTGAAACACACTATCACTCTCTGACACTCTCTGACACTCTCGATCACTCTCTGACACTCTCTGACACTCTCTATCACTCTCGGACACTCTCTGACACTCTCAGACACTCACTATCACTCTCTGAAACTCACTATCACTCTCTGACACTCTCTGATACTCTCTGACACTCTCGATCACTCTCGATCACTCTCTGACACTCTCTATCTCTCTCTATCACTCTCTGACACTCTCTGTCACTCTCAGACACTCTCTGACACTCTCTATCACTCTCTGACACTCTCGGACACTCTCTGACACTCTCTATCACTCTCTATCACTCTCTGACACTCTTTGACACTCTCTATCACTCTCTGACACTCTCTGACACTCTCTATCACTCTCTGACACTCTCTGACACTCTCGGACACTCTCTGACACTCTCTATCGCTCTCTAACACTCTCTGACACTCTCTGACACACTCAGACACTCACTATCACTTTCTGACACTCTCTGAAACTATCTGACACTCCGTATAACTCTCTGACCCTGTGTTCAACTCTCTGACACTCTCTCACACTCTCTGACACTCTCTGCCAATCTCAGACACTCTCAGACACTCACTATCACTCTCTGATACACTCTGACACTCAATATCACTCTCTGACACTCTCTATCACTCTCTGACACTCTCAGACACTCTCTGACAATCTCAGACACTCTCAGACACTCACTATCACTCTCTGATACTCTCTGACACTCAATATCACTCTCTGACACTCTCTATCACTCTCTGACAATCACAGACACTCTCTGACACTCTCTGACACTCACTATCACTCTCTGACACTCTCAGACACTCACTATCACTCTCTGATACACTCTGACACTCAATATCACTCTCTGACACTCTCTATCACTCTCTGACACTCTCAGACACTCTCTGACAATCTCAGACACTCTCAGACACTCACTATCACTCTCTGATACTCTCTGACACTCAATATCACTCTCTGACACTCTCTATCACCCTCTGACACTCTCAGACACTCTCAGACACTCTCTGACACTCTCTGACACTCTCTGACACTCACTATCACTCTCTGACACTCTCAGACACTCACTATCACTCTCTGACACTCTCTGACACTCACTGTCACTCTCTAGAAATCTCTGACACTCTCTGACTCTTTCTGAAACTCTCTGACACTCTGAGACACTCTGAGACACTCTCAGACACTCTCAGACACTCACTATCACTCTCTGAAACACACTATCACTCTCTGACACTCTCTGACACTCTCGATCACTCTCTGACACTCTCTATCACTCTCGGACACTCTCTGACACTCTCAGGCACTCACTATCACTCTCTGAAACTCACTATCACTCTCTGACACTCTGACACTCTCCGACAATCTCGATCACTCTCTGACACTCTCTATCTCTCTCTATCACTCTCTGACACTCTCTGACACTCTCAGACACTCTCTGACACTCTCTATCACTCTCTGACACTCTCTGACACTCTCTATCACTCACGATCACTCTCCATCACTCACAATCAAACTCCGAAAATTTCTGACACTCTCTGACACTCTCTATCACTCTCTGACACTCTCTGACACTCTTTGACACTCTCAGACACTCTCAGACACTCTCTCATAGTCTCTGACAGTCACTACCACTCTCTGACACTCTCTGACACTCACTATCACTCTCTGACACTCTCTGACACTCTCTGACACTCCCTATCACTCTCTGACACTCTATCACCCTCTATCACCCTCTATCACCCTCCATCACTCTCTGACACTCTCTGACATTCTCAGACACTCTCAGACACTCACTATCACTCTCTGAAACACACTATCACTCTCTGACACTCTCTGACACTCTCGATCACTCTCTGACACTCTCTGACACTCTCTATCACTCTCGGACACTCTCTGACACTCTCAGACACTCACTATCACTCTCTGAAACTCACTATCACTCTCTGACACTCTCTGATACTCTCTGACACTCTCGATCACTCTCGATCACTCTCTGACACTCTCTATCTCTCTCTATCACTCTCTGACACTCTCTGTCACTCTCAGACACTCTCTGACACTCTCTATCACTCTCTGACACTCTCGGACACTCTCTGACACTCTCTATCACTCTCTATCACTCTCTGACACTCTTTGACACTCTCTATCACTCTCTGACACTCTCTGACACTCTCTATCACTCTCTGACACTCTCTGACACTCTCGGACACTCTCTGACACTCTCTATCGCTCTCTAACACTCTCTGACACTCTCTGACACACTCAGACACTCACTATCACTTTCTGACACTCTCTGAAACTATCTGACACTCCGTATAACTCTCTGACCCTGTGTTCAACTCTCTGACACTCTCTCACACTCTCTGACACTCTCTGCCAATCTCAGACACTCTCAGACACTCACTATCACTCTCTGATACACTCTGACACTCAATATCACTCTCTGACACTCTCTATCACTCTCTGACACTCTCAGACACTCTCTGACAATCTCAGACACTCTCAGACACTCACTATCACTCTCTGATACTCTCTGACACTCAATATCACTCTCTGACACTCTCTATCACTCTCTGACAATCACAGACACTCTCTGACACTCTCTGACACTCTCTGACACTCACTATCACTCTCTGACACTCTCAGACACTCACTATCACTCTCTGATACACTCTGACACTCAATATCACTCTCTGACACTCTCTATCACTCTCTGACACTCTCAGACACTCTCTGACAATCTCAGACACTCTCAGACACTCACTATCACTCTCTGATACTCTCTGACACTCAATATCACTCTCTGACACTCTCTATCACCCTCTGACACTCTCAGACACTCTCAGACACTCTCTGACACTCTCTGACACTCTCTGACACTCACTATCACTCTCTGACACTCTCAGACACTCACTATCACTCTCTGACACTCTCTGACACTCACTGTCACTCTCTAGAAATCTCTGACACTCTCTGACTCTTTCTGAAACTCTCTGACACTCTGAGACACTCTGAGACACTCTCAGACACTCTCAGACACTCACTATCACTCTCTGAAACACACTATCACTCTCTGACACTCTCTGACACTCTCGATCACTCTCTGACACTCTCTATCACTCTCGGACACTCTCTGACACTCTCAGGCACTCACTATCACTCTCTGAAACTCACTATCACTCTCTGACACTCTGACACTCTCCGACAATCTCGATCACTCTCTGACACTCTCTATCTCTCTCTATCACTCTCTGACACTCTCTGACACTCTCAGACACTCTCTGACACTCTCTATCACTCTCTGACACTCTCTGACACTCTCTATCACTCACGATCACTCTCCATCACTCACAATCAAACTCCGAAAATTTCTGACACTCTCTGACACTCTCTATCACTCTCTGACACTCTCTGACACTCTTTGACACTCTCAGACACTCTCAGACACTCTCTCATAGTCTCTGACAGTCACTACCACTCTCTGACACTCTCTGACACTCACTATCACTCTCTGACACTCTCTGACACTCTCTGACACTCCCTATCACTCTCTGACACTCTATCACCCTCTATCACCCTCTATCACCCTCCATCACTCTCTGACACTCTCTGACATTCTCAGACACTCTCAGACACTCACTATCACTCTCTAACACTCTCTGACACTTTCAGACACTCTCAGACACTCACGATCACTCTCTGACACTCTCTGCCACTCTATGACACTCTCTGACACTCACTATCACTCTCTGACACTCTCTGACACTGACTATCACTTTCTGACACTATCTGACACTCTCTATCACTCTGTGACACTCTCTGACACTCGCAGACACCCACTATCACTCTCTGACACTCTCTGTCACTCTCTGACACTCTCTGACACTCTCTGACACTCTCTATCACTCTCTGACACTCTCGGACACTCTCTGACACTCTCTATCGCTCTCTATCACTCTCTGACACTCTCTGACACTCTCTGACACTCTCTGACACTCTCCGACACTCTCCGACACTCTCTGACAATCTCTGACACTCTCAGGCACTCTCTACCAATAACGTTCACTCTCTGACCCTCTCTGACACTCTCTGACACTATCGATCACTCTCTGACACTCTCAGGCACTCTCTTGCTCTCTCTGACACTCACTGTCACTCTCTCTCACTCTCTGACACTATGTGACACTCTCAGACACTCTCAGACACTCACTTTCACTCTCTGACACTCTCTGAAACTCACTATCACTCTCTGACACTCTCTGACACTCCGTATAACTCTCTGACCCTCTGTTCCACTCTCTGACACTCTCTCACACTCTCTGACACTCTCTGCCAATCTCAGACACTCTCAGACACTCACTATCACTCTCTGATACACTCTGACACTCAATATCACTCTCTGACACTCTCTATCACTCTCTGACACTCTCAGACACTCTCCGACAATCTCAGACACTCTCAGACACTCACTATCACTCTCTGACACTCTGAGACACTCTGAGACACTCTCAGACACTCACTATCACTCTCTGAAACACACTATCACTCTCTGACACTCTCTGACACTCTCGATCACTCTCTGACACTCTCTGACACTCTCTATCACTCTCGGACACTCTCTGACACTCTCAGACACTCACTATCACTCTCTGAAACTCACTATCACTCTCTGACACTCTCTGATACTCTCTGACACTCTCGATCACTCTCGATCACTCTCTGACACTCTCTATCTCTCTCTATCACTCTCTGACACTCTCTGTCACTCTCAGACACTCTCTGACACTCTCTATCACTCTCTGACACTCTCGGACACTCTCTGACACTCTCTATCACTCTCTATCACTCTCTGACACTCTTTGACACTCTCTATCACTCTCTGACACTCTCTGACACTCTCTATCACTCTCTGACACTCTCTGACACTCTCGGACACTCTCTGACACTCTCTATCGCTCTCTAACACTCTCTGACACTCTCTGACACACTCAGACACTCACTATCACTTTCTGACACTCTCTGAAACTATCTGACACTCCGTATAACTCTCTGACCCTGTGTTCAACTCTCTGACACTCTCTCACACTCTCTGACACTCTCTGCCAATCTCAGACACTCTCAGACACTCACTATCACTCTCTGATACACTCTGACACTCAATATCACTCTCTGACACTCTCTATCACTCTCTGACACTCTCAGACACTCTCTGACAATCTCAGACACTCTCAGACACTCACTATCACTCTCTGATACTCTCTGACACTCAATATCACTCTCTGACACTCTCTATCACTCTCTGACAATCACAGACACTCTCTGACACTCTCTGACACTCTCTGACACTCACTATCACTCTCTGACACTCTCAGACACTCACTATCACTCTCTGATACACTCTGACACTCAATATCACTCTCTGACACTCTCTATCACTCTCTGACACTCTCAGACACTCTCTGACAATCTCAGACACTCTCAGACACTCACTATCACTCTCTGATACTCTCTGACACTCAATATCACTCTCTGACACTCTCTATCACCCTCTGACACTCTCAGACACTCTCAGACACTCTCTGACACTCTCTGACACTCTCTGACACTCACTATCACTCTCTGACACTCTCAGACACTCACTATCACTCTCTGACACTCTCTGACACTCACTGTCACTCTCTAGAAATCTCTGACACTCTCTGACTCTTTCTGAAACTCTCTGACACTCTGAGACACTCTGAGACACTCTCAGACACTCTCAGACACTCACTATCACTCTCTGAAACACACTATCACTCTCTGACACTCTCTGACACTCTCGATCACTCTCTGACACTCTCTATCACTCTCGGACACTCTCTGACACTCTCAGGCACTCACTATCACTCTCTGAAACTCACTATCACTCTCTGACACTCTGACACTCTCCGACAATCTCGATCACTCTCTGACACTCTCTATCTCTCTCTATCACTCTCTGACACTCTCTGACACTCTCAGACACTCTCTGACACTCTCTATCACTCTCTGACACTCTCTGACACTCTCTATCACTCACGATCACTCTCCATCACTCACAATCAAACTCCGAAAATTTCTGACACTCTCTGACACTCTCTATCACTCTCTGACACTCTCTGACACTCTTTGACACTCTCAGACACTCTCAGACACTCTCTCATAGTCTCTGACAGTCACTACCACTCTCTGACACTCTCTGACACTCACTATCACTCTCTGACACTCTCTGACACTCTCTGACACTCCCTATCACTCTCTGACACTCTATCACCCTCTATCACCCTCTATCACCCTCCATCACTCTCTGACACTCTCTGACATTCTCAGACACTCTCAGACACTCACTATCACTCTCTAACACTCTCTGACACTTTCAGACACTCTCAGACACTCACGATCACTCTCTGACACTCTCTGCCACTCTATGACACTCTCTGACACTCACTATCACTCTCTGACACTCTCTGACACTGACTATCACTTTCTGACACTATCTGACACTCTCTATCACTCTGTGACACTCTCTGACACTCGCAGACACCCACTATCACTCTCTGACACTCTCTGTCACTCTCTGACACTCTCTGACACTCTCTGACACTCTCTATCACTCTCTGACACTCTCGGACACTCTCTGACACTCTCTATCGCTCTCTATCACTCTCTGACACTCTCTGACACTCTCTGACACTCTCTGACACTCTCCGACACTCTCCGACACTCTCTGACAATCTCTGACACTCTCAGGCACTCTCTACCAATAACGTTCACTCTCTGACCCTCTCTGACACTCTCTGACACTATCGATCACTCTCTGACACTCTCAGGCACTCTCTTGCTCTCTCTGACACTCACTGTCACTCTCTCTCACTCTCTGACACTATGTGACACTCTCAGACACTCTCAGACACTCACTTTCACTCTCTGACACTCTCTGAAACTCACTATCACTCTCTGACACTCTCTGACACTCCGTATAACTCTCTGACCCTCTGTTCCACTCTCTGACACTCTCTCACACTCTCTGACACTCTCTGCCAATCTCAGACACTCTCAGACACTCACTATCACTCTCTGATACACTCTGACACTCAATATCACTCTCTGACACTCTCTATCACTCTCTGACACTCTCAGACACTCTCCGACAATCTCAGACACTCTCAGACACTCACTATCACTCTCTGATACTCTCTGACACTCAATATCACTCTCTGACACTCTCTATCACTCTCTGACACTCTCAGACACTCTCTGACACTCTCTGACACTCTCTGACACTCACTATCACTCTCAGACACTCACTATCACTCTCTGACACTCTCTGACACTCACTGTCACTCTCTAGAACTCTCTGACACTCTCTGACACTCTCTGAAACTCTCTGACACTCTGAGACACTCTGAGACACTCTCAGACACTCACTATCACTCTCTGAAACACACTATCACTCTCTGACACTCTCTGACACTCTCGATCACTCTCTGACACTCTCTGACACTCTCTATCACTCTCGGACACTCTCTGACATTCTCAGACACTCACTATCACTCTCTGAAACTCACTATCACTCTCTGACACTCTCTGACACTCTCTGACACTCTCGATCACTCTCGATCACTCTCTGACACTCTCTATCTCTCTCTATCACTCTCTGACACTCTCTGTCACTCTCAGACACTCTCTGACACTCTCTATCACTCTCTGACACTCTCGGACACTCTCTGACACTCTCTATCACTCTCTATCACTCTCTGACACTCTTTGACACTCTCTATCACTCTCTGACACTCTCTGACACTCTCTATCACTCTCTGACACTCTCTGACACTCTCTATCACTCACGATCACTCTCCATCACTCACAATCAATCTGCGAAAATTTCTGACACTCTCTGACAACCTCGATCACTCTCTGCCACTCTCTGACACTCTTTGACTCTCTCTATCACACTCTGACTCTCTCTGACACTCTCAGACACTCTCTGATAGTCTCTGACAGTCACTACCACTCTCTGACACTCTCCGACACTCACTATCACTCTCTGACACTCTCTGACACTCTCTGACACTCACTACCACTCTCTGACACTCTCTGACACTCTCTGCCACTCCCTATCACTCTCTGACACTCTCTATCACCCTCTATCACTCTCTGACACTCTCTGACACTCTCAGACACTCTCAGGCACTCTCAGACACTCACTATCACTCTCTGACACTCTCTGACACTTTCAGACACTCTCAGACACTCACTATCACTCTCTGACACTCTCTGCCACTCTATGACACTCTCTGACACTCA
Organism: Heterodontus francisci; assembly: GCF_036365525.1. Lineage (NCBI taxonomy): Eukaryota > Metazoa > Chordata > Chondrichthyes > Heterodontiformes > Heterodontidae > Heterodontus > Heterodontus francisci. The sequence continues at coordinate 749,044 of NW_027140895.1, read as the reverse complement.
CTATCACTCTCTGACACTCTCTGACACTCTCTGACACTTACTATCACTTTCTGACACTATCTGACACTCTCTATCACTCTGTGACACTCTCTGACACTTTCAGACACCCACTATCACTCTCTGACACTCTCTGCCACTCTATGACACTCTCTGACACTCACTATCACTCTCTGACACTCTCTGACACTTACTATCACTTTCTGACACTATCTGACACTCTCTATCACTCTGTGACACTCTCTGACACTTTCAGACACCCACTATCACTCTCTGACACTCTCTGCCACTCTATGACAATCTCTATCACTCACGATCACTCTCCATCACTCACAATCAAACTCCGAAAATTTCTGACACTCTCTGACACTCTCTATCACTCTCTGACACTCTCTGACACTCTTTGACACTCTCAGACATTCTCAGACACTCTCTCATAGTCTCTGACAGTCACTACCACTCTCTGACACTCTCTGACACTCACTATCACTCTCTGACACTCTCTGACACTCCCTATCACTCTCTGACACTCTATCAGCCTCTATCACCCTCCATCACACTCCATCACTCTCTGACTCTCTGACACTCTCTGACACTTTCAGACACTCTCAGACACTCTCTGACACTCACTATCACTCTCTGACACTCTCTGACACTCCCTATCACTCTCTGACACTCTCTATCACCCTCTATCACTCTCTGACACTCTCTGACACTCTCTGACATTCTCAGACACTCTCAGACACTCACTATCACTCTCTAACACTCTCCGACACTTTCAGACACTCTCAGACACTCACGATCACTCTCTGACACTCTCTGCCACTCTATGACACTCTCTGACACTCACTATCACTCTCTGACACTCTCTGACACTGACTATCACTTTCTGACACTATCTGACACTCTCTATCACTCTGTGACACTCTCTGACACTCGCAGACACCCACTATCACTCTCTGACACTCTCTGACACTCACTGTCACTCTCTGACACTCTCTGACACTCTCTGACACTCTCTATCACTCTCTGACACTCTCGGACACTCTCTGACACTCTCTATCGCTCTCTATCACTCTCTGACACTCTCTGACACCCTCAGACACTCACTATCACTTTCTGACACTCTCTGAAACTCTCTGACACTCTCAGACACTCACTAACACTCTCTGACACTCACTATCACTCACTGACACTCTCTGACACTCTCTGATACTCTCTGACACTCTCTGACACTCTCCGACACTCTCTGACAATCTCTGACACTCTCAGGCACTCTCTACCAATAACGTTCACTCTCTGACCCTCTCTGACACTCTCTGACACTATCGATCACTCTCTGACACTCTCAGGCACTCTCCTGCTCTCTCTGACACTCACTGTCACTCTCTCTCACTCTCTGACACTATGTGACACTCTCAGACACTCTCAGACACTCACTTTCACTCTCTGACACTCTCTGAAACTCACTATCACACTCTGACACTCTCTGACACTCCGTATAACTCTCTGACCCTCTGAGACACTCTGAGACACTCTCAGACACTCTCAGAAACTCACTATCACTCTCTGAAACACACTATCACTCTCTGACACTCTCGGACACTCTCGATCACCCTCTGACACTCTCTGACACTCTCTATCACTCTCGGACACTCTCTGACACTCTCAGACACTCTCGATCACTCTCGATCACTCTCTGACACTCTCTGACACTCTCAGACACTCTCGGACACTCTCTGACACTCTCTATCACTCTATCACTCTCTGACACTCTCTGACACTCTCTATCACTCTCTGAAACTCTCTGACACTCTCTATCACTCTCTGACACTATTTGACACTCTCTGACACTCTCTATCACTCTCTGACACTCTCTGACACTCTCTATCACTCACGATCACTCTCCATCACTCGCAATCAATCTCCGAAAATTTCTGACACTCTCTGAAACTCTCTATCACTCTCTGCCACTCTCTGACACTCTTTGACACTCTCTATCACTCTCTGACTCTCTCTGACACTCTCAGACACTCTCTGATAGTCTCTGACAGTCACTACCACTCTCTGACACTCTCTGACACTCACTATCACTCTCTGACACTCTCTGACACTCTCTGACACTCCCTATCACTCTCTGACACTCTATCACCCTCTATCACCCTCTATCACCCTCTATCACTCTCTGACACTCTCTGACACTTTCAGACACTCTCAGACACTCTCTGACACTCACTATCGCTCTCTGACACTCTCTGACACTCTCTGACAATCCCTATCACTCTCTGACACTCTCTATCACCCTCTATCACTCTCTGACACTCTCTGACATTCTCTGACACTCTCAGACACTCTCAGACACTCACTATCACTCTCTGACACTCTCTGACACTTTCAGACACTCTCAGACACTCACTATCACTCTCTGACACTCTCTATGCCTCTCTATGACACTCTCTGACACTCACTATCACTCTCTGACACTCTCTGACACTTACTATCACTTTCTGACACTATCTGACACTCTCTCTCACTCTGTGACACTCTCTGACACTCTCAGACACCCACTATCACTCTCTGACAGTCTCTGCCACTCTATGACACTCTCTATCACTCTCTGACACTCTCTGACACTCTTTGACACTCTCTATCACTCTCTGACACTCTCTGACACTCTCTATCACTCTCTGACACTCTCTGACACTCTCGGACACTCTCTGACACTCTCTATCGCTCTCTAACACTCTCTGACACTCTCTGACACACTCAGACACTCACTATCACTTTCTGACACTCTCTGAAACTATCTGACACTCCGTATAACTCTCTGACCCTGTGTTCAACTCTCTGACACTCTCTCACACTCTCTGACACTCTCTGCCAATCTCAGACACTCTCAGACACTCACTATCACTCTCTGATACACTCTGACACTCAATATCACTCTCTGACACTCTCTATCACTCTCTGACACTCTCAGACACTCTCTGACAATCTCAGACACTCTCAGACACTCACTATCACTCTCTGATACTCTCTGACACTCAATATCACTCTCTGACACTCTCTATCACTCTCTGACACTCACAGACACTCTCTGACACTCTCTGACACTCTCTGACACTCTCTGACACTCACTATCACTCTCTGACACTCTCAGACACTCACTATCACTCTCTGATACACTCTGACACTCAATATCACTCTCTGACACTCTCTATCACTCTCTGACACTCTCAGACACTCTCTGACAATCTCAGACACTCTCAGACACTCACTATCACTCTCTGATACTCTCTGACACTCAATATCACTCTCTGACACTCTCTATCACTCTCTGACACTCTCAGACACTCTCAGACACTCTCTGACACTCTCTGACACTCTCTGACACTCACTATCACTCTCTGACACTCTCAGACACTCACTATCACTCTCTGACACTCTCTGACACTCACTGTCACTCTCTAGAAATCTCTGACACTCTCTGACTCTTTCTGAAACTCTCTGACACTCTGAGACACTCTGAGACACTCTCAGACATTCTCAGACACTCACTATCACTCTCTGAAACACACTATCACTCTCTGACACTCTCTGACACTCTCGATCACTCTCTGACACTCTCTATCACTCTCGGACACTCTCTGACACTCTCAGGCACTCACTATCACTCTCTGAAACTCACTATCACTCTCTGACACTCTGACACTCTCCGACAATCTCGATCACTCTCTGACACTCTCTATCTCTCTCTATCACTCTCTGACACTCTCTGACACTCTCAGACACTCTCTGACACTCTCTATCACTCTCTGACACTCTCTGACACTCTCTATCACTCACGATCACTCTCCATCACTCACAATCAAACTCCGAAAATTTCTGACACTCTCTGACACTCTCTATCACTCTCTGACACTCTCTGACACTCTTTGACACTCTCAGACACTCTCAGACACTCTCTCATAGTCTCTGACAGTCACTACCACTCTCTGACACTCTCTGACACTCACTATCACTCTCTGACACTCTCTGACACTCTCTGACACTCCCTATCACTCTCTGACACTCTATCACCCTCTATCACCCTCTATCACCCTCCATCACTCTCTGACACTCTCTGACACTCTCTGACATTCTCAGACACTCTCAGACACTCACTATCACTCTCTAACACTCTCTGACACTTTCAGACACTCTCAGACACTCACGATCACTCTCTGACACTCTCTGCCACTCTATGACACTCTCTGACACTCACTATCACTCTCTGACACTCTCTGACACTGACTATCACTTTCTGACACTATCTGACACTCTCTATCACTCTGTGACACTCTCTGACACTCGCAGACACCCACTATCACTCACTGACACTCTCTGTCACTCTCTGACACTCTCTGACACTCTCTGACACTCTCTATCACTCTCTGACACTCTCGGACACTCTCTGACACTCTCTATCGCTCTCTATCACTCTCTGACACTCTCTGACACCCTCAGACACTCACTATCACTTTCTGACACTCTCTGAAACTCTCTGACACTCTCAGACACTCACTAACACTCTCTGACACTCACTATCACTCGCTGACACTCTCTGACACTCTCTGACACTCTCTGACACTCTCCGACACTCTCCGACACTCTCTGACAATCTCTGACACTCTCAGGCACTCTCTACCAATAACGTTCACTCTCTGACCCTCTCTGACACTCTCTGACACTATCGATCACTCTCTGACACTCTCAGGCACTCTCTTGCTCTCTCTGACACTCACTGTCACTCTCTCTCACTCTCTGACACTATGTGACACTCTCAGACACTCTCAGACACTCACTTTCACTCTCTGACACTCTCTGAAACTCACTATCACTCTCTGACACTCTCTGACACTCCGTATAACTCTCTGACCCTCTGTTCCACTCTCTGACACTCTCTCACACTCTCTGACACTCTCTGCCAATCTCAGACACTCTCAGACACTCACTATCTCTCTCTGATACACTCTGACACTCAATATCACTCTCTGACACTCTCTATCACTCTCTGACACTCTCAGACACTCTCCGACAATCTCAGACACTCTCAGACACTCACTATCACTCTCTGATACTCTCTGACACTCAATATCACTCTCTGACACTCTCTATCACTCTCTGACACTCTCAGACACTCTCTGACACTCTCTGACACTCTCTGACACTCACTATCACTCTCAGACACTCACTATCACTCTCTGACACTCTCTGACACTCACTGTCACTCTCTAGAACTCTCTGACACTCTCTGACACTCTCTGAAACTCTCTGACACTCTGAGACACTCTGAGACACTCTCAGACACTCACTATCACTCTCTGAAACACACTATCACTCTCTGACACTCTCTGACACTCTCGATCACTCTCTGACACTCTCTGACACTCTCTATCACTCTCGGACACTCTCTGACATTCTCAGACACTCACTATCACTCTCTGAAACTCACTATCACTCTCTGACACTCTCTGATACTCTCTGACACTCTCGATCACTCTCGATCACTCTCTGACACTCTCTATCTCTCTCTATCACTCTCTGAAACTCTCTGACACTCTCTATCACTCTCTGACACTCTCTGACACTCTCTGACACTCTCTATCACTCTCTGACACTCTCTGACACTCTCTATCACTCACGATCACTCTCCATCACTCGCAATCAATCTCCGAAAATTTCTGACACTCTCTGAAACTCTCTATCACTCTCTGCCACTCTCTGACACTCTTTGACACTCTCTATCACTCTCTGACTCTCTCTGACACTCTCAGACACTCTCTGATAGTCTCTGACAGTCACTACCACTCTCTGACACTCTCTGACACTCACTATCACTCTCTGACACTCTCTGACACTCTCTGACACTCCCTATCACTCTCTGACACTCTATCACCCTCTATCACCCTCTATCACCCTCTATCACTCTCTGACACTCTCTGACACTTTCAGACACTCTCAGACACTCTCTGACACTCACTATCGCTCTCTGACACTCTCTGACACTCTCTGACAATCCCTATCACTCTCTGACACTCTCTATCACCCTCTATCACTCTCTGACACTCTCTGACATTCTCTGACACTCTCAGACACTCTCAGACACTCACTATCACTCTCTGACACTCTCTGACACTTTCAGACACTCTCAGACACTCACTATCACTCTCTGACACTCTCTATGCCTCTCTATGACACTCTCTGACACTCACTATCACTCTCTGACACTCTCTGACACTTACTATCACTTTCTGACACTATCTGACGCTCTCTCTCACTCTGTGACACTCTCTGACACTCTCAGACACCCACTATCACTCTCTGACAGTCTCTGCCACTCTATGACACTCTCTATCACTCTCTGACACTCTCTGACACTCTTTGACACTCTCTATCACTCTCTGACACTCTCTGACACTCTCTATCACTCTCTGACACTCTCTGACACTCTCGGACACTCTCTGACACTCTCTATCGCTCTCTAACACTCTCTGACACTCTCTGACACACTCAGACACTCACTATCACTTTCTGACACTCTCTGAAACTATCTGACACTCCGTATAACTCTCTGACCCTGTGTTCAACTCTCTGACACTCTCTCACACTCTCTGACACTCTCTGCCAATCTCAGACACTCTCAGACACTCACTATCACTCTCTGATACACTCTGACACTCAATATCACTCTCTGACACTCTCTATCACTCTCTGACACTCTCAGACACTCTCTGACAATCTCAGACACTCTCAGACACTCACTATCACTCTCTGATACTCTCTGACACTCAATATCACTCTCTGACACTCTCTATCACTCTCTGACACTCACAGACACTCTCTGACACTCTCTGACACTCACTATCACTCTCTGACACTCTCAGACACTCACTATCACTCTCTGATACACTCTGACACTCAATATCACTCTCTGACACTCTCTATCACTCTCTGACACTCTCAGACACTCTCTGACAATCTCAGACACTCTCAGACACTCACTATCACTCTCTGATACTCTCTGACACTCAATATCACTCTCTGACACTCTCTATCACTCTCTGACACTCTCAGACACTCTCAGACACTCTCTGACACTCTCTGACACTCTCTGACACTCACTATCACTCTCTGACACTCTCAGACACTCACTATCGCTCTCTGACACTCTCTGACACTCACTGTCACTCTCTAGAAATCTCTGACACTCTCTGACTCTTTCTGAAACTCTCTGACACTCTGAGACACTCTGAGACACTCTCAGACACTCTCAGACACTCACTATCACTCTCTGAAACACACTATCACTCTCTGACACTCTCTGACACTCTCGATCACTCTCTGACACTCTCTATCACTCTCGGACACTCTCTGACACTCTCAGGCACTCACTATCACTCTCTGAAACTCACTATCACTCTCTGACACTCTGACACTCTCCGACAATCTCGATCACTCTCTGACACTCTCTATCTCTCTCTATCACTCTCTGACACTCTCTGACACTCTCAGACACTCTCTGACACTCTCTATCACTCTCTGACACTCTCTGACACTCTCTATCACTCACGATCACTCTCCATCACTCACAATCAAACTCCGAAAATTTCTGACACTCTCTGACACTCTCTATCACTCTCTGACACTCTCTGACACTCTTTGACACTCTCAGACACTCTCAGACACTCTCTCATAGTCTCTGACAGTCACTACCACTCTCTGACACTCTCTGACACTCACTATCACTCTCTGACACTCTCTGACACTCTCTGACACTCCCTATCACTCTCTGACACTCTATCACCCTCTATCACCCTCTATCACCCTCCATCACTCTCTGACACTCTCTGACACTCTCTGACATTCTCAGACACTCTCAGACACTCACTATCACTCTCTAACACTCTCTGACACTTTCAGACACTCTCAGACACTCACGATCACTCTCTGACACTCTCTGCCACTCTATGACACTCTCTGACACTCACTATCACTCTCTGACACTCTCTGACACTGACTATCACTTTCTGACACTATCTGACACTCTCTATCACTCTGTGACACTCTCTGACACTCGCAGACACCCACTATCACTCACTGACACTCTCTGTCACTCTCTGACACTCTCTGACACTCTCTGACACTCTCTATCACTCTCTGACACTCTCGGACACTCTCTGACACTCTCTATCGCTCTCTATCACTCTCTGACACTCTCTGACACCCTCAGACACTCACTATCACTTTCTGACACTCTCTGAAACTCTCTGACACTCTCAGACACTCACTAACACTCTCTGACACTCACTATCACTCGCTGACACTCTCTGACACTCTCTGACACTCTCTGACACTCTCCGACACTCTCCGACACTCTCTGACAATCTCTGACACTCTCAGGCACTCTCTACCAATAACGTTCACTCTCTGACCCTCTCTGACACTCTCTGACACTATCGATCACTCTCTGACACTCTCAGGCACTCTCTTGCTCTCTCTGACACTCACTGTCACTCTCTCTCACTCTCTGACACTATGTGACACTCTCAGACACTCTCAGACACTCACTTTCACTCTCTGACACTCTCTGAAACTCACTATCACTCTCTGACACTCTCTGACACTCCGTATAACTCTCTGACCCTCTGTTCCACTCTCTGACACTCTCTCACACTCTCTGACACTCTCTGCCAATCTCAGACACTCTCAGACACTCACTATCACTCTCTGATACACTCTGACACTCAATATCACTCTCTGACACTCTCTATCACTCTCTGACACTCTCAGACACTCTCCGACAATCTCAGACACTCTCAGACACTCACTATCACTCTCTGATACTCTCTGACACTCAATATCACTCTCTGACACTCTCTATCACTCTCTGACACTCTCAGACACTCTCTGACACTCTCTGACACTCTCTGACACTCACTATCACTCTCAGACACTCACTATCACTCTCTGACACTCTCTGACACTCACTGTCACTCTCTAGAACTCTCTGACACTCTCTGACACTCTCTGAAACTCTCTGACACTCTGAGACACTCTGAGACACTCTCAGACACTCACTATCACTCTCTGAAACACACTATCACTCTCTGACACTCTCTGACACTCTCGATCACTCTCTGACACTCTCTGACACTCTCTATCACTCTCGGACACTCTCTGACATTCTCAGACACTCACTATCACTCTCTGAAACTCACTATCACTCTCTGACACTCTCTGATACTCTCTGACACTCTCGATCACTCTCGATCACTCTCTGACACTCTCTATCTCTCTCTATCACTCTCTGACACTCTCTGTCACTCTCAGACACTCTCTGACACTCTCTATCACTCTCTGACACTCTCGGACACTCTCTGACACTCTCTATCACTCTCTATCACTCTCTGACACTCTTTGACACTCTCTATCACTCTCTGACACTCTCTGACACTCTCTATCACTCTCTGACACTCTCTGACACTCTCTATCACTCACGATCACTCTCCATCACTCACAATCAATCTGCGAAAATTTCTGACACTCTCTGACAACCTCGATCACTCTCTGCCACTCTCTGACACTCTTTGACTGTCTCTATCACACTCTGACTCTCTCTGACACTCTCAGACACTCTCTGATAGTCTCTGACAGTCACTACCACTCTCTGACACTCTCCGACACTCACTATCACTCTCTGACACTCTCTGACACTCTCTGACACTCACTACCACTCTCTGACACTCTCTGACACTCTCTGCCACTCCCTATCACTCTCTGACACTCTCTATCACCCTCTATCACTCTCTGACACTCTCTGACACTCTCAGACACTCTCAGGCACTCTCAGACACTCACTATCACTCTCTGACACTCTCTGACACTTTCAGACACTCTCAGACACTCACTATCACTCTCTGACACTCTCTGCCACTCTATGACACTCTCTGACACTCACTATCACTCTCTGACACTCTCTGACACTCTCTGACACTTACTATCACTTTCTGACACTATCTGACACTCTCTATCACTCTGTGACACTCTCTGACACTTTCAGACACCCACTATCACTCTCTGACACTCTCTGCCACTCTATGACACTCTCTGACACTCACTATCACTCTCTGACACTCTCTGACACTTACTATCACTTTCTGACACTATCTGACACTCTCTATCACTCTGTGACACTCTCTGACACTTTCAGACACCCACTATCACTCTCTGACACTCTCTGCCACTCTATGACAATCTCTATCACTCACGATCACTCTCCATCACTCACAATCAAACTCCGAAAATTTCTGACACTCTCTGACACTCTCTATCACTCTCTGACACTCTCTGACACTCTTTGACACTCTCAGACATTCTCAGACACTCTCTCATAGTCTCTGACAGTCACTACCACTCTCTGACACTCTCTGACACTCACTATCACTCTCTGACACTCTCTGACACTCCCTATCACTCTCTGACACTCTATCAGCCTCTATCACCCTCTATCACCCTCCATCACTCTCTGACTCTCTGACACTCTCTGACACTTTCAGACACTCTCAGACACTCTCTGACACTCACTATCACTCTCTGACACTCTCTGACACTCCCTATCACTCTCTGACACTCTCTATCACCCTCTATCACTCTCTGACACTCTCTGACACTCTCTGACATTCTCAGACACTCTCAGACACTCACTATCACTCTCTAACACTCTCCGACATTTTCAGACACTCTCAGACACTCACGATCACTCTCTGACACTCTCTGCCACTCTATGACACTCTCTGACACTCACTATCACTCTCTGACACTCTCTGACACTGACTATCACTTTCTGACACTATCTGACACTCTCTATCACTCTGTGACACTCTCTGACACTCGCAGACACCCACTATCACTCTCTGACACTCTCTGACACTCACTGTCACTCTCTGACAAACTCTGACACTCTCTGACACTCTCTATCACTCTCTGACACTCTCGGACACTCTCTGACACTCTCTATCGCTCTCTATCACTCTCTGACACTCTCTGACACCCTCAGACACTCACTATCACTTTCTGACACTCTCTGAAACTCTCTGACACTCTCAGACACTCACTAACACTCTCTGACACTCACTATCACTCACTGACACTCTCTGACACTCTCTGACACTCTCTGACACTCTCCGACACTCTCTGACAATCTCTGACACTCTCAGGCACTCTCTACCAATAACGTTCACTCTCTGACCCTCTCTGACACTCTCTGACACTATCGATCACTCTCTGACACTCTCAGGCACTCTCCTGCTCTCTCTGACACTCACTGTCACTCTCTCTCACTCTCTGACACTATGTGACACTCTCAGACACTCTCAGACACTCACTTTCACTCTCTGACACTCTCTGAAACTCACTATCACACTCTGACACTCTCTGACACTCCGTATAACTCTCTGACCCTCTGAGACACTCTGAGACACTCTCAGACACTCTCAGAAACTCACTATCACTCTCTGAAACACACTATCACTCTCTGACACTCTCGGACACTCTCGATCACCCTCTGACACTCTCTGACACTCTCTATCACTCTCGGACACTCTCTGACACTCTCAGACACTCTCGATCACTCTCGATCACTCTCTGACACTCTCTGACACTCTCAGACACTCTCGGACACTCTCTGACACTCTCTATCACTCTATCACTCTCTGACACTCTCTGACACTCTCTATCACTCTCTGAAACTCTCTGACACTCTCTATCACTCTCTGACACTCTCTGACACTCTCTGACACTCTCTATCACTCTCTGACACTCTCTGACACTCTCTATCACTCACGATCACTCTCCATCACTCGCAATCAATCTCCGAAAATTTCTGACACTCTCTGAAACTCTCTATCACTCTCTGCCACTCTCTGACACTCTTTGACACTCTCTATCACTCTCTGACTCTCTCTGATAGTCTCTGACAGTCACTACCACTCTCTGACACTCTCTGACACTCACTATCACTCTCTGACACTCTCTGACACTCTCTGACACTCCCTATCACTCTCTGACACTCTATCACCCTCTATCACCCTCTATCACCCTCTATCACTCTCTGACACTCTCTGACACTTTCAGACACTCTCAGACACTCTCTGACACTCACTATCGCTCTCTGACACTCTCTGACACTCTCTGACAATCCCTATCACTCTCTGACACTCTCTATCACCCTCTATCACTCTCTGACACTCTCTGACATTCTCTGACACTCTCAGACACTCTCAGACACTCACTATCACTCTCTGACACTCTCTGACACTTTCAGACACTCTCAGACACTCACTATCACTCTCTGACACTCTCTATGCCTCTCTATGACACTCTCTGACACTCACTATCACTCTCTGACACTCTCTGACACTTACTATCACTTTCTGACACTATCTGACACTCTCTCTCACTCTGTGACACTCTCTGACACTCTCAGACACCCACTATCACTCTCTGACAGTCTCTGCCACTCTATGACACTCTCTATCACTCTCTGACACTCTCTGACACTCTCTGACACTCTCTATCATCTCTGACACTCTCTGACACTCACTATCACTCTCTGACACTCTCTGACTCTCTCTGACACTCTCTATCACTGTCTGACAATCGCAGACACTCTCTGACACTCTCTGACACTCTCAGACACTCTCTTGCTCTCTCTGACACTCACTATCACTCTCTCTCACTCTCTGACACTATGTGACACTCTCAGACACTCTCAGACACTCACTTTCACTCTCTGACACTCTCTGAAACTCACTATCACTCTCTGACACTCTCTGACACTCCGTATAACTCTCTGACCCTCTGTTCCACTCTCTGACACTCTCTCACACTCTCTGACACTCTCTGCCAATCTCAGACACTCTCAGACACTCACTATCACTCTCTGATACACTCTGACACTCAATATCACTCTCTGACACTCTCTATCACTCTCTGACACTCTCAGACACTCTCTGACAATCTCAGACACTCTCAGACACTCACTATCACTCTCTGATACTCTCTGACACTCAATATCACTCTCTGACACTCTCTATCACTCTCTGACACTCTCAGACACTCTCTGACACTCTCTGACACTCACTATCACTCTCTGACACTCTCAGACACTCACTATCACTCTCTGACACTCTCTGACACTCACTGTCACTCTCTAGAACTCTCTGACACTCTTTGACACTCTCAGACACTCTCTCATAGTCTCTGACAGTCACTACCACTCTCTGACACTCTCTGACACTCACTATCACTCTCTGACACTCTCTGACTTTCCCTATCACTCTCTGACACTCTATCAGCCTCTATCACCCTCTATCACCCTCCATCACTCTCTGACTCTCTGACACTCTCTGACACTTTCAGACACTCTCAGACACTCTCTGACACTCACTATCACTCTCTGACACTCTCTGACACTCCCTATCACTCTCTGACACTCTCTATCACCCTCTATCACTCTCTGACACTCTCTGACACTCTCTGACATTCTCAGACACTCACTATCACTCTCTAACACTCTCTGACACTTTCAGACACTCTCAGACACTCACGATCACTCTCTGACACTCTCTGCCACTCTATGACACTCTCTGACACTCACTATCACTCTCTGACACTCTCTGACACTGACTATCACTTTCTGACACTATCTGACACTCTCTATCACTCTGTGACACTCTCTGACACTCGCAGACACCCACTATCACTCTCTGACACTCTCGGACACTCTCTGACACTCTCTATCGCTCTCTATCACTCTCTGACACTCTCTGACACCCTCAGACACTCACTATCACTTTCTGACACTCTCTGAAACTCTCTGACACTCTCAGACACTCACTAACACTCTCTGACACTCACTATCACTCACTGACACTCTCTGACACTCTCTGACACTCTCCGACACTCTCTGACACTCTCTGACACTCTCAGGCACTCTCTACCAATAACGTTCACTCTCTGACCCTCTCTGACACTCTCTGACACTATCGATCACTCTCTGACACTCTCAGACACTCTCTTGCTCTCTCTGACACTCACTGTCACTCTCTCTCACTCTCTGACACTATGTGACACTCTCAGACACTCTCAGACACTCACTTTCACTCTCTGACACTCTCTGAAACTCACTATCACACTCTGACACTCTCTGACACTCCGTATAACTCTCTGACCCTCTGAGACACTCTGAGACACTCTCAGACACTCTCAGAAACTCACTATCACTCTCTGAAACACACTATCACTCTCTGACACTCTCTGACACTCTCGATCACCCTCTGACACTCTCTGACACTCTCTATCACTCTCGGACACTCTCTGACACTCTCAGACACTCTCGATCACTCTCGATCACTCTCTGACACTCTCTGACACTCTCAGACACTCTCGGACACTCTCTGACACTCTCTATCACTCTATCACTCTCTGACACTCTCTGACACTCTCTATCACTCTCTGACCTTCTCTGACACTCTCTATCACTCTCTGACACTCTCTGACACTCTCTGACACTCTCTATCACTCTCTGACACTCTCTGACACTCTCTATCACTCACGATCACTCTCCATCACTCACAATCAATCTCCGAAAATTTCTGACACTCTCTGAAACTCTCTATCACTCTCTGCCACTCTCTGACACTCTTTGACACTCTCTATCACTCTCTGACTCTCTCTGACACTCTCAGACACTCTCTGATAGTCTCTGACAGTCACTACCACTCTCTGACACTCTCTGACACTCACTATCACTCTCTGACACTCTCTGACACTCTCTGACACTCCCTATCACTCTCTGACACTCTATCACCCTCTATCACCCTCTATCACCCTCTATCACTCTCTGACACTCTCTGAATCTTTCAGACACTCTCAGACACTCTCTGACACTCACTATCGCTCTCTGACACTCTCTGACACTCTCTGACACTCCCTATCACTCTCTGACACTCTCTATCACCCTCTATCACTCTCTGACACTCTCTGACATTCTCTGACACTCTCAGACACTCTCAGACACTCACTATCACTCTCTGACACTCTCTGACACTCTCTGACACTCCCTATCACTCTCTGACACTCTATCACCCTCTATCACCCTCTATCACCCTCTATCACTCTCTGACACTCTCTGACATTCTCTGACACTCTCAGACACTCTCAGACACTCACTATCACTCTCTGACACTCTCTGACACTTTCAGACACTCTCAGACACTCACTATCACTCTCTGACACTCTCTATGCCTCTCTATGACACTCTCTGACACTCACTATCACTCTCTGACACTCTCTGACACTTACTATCACTTTCTGACATTATCTGACACTCTCTCTCACTCTGCGACACTCTCTGACACTCTCAGACACCCACTATCACTCTCTGACAGTCTCTGCCACTCTATGACACTCTCTATCACTCTCTGACACTCTCTGACACTCTCTGACACTCTCTATCATCTCTGACACTCTCTGACACTCACTATCACTCTCTGACACTCTCTGACTCTCTCTGACACTCTCTATCACTCTCTGACAATCGCAGACACTCTCTGACACTCTCTGACACTCTCAGACACTCTCTTGCTCTCTCTGACACTCACTATCACTCTCTCTCACTCTCTGACACTATGTGACACTCTCAGACACTCTCAGACACTCACTTTCACTCTCTGACACTCTCAGACACTCACTTTCACTCTCTGACACTCTCTGAAACTCACTATCACTCTCTGACACTCTCTGACACTCCGTATAACTCTCTGACCCTCTGTTCCACTCTCTGACACTCTCTCACACTCTCTGACACTCTCTGCCAATCTCAGACACTCTCAGACACTCACTATCACTCTCTGATACACTCTGACACTCAATATCACTCTCTGACACTCTCTATCACTCTCTGACACTCTCAGACACTCTCCGACAATCTCAGACACTCTCAGACACTCACTATCACTCTCTGATACTCTCTGACACTCAATATCACTCTCTGACACTCTCTATCACTCTCTGACACTCTCAGACACTCTCTGACACTCTCTGACACTCTCTGACACTCACTATCACTCTCTGACACTCTCAGACACTCACTATCACTCTCTGACACTCTCTGACACTCACTGTCACTCTCTAGAACTCTCTGACACTCTCTGACACTCTCTGAAACTCTCTGACACTCTGAGACACTCTCAGACACTCTCAGACACTCACTATCACTCTCTGAAACACACTATCACTCTCTGACACTCTCTGACACTCTCGATCACTCTCTGACACTCTCTGACACTCTCTATCACTCTCGGACACTCTCTGACACTCTCAGACACTCACTATCACTCTCTGAAACTCACTATCACTCTCTGACACTCTCTGACACTCTCTGACACTCTCGATCACTCTCGATCACTCTCTGACACTCTCTATCTCTCTCTATCACTCTCTGACACTCTCTGTCACTCTCAGACACTCTCTGACACTCTCTATCACTCTCTGACACTCTCGGACACACTCTGACACTCTCTATCACTCTCTATCACTCTCTGACACTCTTTGACACTCTCTATCACTCTCTGACACTCTCTGACACTCTCTATCACTCTCTGACACTCTCTGACACTCTCTATCACTCACGATCACTCTCCATCACTCACAATCAATCTGCGAAAATGTCTGATACTCTCTGACACTCAATATCACTCTCTGACACTCTCTATCACTCTCTGACACTCTCAGACACTCTCTGACACTCTCTGACACTCTCTGACACTCACTATCACTCTCTGACACTCTCAGACACTCACTATCACTCTCTGACACTCTCTGACACTCACTGTCACTCTCTAGATCTCTCTGACACTCTCTGACACTCTCTGAAACTCTCTGACACTCTGAGACACTCTCAGACACTCTCAGACACTCACTATCACTCTCTGAAACACACTATCACTCTCTGACACTCTCTGACACTCTCGATCACTCTCTGACACTCTCTGACACTTTCTATCACTCTCGGACACTCTCAGACACTCACTATCACTCTCTGAAACTCACTATCACTCTCTGACACTCTCTGATACTCTCTGACACTCTCGATCACTCTCGATCACTCTCTGACACTCTCTATCTCTCTCTATCACTCTCTGACACTCTCTGTCACTCTCAGACACTCTCTGACACTCTCTATCACTCTCTGACACTCTCGGACACTCTCTGACACTCTCTATCACTCTCTATCACTCTCTGACACTCTTTGACACTCTCTATCACTCTCTGACACTCTCTGACACTCTCTATCACTCTCTGACACTCTCTGACACTCTCTATCACTCACAATCACTCTCCATCACTCACAATCAATCTGCGAAAATTTCTGACTCTCTCAGACAACCTCTATCACTCTCTGCCACTCTCTGACACTCTTTGACTCTCTCTGACACTCCCTATCACTCTCTGACACTCTATCACCCTCTATCACCCTCTATCACTCTCTGACACTCTCTGACACTCTCTGACACTCTCTGACACTTTCAGACACTCTCAGACACTCTCTGACACTCTCTGACACTCTCTGATAGTCTCTGACAGTCACTACCACTCTCTGACACTCTCTGACACTCACTATCACTCTCTGACACTCTCTGACACTCTCTGACACTCCATATCACTCTCTGACACTCTATCACCCTCTATCACACTCTATCACTCTCTGACACTCTCTGACACTCTCTGACACTCTCTGACACTCTCTGACACTCTCTGACACTCTCTGCCACTCCCTATCACTCTCTGACACTCTATATCACCCTCCATCACTCTCTGGCACTCTCTGACTCTCTCTGACACTCTCAGACACTCTCAGAAACTCACTATCACTCTGACACTCTCTGACACTTTCAGACACTCTCAGACACTCACTATCACTCTCTGACACTCTCTGCCACTCTATGACACTCTCTGACACTCACTATCACTCTCTGACACTCTCTGACACTTACTATCACTTTCTGACACTATCTGACACTCTCTATCACTCTGTGACACTCTCTGACACTTTCAGACACCCACTATCACTCTCTGACACTCTCTGCCACTCTTTGAAACACTCTATCACTCTCTATCACTCTCTGACACTCTCTGACACTCTCTGACACTCTCTATGACTCTCTGACTCTCTCTGACACTCTCTGACTCTCTCTGACACTCTCTGACACTCTCAGACACTCTCAGACACTCTCTGATAGTCTCTGACAGTCACTACCACTCTCTGACACTCTCTGACACTCACTATCACTCTCTGACACTCTCTATCACTCTCTGACACTCTCAGACACTCTCTGACACTCCCTGACACTCTCTGATAGTCTCTGACAGTCACTACCACTCTCTGACACTCTCTGACACTCACTATCACTCTCTGACACTCTCTGACTCTCTCTGACACTCCCTATCACTCTCTGACACTCTATCACCCTCTATCACCCTCTATCATCCTCTGACTCTCTCTGACACTCTCTGACACTCTCTGACACTTTCAGACACTCTCAGACACTCTCTGACACTCTCTGACACTCTCTGATAGTCTCTGACAGTCACTACCACTCTCTGACACTCTCTGACACTCACTATCACTCTCTGACACTCTCTGACACTCCCTATCACTCTCTGACACTCTATCACCCTCTATCACCCTCTATCACTCTCTGACACTCTCTGACACTCTCTGACACTCTCTGCCACTCCCTATCACTCTCTGACACTCTCTATCACCCTCTATCACTCTCTGACACTCTCTGACACTCTCTGACACTCTCAGACACTCTCTGACACTCTCTGACACTTTCAGACACTCTCAGACACTCACTATCACTCTCTGACACTCTCTGCCACTCTATGACACTCTCTGACACTCACTATCACTCTCTGACACTCTCTGACACTTACTATCACTTTCTGACACTATCTGACACTCTCTATCACTCTGTGACACTCTCTGACACTCGCAGACACCCACTATCACTCTCTGACACTCTCGGACACTCTCTGACACTCTCTATCACTCTCTATCACTCTCTGACACTCTCTGACACCCTCAGACACTCACTATCACTTTCTGACACTCTCTGAAACTCTCTGACACTCTCAGACACTCACTAACACTCTCTGACACTCACTATCACTCACTGACACTCTCTGACACTCTCTGACACTCTCCGACACTCTCTGACACTCTCTGACACTCTCAGGCACTCTCTACCAATAACGTTCACTCTCTGACCCTCTCTGACACTCTCTGACACTATCGATCACTCTCTGACACTCTCAGACACTCTCTTGCTCTCTCTGACACTCACTGTCACTCTCTCTCACTCTCTGACACTATGTGACACTCTCAGACACTCTCAGACACTCACTTTCACTCTCTGACACTCTCTGAAACTCACTATCACACTCTGACACTCTCTGACACTCCGTATAACTCTCTGACCCTCTGAGACACTCTGAGACACTCTCAGACACTCTCAGAAACTCACTATCACTCTCTGAAACACACTATCACTCTCTGACACTCTCGGACACTCTCGATCACCCTCTGACACTCTCTGACACTCTCTATCACTCTCGGACACTCTCTGACACTCTCAGACACTCTCGATCACTCTCGATCACTCTCTGACACTCTCTGACACTCTCAGACACTCTCGGACACTCTCTGACACTCTCTATCACTCTATCACTCTCTGACACTCTCTGACACTCTCTATCACTCTCTGACACTCTCTGACACTCTCTATCACTCTCTGACACTCTCTGACACTCTCTGACACTCTCTATCACTCTCTGACACTCTCTGACACTCTCTATCACTCACGATCACTCTCCATCACTCACAATCAATCTCCGAAAATTTCTGACACTCTCTGAAACTCTCTATCACTCTCTGCCACTCTCTGACACTCTTTGACACTATCTATCACTCTCTGACTCTCTCTGACACTCTCAGACACTCTCTGATAGTCTCTGACAGTCACTACCACTCTCTGACACTCTCTGACACTCACTATCACTCTCTGACACTCTCTGACACTCTCTGACACTCCCTATCACTCTCTGACACTCTATCACCCTCTATCACCCTCTATCACCCTCTATCACTCTCTGACACTCTCTGAATCTTTCAGACACTCTCAGACACTCTCTGACACTCACTATCGCTCTCTGACACTCTCTGACACTCTCTGACACTCCCTATCACTCTCTGACACTCTCTATCACCCTCTATCACTCTCTGACACTCTCTGACATTCTCTGACACTCTCAGACACTCTCAGACACTCACTATCACTCTCTGACACTCTCTGACACTCTCTGACACTCCCTATCACTCTCTGACACTCTATCACCCTCTATCACCCTCTATCACCCTCTATCACTCTCTGACACTCTCTGACATTCTCTGACACTCTCAGACACTCTCAGACACTCACTATCACTCTCTGACACTCTCTGACACTTTCAGACACTCTCAGACACTCACTATCACTCTCTGACACTCTCTATGCCTCTCTATGACACTCTCTGACACTCACTATCACTCTCTGACACTCTCTGACACTTACTATCACTTTCTGACATTATCTGACACTCTCTCTCACTCTGCGACACTCTCTGACACTCTCAGACACCCACTATCACTCTCTGACAGTCTCTGCGACTCTATGACACTCTCTATCACTCTCTGACACTCTCTGACACTCTCTATCATCTCTGACACTCTCTGACACTCACTATCACTCTCTGACACTCTCTGACTCTCTCTGACACTCTCTATCACTCTCTGACAATCGCAGACACTCTCTGACACTCTCTGACACTCTCAGACACTCTCTTGCTCTCTCTGACACTCACTATCACTCTCTCTCACTCTCTGACACTATGTGACACTCTCAGACACTCTCAGACACTCACTTTCACTCTCTGACACTCTCAGACACTCACTTTCACTCTCTGACACTCTCTGAAACTCACTATCACTCTCTGACACTCTCTGACACTCCGTATAACTCTCTGACCCTCTGTTCCACTCTCTGACACTCTCTCACACTCTCTGACACTCTCTGCCAATCTCAGACACTCTCAGACACTCACTATCACTCTCTGATACACTCTGACACTCAATATCACTCTCTGACACTCTCTATCACTCTCTGACACTCTCAGACACTCTCCGACAATCTCAGACACTCTCAGACACTCACTATCACTCTCTGATACTCTCTGACACTCAATATCACTCTCTGACACTCTCTATCACTCTCTGACACTCTCAGACACTCTCTGACACTCTCTGACACTCTCTGACACTCACTATCACTCTCTGACACTCTCAGACACTCACTATCACTCTCTGACACTCTCTGACACTCACTGTCACTCTCTAGAACTCTCTGACACTCTCTGACACTCTCTGAAACTCTCTGACACTCTGAGACACTCTCAGACACTCTCAGACACTCACTATCACTCTCTGAAACACACTATCACTCTCTGACACTCTCTGACACTCTCGATCACTCTCTGACACTCTCTGACACTCTCTATCACTCTCGGACACTCTCTGACACTCTCAGACACTCACTATCACTCTCTGAAACTCACTATCACTCTCTGACACTCTCTGACACTCTCTGACACTCTCGATCACTCTCGATCACTCTCTGACACTCTCTATCTCTCTCTATCACTCTCTGACACTCTCTGTCACTCTCAGACACTCTCTGACACTCTCTATCACTCTCTGACACTCTCGGACACTCTCTGACACTCTCTATCACTCTCTGACACTCTTTGACACTCTCTATCACTCTCTGACACTCTCTGACACTCTCTATCACTCTCTGACACTCTCTGACACTCTCTATCACTCACGATCACTCTCCATCACTCACAATCAATCTGCGAAAATTTCTGATACTCTCTGACACTCAATATCACTCTCTGACACTCTCTATCACTCTCTGACACTCTCAGACACTCTCTGACACTCTCTGACACTCTCTGACACTCACTATCACTCTCTGACACTCTCAGACACTCACTATCACTCTCTGACACTCTCTGACACTCACTGTCACTCTCTAGATCTCTCTGACACTCTCTGACACTCTCTGAAACTCTCTGACACTCTGAGACACTCTCAGACACTCTCAGACACTCACTATCACTCTCTGAAACACACTATCACTCTCTGACACTCTCGATCACTCTCTGACACTCTCTGACACTTTCTATCACTCTCGGACACTCTCAGACACTCACTATCACTCTTTGAAACTCACTATCACTCTCTGACACTCTCTGATACTCTCTGACACTCTCGATCACTCTCGATCACTCTCTGACACTCTCTATCTCTCTCTATCACTCTCTGACACTCTCTGTCACTCTCAGACACTCTCTGACACTCTCTATCACTCTCTGACACTCTCGGACACTCTCTGACACTCTCTATCACTCTCTATCACTCTCTGACACTCTCTATCACTCTCTGACACTCTCTGACACTCTCTGACACTCTCTATCACTCTCTGACACTCTCTGACACTCTCTATCACTCACAATCACTCTCCATCACTCACAATCAATCTGCGAAAATTTCTGACACTCTCAGACAACCTCTATCACTCTCTGCCACTATCTGACACTCTTTGACTCTCTCTGACACTCCCTATCACTCTCTGACACTCTATCACCCTCTATCACCCTCTATCACTCTCTGACACTCTCTGACACTCTCTGACACTCTCTGACACTTTCAGACACTCTCAGACACTCTCTGACAACCTCTGACACTCTCTGATAGTCTCTGACAGTCACTACCACTCTCTGACACTCTCTGACACTCACTATCACTCTCTGACACTCTCTGACACTCTCTGACACTCCCTATCACTCTCTGACACTCTATCACCCTCTATCACACTCTATCACTCTCTGACACTCTCTGACACTCTCTGACACTCTCTGACACTCTCTGCCACTCCCTATCACTCTCTGACACTCTCTATCACCCTCTATCACTCTCTGACACTCTCTGACTCTCTCTGACACTCTCAGACACTCTCAGAAACTCACTATCACTCTGACACTCTCTGACACTTTCAGACACTCTCAGACACTCACTATCACTCTCTGACACTCTCTGCCACTCTATGACACTCTCTGACACTCACTATCACTCTCTGACACTCTCTGACACTTACTATCACTTTCTGACACTATCTGACACTCTCTATCACTCTGTGACACTCTCTGACACTTTCAGACACCCACTATCACTCTCTGACACTCTCTGCCACTCTATGACACTCTCTATCACTCTCTGACACTCTCTGACACTCTCTGACACTCTCTATGACTCTCTGACTCTCTCTGACACTCTCTGACACTCTCAGACACTCTCAGACACTCTCAGACACTCTCTGATAGTCTCTGACAGTCACTATCACTCTCTATCACTCTCTGACACTCTCTGACACTCACTATCACTCTCTGATACTCTCTGACACTCAATATCACTCTCTGACACTCTCTATCACTCTCTGACACTCTCAGACACTCTCTGACACTCTCTGACACTCTCTGACACTCACTATCACTCTCTGACACTCTCTGACACTCTCAGACACTCTCAGACACTCACTATCACTCTCTGACACTCTCTGACACTTTCAGACACTCTCAGACACTCACTATCACTCTCTGACACTCTCTGCCACTCTATGACACTCTCTGACACTCACTATCACTCTCTGACACTCTCTGACTCTCTCTGACACTCTCAGACACTCTCAGACACTCACTATCACTCTCTGACACTCTCTGACACTTTCAGACACTCTCAGACACTCACTATCACTCTCTGACACTCTCTGCCACTCTATGACACTCTCTGACACTCACTATCACTCTCTGACACTCTCTGACACTTACTATCACTTTCTGACACTATCTGACACTCTCTATCACTCTGTGACACTCTCTGACACTTTCAGACACCCACTATCACTCTCTGACACTCTCTGCCACTCTATGACACTCTCTATCACTCTCTATCACTCTCTGACACTCTCTGACACTCTCTGACACTCTCTATGACTCTCTGACTCTCTCTGACACTCTCTGACACTCTCAGACACTCTCAGACACTCTCTGATAGTCTCTGACAGTCACTACCACTCTCTGACACTCTCTGACACTCACTATCACTCTCTGACACTCTCTGACTCTCTCTGACACTCCCTATCACTCTCTGACACTCTATCACCCTCTATCACTCTCTATCACTCTCTGACACTCTCTGACACTCTCTGACACTCTCTGACACTTTCAGACACTCTCAGACACTCTCTGACACTCTCTGATAGTCTCTGACAGTCACTACCACTCTCTGACACTCTCTGACACTCACTATCACTCTCTGACACTCTCTGACACTCCCTATCACTCTCTGACACTCTATCACCCTCTATCACCCTCTATCACTCTCTGACACTCTCTGACACTCTCTGACACTCTCTGCCACTCCCTATCACTCTCTGACACTCTCTATCACCCTCTATCACTCTCTGACACTCTCTGACACTCTCTGACACTCTCAGACACTCTCAGACACTCACTATCACTCTCTGACACTCTCTGACACTTTCAGACACTCTCAGACACTCACTATCACTCTCTGACACTCTCTGCCACTCTATGACACTCTCTGACACTCACTATCACTCTCTGACACTCTCTGACACTTACTATCACTTTCTGACACTATCTGACACTCTCTGTCACTCTGTGACACTCTCTGACACTCGCAGACACCCACTATCACTCTCTGACACTCTCGGACACTCTCTGACACTCTCTATCGCTCTCTATCACTCTCTGACACTCTCTGACACCCTCAGACACTCACTATCACTTTCTGACACTCTCTGAAACTCTCTGACACTCTCAGACACTCACTAACACTCTCTGACACTCACTATCACTCACTGACACTCTCTGACACTCTCTGACACTCTCCGACACTCTCTGACACTCTCTGACACTCTCAGGCACTCTCTACCAATAACGTTCACTCTCTGACCCTCTCTGACACTCTCTGACACTATCGATCACTCTCTGACACTCTCAGACACTCTCTTGCTCTCTCTGACACTCACTGTCACTCTCTCTCACTCTCTGACACTATGTGACACTCTCAGACACTCTCAGACACTCACTTTCACTCTCTGACACTCTCTGAAACTCACTATCACACTCTGACACTCTCTGACACTCCGTATAACTCTCTGACCCTCTGAGACACTCTGAGACACTCTCAGACACTCTCAGAAACTCACTATCACTCTCTGAAACACACTATCACTCTCTGACACTCTCTGACACTCTCGATCACCCTCTGACACTCTCTGACACTCTCTATCACTCTCGGACACTCTCTGACACTCTCAGACACTCTCGATCACTCTCGATCACTCTCTGACACTCTCTGACACTCTCAGACACTCTCGGACACTCTCTGACACTCTCTATCACTCTATCACTCTCTGACACTCTCTGACACTCTCTATCACTCTCTGACACTCTCTGACACTCTCTGACACTCTCTATCACTCTCTGACACTCTCTGACACTCTCTATCACTCACGATCACTCTCCATCACTCACAATCAATCTCCGAAAATTTCTGACACTCTCTGAAACTCTCTATCACTCTCTGCCACTCTCTGACACTCTTTGACACTCTCTATCACTCTCTGACTCTCTCTGACACTCTCAGACACTCTCTGATAGTCTCTGACAGTCACTACCACTCTCTGACACTCTCTGACACTCACTATCACTCTCTGACACTCTCTGACACTCTCTGACACTCCCTATCACTCTCTGACACTCTATCACCCTCTATCACCCTCTATCACCCTCTATCACCCTCTATCACTCTCTGACACTCTCTGAATCTTTCAGACACTCTCAGACACTCTCTGACACTCACTATCGCTCTCTGACACTCTCTGACACTCTCTGACACTCCCTATCACTCTCTGACACTCTCTATCACCCTCTATCACTCTCTGACACTCTCTGACATTCTCTGACACTCTCAGACACTCTCAGACACTCACTATCACTCTCTGACACTCTCTGACACTCTCTGACACTCCCTATCACTCTCTGACACTCTATCACCCTCTATCACACTCTATCACCCTCTATCACTCTCTGACACTCTCTGACATTCTCTGACACTCTCAGACACTCTCAGACACTCACTATCACTCTCTGACACTCTCTGACACTTTCAGACACTCTCAGACACTCACTATCACTCTCTGACACTCTCTATGCCTCTCTATGACACTCTCTGACACTCACTATCACTCTCTGACACTCTCTGACACTTACTATCACTTTCTGACATTATCTGACACTCTCTCTCACTCTGCGACACTCTCTGACACTCTCAGACACCCACTATCACTCTCTGACAGTCTCTGCCACTCTATGACACTCTCTATCACTCTCTGACACTCTCTGACACTCTCTGACACTCTCTATCATCTCTGACACTCTCTGACACTCACTATCACTCTCTGACACTCTCTGACTCTCTCTGACACTCTCTATCACTCTCTGACAATCGCAGACACTCTCTGACACTCTCTGACACTCTCAGACACTCTCTTGCTCTCTCTGACACTCACTATCACTCTCTCTCACTCTCTGACACTATGTGACACTCTCAGACACTCTCAGACACTCACTTTCACTCTCTGACACTCTCAGACACTCACTTTCACTCTCTGACACTCTCTGAAACTCACTATCACTCTCTGACACTCTCTGACACTCCGTATAACTCTCTGACCCTCTGTTCCACTCTCTGACACTCTCTCACACTCTCTGACACTCTCTGCCAATCTCAGACACTCTCAGACACTCACTATCACTCTCTGATACACTCTGACACTCAATATCACTCTCTGACACTCTCTATCACTCTCTGACACTCTCAGACACTCTCCGACAATCTCAGACACTCTCAGACACTCACTGTCACTCTCTGATACTCTCTGACACTCAATATCACTCTCTGACACTCTCTATCACTCTCTGACACTCTCAGACACTCTCTGACACTCTCTGACACTCTCTGACACTCACTATCACTCTCTGACACTCTCAGACACTCACTATCACTCTCTGACACTCTCTGACACTCACTGTCACTCTCTAGAACTCTCTGACACTCTCTGACACTCTCTGAAACTCTCTGACACTCTGAGACACTCTCAGACACTCTCAGACACTCACTATCACTCTCTGAAACACACTATCACTCTCTGACACTCTCTGACACTCTCGATCACTCTCTGACACTCTCTGACACTCTCTATCACTCTCGGACACTCTCAGACACTCACTATCACTCTCTGAAACTCACTATCACTCTCTGACACTCTCTGACACTCTCTGACACTCTCGATCACTCTCGATCACTCTCTGACACTCTCTATCTCTCTCTAACACTCTCTGACACTCTCTGTCACTCTCAGACACTCTCTGACACTCTCTATCACTCTCTGACACTCTCGGACACTCTCTGACACTCTCTATCACTCTCTATCACTCTCTGACACTCTTTGACACTCTCTATCACTCTCTGACACTCTCTGACACTCTCTATCACTCTCTGACACTCTCTGACACTCTCTATCACTCACGATCACTCTCCATCACTCACAATCAATCTGCGAAAATTTCTGATACTCTCTGACACTCAATATCACTCTCTGACACTCTCTATCACTCTCTGACACTCTCAGACACTCTCTGACACTCTCTGACACTCTCTGACACTCACTATCACTCTCTGACACTCTCAGACACTCACTATCACTCTCTGACACTCTCTGACACTCACTGTCACTCTCTAGATCTCTCTGACACTCTCTGACACTCTCTGAAACTCTCTGACACTCTGAGACACTCTCAGACACTCTCAGACACTCACTATCACTCTCTGAAACACACTATCACTCTCTGACACTCTCTGACACTCTCGATCACTCTCTGACACTCTCTGACACTTTCTATCACTCTCGGACACTCTCAGACACTCACTATCACTCTCTGAAACTCACTATCACTCTCTGACACTCTCTGATACTCTCTGACACTCTCGATCACTCTCGATCACTCTCTGACACTCTCTATCTCTCTCTATCACTCTCTGACACTCTCTGTCACTCTCAGACACTCTCTGACACTCTCTATCACTCTCTGACACTCTCGGACACTCTCTGACACTCTCTATCACTCTCTGTCACTCTCTGACACTCTTTGACACTCTCTATCACTCTCTGACACTCTCTGACACTCTCTATCACTCTCTGACACTCTCTGACACTCTCTATCACTCACAATCACTCTCCATCACTCACAATCAATCTGCGAAAATTTCTGACACTCTCAGACAACCTCTATCACTCTCTGCCACTATCTGACACTCTTTGACTCTCTCTGACACTCCCTATCACTCTCTGACACTCTATCACCCTCTATCACCCTCTATCACTCTCTGACACTCTCTGACACTCTCTGACACTCTCTGACACTTTCAGACACTCTCAGACACTCTCAGACACTCTCTGACACTCTCTGACACTCTCTGATAGTCTCTGACAGTCACTACCACTCTCTGACACTCTCTGACACTCACTATCACTCTCTGACACTCTCTGACACTCTCTGACACTCCCTATCACTCTCTGACACTCTATCACCCTCTATCACACTCTATCACTCTCTGACACTCTCTGACACTCTCTGACACTCTCTGACACTCTCTGCCACTCCCTATCACTCTCTGACACTCTCTATCACCCTCTATCACTCTCTGACACTCTCTGACTCTCTCTGACACTCTCAGACACTCTCAGACACTCACTATCACTCTCTGACACTCTCTGACACTTTCAGACACTCTCAGACACTCACTATCACTCTCTGACACTCTCTGCCACTCTATGACACTCTCTGACACTCATTATCACTCTCTGACACTCTCTGACACTTACTATCACTTTCTGACACTATCTGACACTCTCTATCACTCTGTGACACTCTCTGACACTTTCAGACACCCACTATCACTCTCTGACACTCTCTGCCACTCTATGACACTCTCTATCACTCTCTATCACTCTCTGACACTCTCTGACACTCTCTGACACTCTCTATGACTCTCTGACTCTCTCTGACACTCTCTGACACTCTCAGACACTCTCAGACACTCTCTGATAGTCTCTGACAGTCACTACCACTCTCTGACACTCTCTGACACTCACTATCACTCTCTGACACTCTCTATCACTCTCTGACACTCTCAGACACTCTCTGACACTCTCTGACAGTCTCTGACAGTCACTACCACTCTCTGACACTCTCTGACACTCACTATCACTCTCTGACACTCTCTGACTCTCTCTGACACTCCCTATCACTCTCTGACACTCTATCACCCTCTATCACCCTCTGTCACTCTCTGACACTCTCTGACACTCTCTGACACTCTCTGACACTTTCAGACACTCTCAGACACTCTCCGACACTCTCTGATAGTCTCTGACAGTCACTACCACTCTCTGACACTCTCTGACACTCACTATCACTCTCTGACACTCTCTGACACTCCCTATCACTCTCTGACACTCTATCACCCTCTATCACCCTCTATCACTCTCTGACACTCTCTGACACTCTCTGACACTCTCTGCCACTCCCTATCACTCTCTGACACTCTCTATCACCCTCTATCACTCTCTGACACTCTCTGACACTCTCTGACACTCTCAGACACTCTCAGACACTCACTATCACTCTCTGACACTCTCTGACACTTTCAGACACTCTCAGACACTCACTATCACTCTCTGACACTCTCTGCCACTCTATGACACTCTCTGACACTCACTATCACTCTCTGACACTCTCTGACACTTACTATCACTTTCTGACACTATCTGACACTCTCTATCACTCTGTGACACTCTCTGACACTTTCAGACACCCACTATCACTCTCTGACACTCTCTGCCACTCTATGACACTCTCTATCACTCTCTGACACTCTCTGACACTCTCTGACACTCTCTATGACTCTCTGACTCTCTCTGACACTCTCTGACACTCTCAGACACTCTCAGACACTCTCAGACACTCTCTGATAGTCTCTGACAGTCACTATCACTCTCTATCACTCTCTGACACTCTCTGACACTCACTATCACTCTCTGATACTCTCTGACACTCAATATCACTCTCTGACACTCTCTATCACTCTCTGACACTCTCAGACACTCTCTGACACTCTCTGACACTCTCTGACACTCACTATCACTCTCTGACACTCTCAGACACTCACTATCACTCTCTGAAACACACTATCACTCTATGACACTCTCCGACACTCTCGATCACTCTCTGACACTCTCTGACACTCTCGATCACTCTCGATCACTCTCTGACACTCTCTGACACTCTCAGACACTCTCGGACACTCTCTGACACTCTCTATCACTCTATCACTCTCTGACACTCTCTGACACTCTCTATCACTCTCTGACACTCTCTGACACTCTCTGACACTCTCTGACACTCTCTGACACTCTCTATCACTCTCTGACACTCTCTGACACTCTCTATCACTCACGATCACTCTCCATCACTCACAATCAATCTCCGAAAATTTCTGACACTCTCTGACACTCTCTATCAATCTCTGCCACTCTCTGACACTCTTTGACACTCTCTATCACTCTCTGACTCTCTCTGACACTCTCAGACACTCTCTGACACTCTCTGACACTCTCTGACACTCTCTGACACTCCCTATCACTCTCTGACACTCTATCACCCTCTATCACCCTCTATCACCCTCTATCACTCTCTGACACTCTCTGACACTTTCAGACACTCTCTGACACTCTCTGACACTCCCTATCACTCTCTGACACTCTATCACCCTCTATCACCCTCTATCACCCTCTATCACTCTCTGACACTCTCTGACACTTTCAGACACTCTCTGACACTCTCTATCACCCTCTATCACTCTCTGACACTCTCTGACGTTCTCTGACACTCTCAGACACTCACTATCACTCTCTGACACTCTCTGACACTTTCAGACACTCTCAGACACTCACTATCACTCTCTGACACTCTCTGCTACTCTATGACACTCTCTGACACTCACTATCACTCTCTGACACTCTCTGACACTTACTATCACTTTCTGACACTATCTGACACTCTCTCTCACTCTGTGACACTCTCTGACACTCTCAGACACCCACTATCACTCTCTGACACTCTCTGCCACTCTATGACACTCTCTATCACTCTCTGACACTCTCTGACACTCTCTGACACTCTCTATCATCTCTGACACTCTCTGACACTCACTATCACTCTCTGACACTCTCTGACTCTCTCTGACACTCTCTATCACTCTCTGACAATCGCAGACACTCTCTGACACTCTCTGACACTCTCTGACACTCTCTATCACTCTCTATCACTCTCTGACACTCTCTGAAACTCTCTATCACTCTCTGACACTCACTATCAGTCTCTGACACTCTCTGACTCTCTCTGACACTCTCTATCACTCTCTGACACTCTCTGACACTCTCTGACACTCTCTGACACTCTCTATCACTTTCTATCACTCTCTGACACTCTCTGATACTCTCTGACACTCGCAGACACCCACTATCACTCTCTGACACTCTCTGACACTCACTGTTACTCTCTGACACTCTCTGACACTCTCTATCACGCTCTATCACTCTCTGACACTCTCTGACACTCTCTGACACTCTCTGACACTCTCTGACTCTCTCAGGCACTCTCTACCAATAACGTTCACTCTCTGACCCTCTCTGACACTCTCTGACACTATCGATCACTCTCTGACACTCTCAGACACTCTCTTGCTCTCTCTGACACTCACTATCACTCTCTCTCACTCTCTGACACTATGTGACACTCTCAGACACTCTCAGACACTCACTTTCACTCTCTGACACTCTCTGAAACTCACTATCACTCTCTGGCACTCTCTGACACTCCGTATAACTCTCTGACCCTCTGTTCCACTCTCTGACACTCTCTCACACTCTCTGACACTCTCTGCCAATCTCAGACACTCTCAGACAGTCACTATCACTCTCTGATACACTCTGACACTCAATATCACTCTCTGACACTCTCTATCACTCTCTGACACTCTCAGACACTCTCTGACAATCTCAGACACTCTCAGACACTCAATATCACTCTCTGATACTCTCTGACACTCAATATCACTCTCTGACACTCTCTATCACTCTCTGACACTCTCAGACACTCTCTGGCACTCTCTGACACTCTCTGACAACCTCTATCACTCTCTGCCACTCTCTGACACTGTTTGACTCTCTCTATCACACTCTGACTCTCTCTGACACTCTCTGACACTCTCAGACACTCTCTGATAGTCTCTGACAGTCACCACCACTCTCTGACACTCTCTGACACTCACTATCACTCTCTGACACTCTCTGACACTCTCTGACACTCCCTATCACTCTCTGACACTCTATCACCCTCTATCACCCTCTATCACTCTCTGACACTCTCTGACACTCTCTGACACTCTCTGACACTTTCAGACACTCTCAGACACTCTCTGACACTCACTACCACTCTCTGACACTCTCTGACACTCTCTGCAACTCCCTATCACTCTCTGACACTCTCTATCACCCTCTATCACACTCTGACACTCTCTGACACTCTCTGACACTCTCAGACACTCTCAGACACTCACTATCACTCTCTGACACTCTCTGACACTTTCAGACACTCTCAGACACTCACTATCACTCTCTGACACTCTCTGCCACTCTATGACACTCTCTGACACTCACTATCACTCTCTGACACTCTCTGACACTTACTATCACTTTCTGACACTATCTGACACTCTCTATCACTCTGTGACACTCTCTGACACTTTCAGACACCCACTATCACTCTCTGACACTCTCTGCCACTCTATGACACTCTCTATCACTCTCTGACACTCTCTGACACTCTCTGACACTCTCTATGACTCTCTGACTCTCTCTGACACTCTCTGACACTCTCTGACACTCTCTGATAGTCTCTGACAGTCACTATCACTCTCTATCACTCTCTGACACTCTCTGACACTCACTATCACTCTCTGATACTCTCTGACACTCAATATCACTCTCTGACACTCTCTATCACTCTCTGACACTCTCAGACACTCTCTGACACTCTCTGACACTCTCTGACACTCACTATCACTCTCTGACACTCTCTGACACTTACTATCACTTTCTGACACTATCTGACACTCTCTATCACTCTGTGACACTCTCTGACACTTTCAGACACCCACTATCACTCTCTGACACTCTCTGCCACTCTATGACACTCTCTATCACTCTCTGACACTCTCTGACACTCTCTATGACTCTCTGACTCTCTCTGACACTCTCTGACACTCTCTGACACTCTCTGATAGTCTCTGACAGTCACTATCACTCTCTATCACTCTCTGACACTCTCTGACACTCACTATCACTCTCTGATACTCTCTGACACTCAATATCACTCTCTGACACTCTCTATCACTCTCTGACACTCTCAGACACTCTCTGACACTCTCTGACACTCTCTGACACTCACTATCACTCTCTGACACTCTCAGACACTCACTATCACTCTCTGACACTCTCTGACACTCACTGTCACTCTCTAGAACTCTCTGACACTCTCTGACTCTCTCTGAAACTCTCTGACACTCTGAGACACTCTGAGACACTCTCAGACACTCTCAGAAACTCACTATCACTCTCTGAAACACACTATCACTCTCTGACACTCTCTGACACTCTCGATCACTCTCTGACACTCTCTATCACTCTCGGACACTCTCTGACACTCTCAGATACTCTCGATCACTCTCGATCACTCTCTGACACTCTCTGACACTCTCAGACACTCTCGGACACTCTCTGACATTCTCTATCACTCTCTATCACTCTCTGACACTCTCTGACACTCTCTATCACTCTCTGACACTCTCTGACACTCTCTATCACTCTCTGACACTCTCTGACACTCTCTATCACTCACGATCACTCTCCATCACTCACAATCAATCTCCGAAAATTTCTGACACTCTCTGACACTCTCTATCAATCTCTGCCACTCTCTGACACTCTTTGACACTCTCTATCACTCTCTGACTCTCTCTGACACTCTCAGACACTCTCTGACACTCTCTGACACTCTCTGACACTCTCTGACACTCCCTATCACTCTCTGACACTCTATCACCCTCTATCACCCTCTATCACCCTCTATCACTCTCTGACACTCTCTGACACTTTCAGACACTCTCTGACACTCTCTGACACTCCCTATCACTCTCTGACACTCTATCACCCTCTATCACCCTCTATCACACTCTATCACTCTCTGACACTCTCTGACACTTTCAGACACTCTCTGACACTCTCTATCACCCTCTATCACTCTCTGACACTCTCTGACGTTCTCTGACACTCTCAGACACTCACTATCACTCTCTGACACTCTCTGACACTTTCAGACACTCTCAGACACTCACTATCACTCTCTGACACTCTCTGCTACTCTATGACACTCTCTGACACTCACTATCACTCTCTGACACTCTCTGACACTTACTATCACTTTCTGACACTATCTGACACTCTCTCTCACTCTGTGACACTCTCTGACACTCTCAGACACCCACTATCACTCTCTGACACTCTCTGCCACTCTATGACACTCTCTATCACTCTCTGACACTCTCTGACACTCTCTGACACTCTCTATCATCTCTGACACTCTCTGACACTCACTATCACTCTCTGACACTCTCTGACTCTCTCTGACACTCTCTATCACTCTCTGACAATCGCAGACACTCTCTGACACTCTCTGACACTCTCTGACACTCTCTATCACTCTCTATCACTCTCTGACACTCTCTGAAACTCTCTATCACTCTCTGACACTCACTATCAGTCTCTGACACTCTCTGACTCTCTCTGACACTCTCTATCACTCTCTGACACTCTCTGACACTCTCTGACACTCTCTGACACTCTCTATCACTTTCTATCACTCTCTGACACTCTCTGATACTCTCTGACACTCGCAGACAACCACTATCACTCTCTGACACTCTCTGACACTCACTGTTACTCTCTGACACTCTCTGACACTCTCTATCACGCTCTATCACTCTCTGACACTCTCTGACACTCTCTGACACTCTCTGACACTCTCTGACTCTCTCAGGCACTCTCTACCAATAACGTTCACTCTCTGACCCTCTCTGACACTCTCTGACACTATCGATCACTCTCTGACACTCTCAGACACTCTCTTGCTCTCTCTGACACTCACTATCACTCTCTCTCACTCTCTGACACTATGTGACACTCTCAGACACTCTCAGACACTCACTTTCACTCTCTGACACTCTCTGAAACTCACTATCACTCTCTGACACTCTCTGACACTCCGTATAACTCTCTGACCCTCTGTTCCACTCTCTGACACTCTCTCACACTCTCTGACACTCTCTGCCAATCTCAGACACTCTCAGACAGTCACTATCACTCTCTGATACACTCTGACACTCAATATCACTCTCTGACACTCTCTATCACTCTCTGACACTCTCAGACACTCTCTGACAATCTCAGACACTCTCAGACACTCAATATCACTCTCTGATACTCTCTGACACTCAATATCACTCTCTGACACTCTCTATCACTCTCTGACACTCTCAGACACTCTCTGGCACTCTCTGACACTCTCTGACAACCTCTATCACTCTCTGCCACTCTCTGACACTGTTTGACTCTCTCTATCACACTCTGACTCTCTCTGACACTCTCTGACACTCTCAGACACTCTCTGATAGTCTCTGACAGTCACCACCACTCTCTGACACTCTCTGACACTCACTATCACTCTCTGACACTCTCTGACACTCTCTGACACTCCCTATCACTCTCTGACACTCTATCACCCTCTATCACCCTCTATCACTCTCTGACACTCTCTGACACTCTCTGACACTCTCTGACACTTTCAGACACTCTCAGACACTCTCTGACACTCACTACCACTCTCTGACACTCTCTGACACTCTCTGCAACTCCCTATCACTCTCTGACACTCTCTATCACCCTCTATCACACTCTGACACTCTCTGACACTCTCTGACACTCTCAGACACTCTCAGACACTCACTATCACTCTCTGACACTCTCTGACACTTTCAGACACTCTCAGACACTCACTATCACTCTCTGACACTCTCTGCCACTCTATGACACTCTCTGACACTCACTATCACTCTCTGACACTCTCTGACACTTACTATCACTTTCTGACACTATCTGACACTCTCTATCACTCTGTGACACTCTCTGACACTTTCAGACACCCACTATCACTCTCTGACACTCTCTGCCACTCTATGACACTCTCTATCACTCTCTGACACTCTCTGACACTCTCTGACACTCTCTATGACTCTCTGACTCTCTCTGACACTCTCTGACACTGTCTGACACTCTCTGATAGTCTCTGACAGTCACTATCACTCTCTATCACTCTCTGACACTCTCTGACACTCACTATCACTCTCTGATACTCTCTGACACTCAATATCACTCTCTGACACTCTCTATCACTCTCTGACACTCTCAGACACTCTCTGACACTCTCTGACACTCTCTGACACTCACTATCACTCTCTGACACTCTCTGACACTTACTATCACTTTCTGACACTATCTGACACTCTCTATCACTCTGTGACACTCTCTGACACTTTCAGACACCCACTATCACTCTCTGACACTCTCTGCCACTCTATGACACTCTCTATCACTCTCTGACACTCTCTGACACTCTCTGACACTCTCTATGACTCTCTGACTCTCTCTGACACTCTCTGACACTCTCTGACACTCTCTGATAGTCTCTGACAGTCACTATCACTCTCTATCACTCTCTGACACTCTCTGACACTCACTATCACTCTCTGATACTCTCTGACACTCAATATCACTCTCTGACACTCTCTATCACTCTCTGACACTCTCAGACACTCTCTGACACTCTCTGACACTCTCTGACACTCACTATCACTCTCTGACACTCTCAGACACTCACTATCACTCTCTGACACTCTCTGACACTCACTGTCACTCTCTAGAACTCTCTGACACTCTCTGACTCTCTCTGAAACTCTCTGACACTCTGAGACACTCTGAGACACTCTCAGACACTCTCAGAAACTCACTATCACTCTCTGAAACACACTATCACTCGCTGACACTCTCTGACACTCTCGATCACTCTCTGACACTCTCTATCACTCTCGGACACTCTCTGACACTCTCAGATACTCTCGATCACTCTCGATCACTCTCTGACACTCTCTGACACTCTCAGACACTCTCGGACACTCTCTGACATTCTCTATCACTCTCTATCACTCTCTGACACTCTCTGACACTCTCTATCACTCTCTGACACTCTCTGACACTCTCTATCACTCTCTGACACTCTCTGACACTCTCTATCACTCACGATCACTCTCCATCACTCACAATCAATCTCCGAAAATTTCTGACACTCTCTGACACTCTCAATCACTCTCTGCCACTCTCTGACACTCTTTGACACTCTCTATCACTCTCTGACTCTCTCTGACACTCTCAGACACTCTCTGATAGTCTCTGACAGTCACTACCACTCTCTGACACTCACTATCACTCTCTGACTCTCTCTGACACTCTCTGACACTCCCTATCACTCTCTGACACTCTATCACCCTCTATCACCCTCTATCACTCTCTGACACTCTCTGACACTTTCAGACACTCTCAGACACTCTCTGACACTCACTATCGCTCTCTGACACTCTCTGACACTCTCTGACACTCCCTATCACTCTCTGACACTCTCTATCACCCTCTATCAGTCTCTGACACTCTCTGACATTCTCTGACACTCTCAGACACTCTCAGACACTCACTGTCACTCTCTGACACTCTCTGACACTTTCAGACACTCTCAGACACTCACTATCACTCTCTGACACTCTCTGACACTCTATGACACTCTCTGACACTCACTATCACTCTCTGACACTCTCTGACACTTACTATCACTTTCTGACACTATCTGACACTCTCTCTCACTCTGTGACACTCTCTGACACTCTCAGACACCCACTATCACTCTCTGACACTCTCTGCCACTCTATGACACTCTCTATCACTCTCTGACACTCTCTGACACTCTCTATCATCTCTGACACTCTCTGACACTC
This sequence comes from Heterodontus francisci, assembly GCF_036365525.1. NCBI lineage: Eukaryota > Metazoa > Chordata > Chondrichthyes > Heterodontiformes > Heterodontidae > Heterodontus > Heterodontus francisci. The sequence goes on along the minus strand of NW_027140895.1, from coordinate 710,412 downwards.
ACTATCACTCTCTGACACTCACTATCACTCTCTGACACTCTCTGACACTTTCAGACACTCTCAGACACTCACTATCACTCTCTGACACTCTCTGACACTCTCTGACACTCTCTATCACTCTCTGACACTCTCTGACACTCACTATCAGTCTCTGACACTCTCTGACTCTCTCTGACACTCTCTATCACTCTCTGACACTCTCTGACACTCTCTGACACTCTCTATCACTCTCTATCACTCTCTGACACTCTCTGATACTCTCTGACACTCGCAGACACCCACTATCACTCTCTGACACTCTCTGACACTCACTGTTACTCTCTGACATTCTCTGACACTCTCTGACACTATCTATCACGCTCTATCACTCTCTGACACTCTCTGACACTCTCCGACACTCTCTGACACTCTCTGACACTCTCAGGCACTCTCTACCAATAACGTTCACTCTCTGACCCTCTCTGACACTCTCTGACACTATCGATCACTCTCTGACACTCTCAGACACTCTCTTGCTCTCTCTGACACTCACTATCACTCTCTCTCACTCTCTGACACTATGTGACACTCTCAGACACTCTCAGACACTCACTTTCACTCTCTGACACTCTCTGAAACTCACTATCAATCTCTGACACTCTCTGACACTCCGTATAACTCTCTGACCCTCTGTTCCACGCTCTGACACTCTCTCACACTCTCTGACACTCTCTGCCAATCTCAGACACTCTCAGACAGTCACTACCACTCTCTGATACACTCTGACACTCAATATCACTCTCTGACACTCTCTATCACTCTCTGACACTCTCAGACACTCTCTGACAATCTCAGACACTCTCAGACACTCACTATCACTCTCTGATACTCTCTGACACTCAATATCACTCTCTGACACTCTCTATCACTCTCTGACACTCTCAGACACTCTCTGACATTCTCTGACACTCACTATCACTCTCTGACACTCTCAGACACTAACTATCACTCTCTGACACTCTCTGACACTCACTGTCACTCTCTAGAACTCTCTGACACTTTCTGACACTCTCTGAAACTCTCTGACACTCTGAGACACTCTCAGACACTCTCAGACACTCACTATCACTCTCTGAAACACACTATCACTCTCTGACACTCTCGATGACTCTCTGACACTCTCTGCCACTCCCTATCACTCTCTGACACTCTCTATCACCCTCTATCACTCTCTGACACTCTCTGACACTCTCTGACACTCTCAGACACTCTCTGACACTCACTGTCACTCTCTAGAACTCTCTGACACTCTCTGTCACTCTCTGAAACTCTCTGACACTCTGAGACACTCTCAGACGCTCTCAGACACTCACTATCACTCTCTGAAACACACTATCACTCTCTGACACTCTCTGACACTCTCGATCACTCTCTGACACTCTCTGACACTCTCTATCACTCTCGGACACTCGCTGACACTCTCAGACACTCACTATCACTCTCTGAAACTCACTATCACTCTCTGACACTCTCTGATACTCTCTGACACTCTCGATCACTCTCGATCACTCTCTGACACTCTCTATCTCTCTCTATCACTCTCTGACACTCTCTGACACTCTCAGACACTCTCTGACACTCTCTATCACTCTCTGACACTCTCGAACACTCTCTGACACTCTCTATCACTCTCTATCACTCTCTGACACTCTCTGACACTCTCTGACACTCTCAGACACTCTCTGGCACTCTCTGACACTCTCTGACAACCCCTATCACTCTCTGCCACTCTCTGACACTGTTTGACTCTCTCTATCACACTCTGACTCTCTCTGACACTCTCTGACACTCTCAGACACTCTCTGATAGTCTCTGACAGTCACCACCACTCTCTGACACTCTCTGACACTCACTATCACTCTCTGACACTCTCTGACACTCTCTGACACTCCCTATCACTCTCTGACACTCTATCACCCTCTATCACCCTCTATCACTCTCTGACACTCTCTGACACTCTCTGACACTCTCTGACACTTTCAGACACTCTCAGACACTCTCTGACACTCACTACCACTCTCTGACACTCTCTGACACTGTCTGCCACTCCCTATCACTCTCTGACACTCTCTATCACCCTCTATCACACTCTGACACTCTCTGACACTCTCAGACACTCTCAGACACTCACTATCACTCTCTGACACTCTCTGACACTTTCAGACATTCTCAGACACTCACTATCACTCTCTGACACTCTCTGCCACTCTATGACACTCTCTGACACTCACTATCACTCTCTGACACTCTCTGACACTTACTATCACTTTCTGACACTATCTGACACTCTCTATCACTCTGTGACACTCTCTGACACTTTCAGACACCCACTATCACTCTCTGACACTCGCTGCCACTCTATGACACTCTCTATCACTCTCTGACACTCTCTGACACTCTCTATGACTCTCTGACTCTCTCTGACACTCTCTGACACTCTCAGACACTCTCAGACACTCTCTGATAGTCTCTGACAGTCACTATCACTCTCTATCACTCTCTAAAACTCTCTGACACTCACTATCACTCTCTGATACTCTCTGACACTCAATATCACTCTCTGACACTCTCTATCACTCTCTGACACTCTCAGACACTCTCTGACACTCTCTGACACTCTCTGACACTCACTATCACTCTCTGACACTCTCAGACACTCACTATCACTCTCTGACACTCTCTGACACTCACTGTCACTCTCTAGAACTCTCTGACACTCTCTGACTCTCTGAAACTCTCTGACACTCTGAGACACTCTGAGACACTCTCAGACACTCTCAGAAACTCACTATCACTCTCTGAAACACACTATCACTCTCTGACACTCTCTGACACTCTCGATCACTCTCTGACACTCTCTATCACTCTCGGACACTCTCTGACACTCTCAGATACTCTCGATCACTCTCGATCACTCTCTGACACTCTCTGACACTCTCAGACACTCTCGGACACTCTCTGACATTCTCTATCACTCTCTATCACTCTCTGACACTCTCTGACACTCCCTATCACTCTCTGACACTCTCTGACACTCTCTATCACTCTCTGACACTCTCTGACACTCTCGGACACTCTCTATCACTCTCTGACACTCTCTGACACTCTCTATCACTCACGATCACTCTCCATCACTCACAATCAATCTCCGAAAATTTCTGACACTCTCTGACACTCTCTATCACTCTCTGCCACTCTCTGACACTCTTTGACACTCTCTATCACTCTCTGACTCTCTCTGACACTCTCAGACACTCTCTGATAGTCTCTGACAGTCACTACCACTCTCTGACACTCACTATCACTCTCTGACACTCTCTGACACTCTCTGACACTCCCTATCACTCTCTGACACTCTATCAACCTCTATCACCCTCTATCACCCTCTATCACTCTCTGACACTCTCTGACACTTTCAGACACTCTCAGACACTCTCTGACACTCACTATCGCTCTCTGACACTCTCTGACACTCTCTGACACTCCCTATCACTCTCTGACACTCTCTATCACCCTCTATCACTCTCTGACACTCTCTGACATTCTCTGACACTCTCAGACACTCTCAGACACTCACTGTCACTCTCTGACACTCTCTGACACTTTCAGACTCTCTCAGACACTCACTATCACTCTCTGACACTCTCTGCCACTCTATGACACTCTCTGACACTCACTATCACTCTCTGACACTCTCTGACACTTACTATCACTTTCTGACACTATCTGACACTCTCTCTCACTCTGTGACACTCTCTGACACTCTCAGACACCCACTATCACTCTCTGACACTCTCTGCCACTCTATGACACTCTCTATCACTCTCTGACACTCTCTGACACTCTCTGACACTCTCTATCATCTCTGACATTCTCTGACACTCACTATCACTCTCTGACACTCACTATCACTCTCTGACACTCTCTGACACTTTCAGACACTCTCAGACACTCGCTATCACTCTCTGACACTCGCTGCCACTCTATGACACTCTCTGACACTCACTATCACTCTCTGACACTCTCTGACACTCTCTATCACTCTCTGACACTATCTGACACTCTCTGACACTCTCTATCACTCTCTATCACTCTCTGACACTCTCTGATACTCTCTGACACTCGCAGACACCCACTATCACTCTCTGACACTCTCTGACACTCACTGTTACTCTCTGACACTCTCTGACACTCTCTATCACGCTCTATCACTCTCTGACACTCTCTGACACTCTCCGACACTCTCTGACACTCTCTGACACTCTCAGGCACTCTCTACCAATAACGTTCACTCTCTGACCCTCTCTGACACTCTCTGACACTATCGATCACTCTCTGACACTCTCAGACTCTCTCTTGCTCTCTCTGACACTCACTATCACTCTCTCTCACTCTCTGACACTATGTGACACTCTCAGACACTCTCAGACACTCACTTTCACTCTCTGACACTCTCTGAAACTCACTATCACTCTCTGACACTCTCTGACACTCTGTATAACTCTCTGACACTCTGTTCCACTCTCTGACACTCTCTCACACTCTCTGACACTCTCTGCCAATCTCAGACACTCTCAGACAGTCACTACCACTCTCTGATACACTCTGACACTCAATATCACTCTCTGACACTCTCTATCACTCTCTGACACTCTCAGACACTCTCTGACAATCTCAGACACTCTCAGACACTCACTATCACTCTCTGATACTCTCTGACACTCAATATCACTCTCTGACACTCTCTATCACTCTCTGACACTCTCAGACACTCTCTGACACTCTCTGACACTCACTATCACTCTCTGACACTCTCAGACATTCACTATCACTCTCTGACACTCTCTGACACTCACTGTCACTCTCTAGAACTCTCTGACACTTTCTGACACTCTCTGAAACTCTCTGACACTCTGAGACACTCTCAGACACTCTCAGACACTCACTATCACTCTCTGAAACACACTATCACTCTCTGACACTCTCGATCACTCTCTGACACTCTCTGCCACTCCCTATCACTCTCTGACACTCTCGATCACTCTCTGACACTCTCTGACACTCTCTATCACTCTCGGACACTCTCTGACACTCTCAGACACTCACTATCACTCTCTGAAACTCACTATCACTCTCTGACACTCTCTGATACACTCTGACACTCTCGATCACTCTCGATCACTCTCTGACACTCTCTATCTCTCTCTATCACTCTCTGACACTCTCTGGCACTCTCAGACACTCTCTGACACTCTCTATCACTCTCTGACACTCTCGAACACTCTCTGACACTCTCTATCACTCTCTATCACTCTCTGACACTCTCTGACACTCTCTATCACTCTCTGACACTCTCTGACACTCTCTATCACTCTCTGACACTCTCTGACACTCTCTATCACTCACGATCACTCTCCATCACTCACAATCAATCTGCGAAAATTTCTGACACTCTCTGACACCCTCTATCACTCTCTGCCACTCTCTGACACTCTTTGACACTCTCTATCACACTCTGACTCTCTCTGACACTCTCAGACACTCTCAGACACTCTCTGATAGTCTCTGACAGTCACTAACACTCTCTGACACTCTCTGACACTCACTATCACTCTCTGATACTCTCTGACACTCAATATCACTCTCTGACACTCTCTATCACTCTCTGACACTCTCAGACACTCTCTGACACTCTCTGAAACTCTCTGAAACTCTCTGAAACTCTCTGACACTCACTATCACTCTCTGACACTCTCAGACACTCAATATCACTCTCTGACACTCTCTGACACTCACTGTCACTCTCTAGAACTCTCTGACACTCTCTGACTCTCTCTGAAACTCTCTGACACTCTGAGACACTCTGAGACACTCTGAGACACTCTGAGACACTCTCAGACACTCTCAGAAACTCACTATCACTCTCTGAAACACACTATCACTCTCTGACACTCTCTGACACTCTCGATCACTCTCTGACACTCTCTGACACTCTCTATCACTCTCGGACACTCTCTGACACTCTCAGACACTCTCGATCACTCTCGATCACTCTCTGACACTCTCTGACACTCTCAGACACTCTCGGACACTCTCTGACATTCTCTATCACTCTCTATCACTCTCTGACACTCTCTGACACTCTCTATCACTCTCTGACACTCTCTGACACTCTCTATCACTCTCTGACACTCTCTGACACTCTCTGACACTCACGATCACTCTCCATCACTCACAATCAATCTCCGAAAATTTCTGACACTCTCTGACACTCTCTATCACTCTCTGCCACTCTCTGACACTCTTTGACACTCTCTATCACTCTCTGACTCTCTCAGACACTCTCAGACACTCTCTGATAGTCTCTGACAGTCACTACCACTCTCTGACACTCTCTGACACTCACTATTACTCTCTGACACTCTCTGACACTCCCTATCACTCTCTGACACTCTATCACCCACTATCACCCTCTATCACCCTCTATCACTCTCAGACACTCTCTGACACTCACTATCGCTCTCTGACACTCTCTGACACTCTCTGACATTCTCTGACACTCTCAGACACTCTCAGACACTCACTATCACTCTCTGACACTCTCTGACACTTTCAGACACTCTCAGACACTCACTATCACTCTCTGACACTCTCTGCCACTCTATGACAATCTCTGACACTCACTATCACTCTCTGACACTCTCTGACACTTACTATCACTTTCTGACACTATCTGACACTCTCTCTCACTCTGTGACACTCTCTGACACTCTCAGACACCCACTATCACTCTCTGACACTCTCTGCCACTCTATGACACTCTCTATCACTCTCTGACACTCTCTGACACTCTCTGACACTCTCTATCATCTCTGACACTCTCTGACACTCACTATCACTCTCTGACACTCACTATCACTCTCTGACACTCTCTGACACTTTCAGACACTCTCAGACACTCACTATCACTCTCTGACACTCTCTGCCACTCTATGACACTCTCTGACACTCACTATCACTCTCTGACACTCTCTGACACTTACTATCACTTTCTGACACTATCTGACACTCTCTCTCACTCTGTGACACTCTCTGACACTCTCAGACACCCACTATCACTCTCTGACACTCTCTGCCACTCTATGACACTCTCTATCACTCTCTGACACTCTCTGACACTCTCTATCATCTCTGACACTCTCTGACACTCACTATCGCTCTCTGACACTCTCTGACACTCTCTGACACTCCCTATCACTCTCTGACACTCTCTATCACCCTCTATCACTCTCTGACACTCTCTGACATTCTCTGACACTCTCAGACACTCTCAGACACTCACTGTCACTCTCTGACACTCTCTGACACTTTCAGACTCTCTCAGACACTCACTATCACTCTCTGCCACTCTCTGCCACTCTATGACACTCTCTGACACTCACTATCACTCTCTGACACTCTCTGACACTTACTATCACTTTCTGACACTATCTGACACTCTCTCTCACTCTGTGACACTCTCTGACACTCTCAGACACCCACTATCACTCTCTGACACTCTCTGCCACTCTATGACACTCTCTATCACTCTCTGACACTCTCTGACACTCTCTGACACTCTCTATCATCTCTGACACTCTCTGACACTCACTATCACTCTCTGACACTCACTATCACTCTCTGACACTCTCTGACACTTTCAGACACTCTCAGACACTCACTATCACTCTCTGACACTCTCCGCCACTCTATGACACTCTCTGACACTCACTATCACTCTCTGACACTCTCTGACACTTACTATCACTTTCTGAAACTATCTGACACTCTCTCTCACTCTGTGACACTCTCTGACACTCTCAGACACCCACTATCACTCTCTGACACTCTCTGCCACTCTATGACACTCTCTATCACTCTCTGACACTCTCTGACACTCTCTGACACTCTCTATCATCTCTGACACTCTCTGACACTCACTATCACTCTCTGACACTCTCTGACTCTCTCTGACACTCTCTATCACTCTCTGACAATCGCAGACACTCTCTGACACTCTCTGACTCTCTCTATCACTCTCTATCACTCTCTGACACTCTCTGACACTCTCTATCACTCTCTGACACTCTCTGACACTCACTATCAGTCTCTGACACTCTCTGACTCTCTCTGACACTCTCTATCACTCTCTGACACTCTCTGACACTCTCTGACACTCTCTATCACTCTCTATCACTCTCTGACACTCTCTGATACTCTCTGACACTCGCAGACACCCACTATCACTCTCTGACACTCTCTGACACTCACTGTTACTCTCTGACACTCTCTGACACTCTCTGACACTCTCTATCACGCTCTATCACTCTCTGACACTCTCTGACACTCTCCGACACTCACTATCACTCTCTGATACTCTCAGACACTCACTATCACTCTCTGATACTCTCTGACACTCAATATCACTCTCTGACACTCTCTATCACTCTCTGACACTCTCAGACACTCTCTGACACTCTCTGACACTCACTATCACTCTCTGACACTCTCAGACACTCACTATCACTCTCTGACACTCTCTGACACTCACTGTCACTCTCTAGAACTCTCTGACACTTTCTGACACTCTCTGAAACTCTCTGACACTCTGAGACACTCTCAGACACTCTCAGACACTCACTATCACTCTCTGAAACACACTATCACTCTCTGACACTCTCGATCACTCTCTGACACTCTCTGCCACTCCCTATCACTCTCTGACACTCTCTATCACCCTCTATCACTCTCTGACACTCTCTGACACTCTCAGACACTCTTTGACACTCTCTATCACACTCTGACTCTCTCTGACACTCTCAGACACTCTCAGACACTCTCTGATAGTCTCTGACAGTCACTAACACTCTCTGACACTCTCTGACACTCACTATCACTCTCTGATACTCTCTGACACTCAATATCACTCTCTGACACTCTCTATCACTCTCTGACACTCTCAGACACTCTCTGACACTCTTTGAAACTCTCTGAAACTCTCTGACACTCACTATCACTCTCTGACACTCTCAGACACTCAATATCACTCTCTGACACTCTCTGACACTCACTGTCACTCTCTAGAACTCTCTGACACTCTCTGACTCTCTCTGAAACTCTCTGACACTCTGAGACACTCTGAGACACTCTGAGACACTCTGAGACACTCTCAGACACTCTCAGAAACTCACTATCACTCTCTGAAACACACTATCACTCTCTGACACTCTCTGACACTCTCGATCACTCTCTGACACTCTCTGACACTCTCTATCACTCTCGGACACTCTCTGACACTCTCTGACACTCTCGATCACTCTCGATCACTCTCTGACACTCTCTGACACTCTCAGACACTCTCGGACACTCTCTGACATTCTCTATCACTCTCTATCACTCTCTGACACTCTCTATCACCCTCTATCACTCTCTGACACTCTCTGACATTCTCTGACACTCTCAGACACTCTCAGACACTCACTATCACTCTCTGACACTCTCTGACACTTTCAGACACTCTCAGACACTCACTATCACTCTCTGACACTCTCTGCCACTCTATGACAATCTCTGACACTCACTATCACTCTCTGACACTCTCTGACACTTACTATCACTTTCTGACACTATCTGACACTCTCTCTCACTCTGTGACACTCTCTGACACTCTCAGACACCCACTATCACTCTCTGACACTCTCTGCCACTCTATGACACTCTCTATCACTCTCTGACACTCTCTGACACTCTCTGACACTCTCTATCATCTCTGACACTCTCTGACACTCACTATCACTCTCTGACACTCACTATCACTCTCTGACACTCTCTGACACTTTCAGACACTCTCAGACACTCACTATCACTCTCTGACACTCTCTGCCACTCTATGACACTCTCTGACACTCACTATCACTCTCTGACACTCTCTGACACTTACTATCACTTTCTGACACTATCTGACACTCTCTCTCACTCTGTGACACTCTCTGACACTCTCAGACACCCACTATCACTCTCTGACACTCTCTGCCACTCTATGACACTCTCTATCACTCTCTGACACTCTCTGACACTCTCTATCATCTCTGACACTCTCTGACACTCACTATCGCTCTCTGACACTCTCTGACACTCTCTGACACTCCCTATCACTCTCTGACACTCTCTATCACCCTCTATCACTCTCTGACACTCTCTGACATTCTCTGACACTCTCAGACACTCTCAGACACTCACTGTCACTCTCTGACACTCTCTGACACTTTCAGACTCTCTCAGACACTCACTATCACTCTCTGCCACTCTCTGCCACTCTATGACACTCTCTGACACTCACTATCACTCTCTGACACTCTCTGACACTTACTATCACTTTCTGACACTATCTGACACTCTCTCTCACTCTGTGACACTCTCTGACACTCTCAGACACCCACTATCACTCTCTGACACTCTCTGCCACTCTATGACACTCTCTATCACTCTCTGACACTCTCTGACACTCTCTGACACTCTCTATCATCTCTGACACTCTCTGACACTCACTATCACTCTCTGACACTCTCTGACACTTTCAGACACTCTCAGACACTCACTATCACTCTCTGACACTCTCTGCCACTCTATGACACTCTCTGACACTCACTATCACTCTCTGACACTCTCTGACACTTACTATCACTTTCTGAAACTATCTGACACTCTCTCTCACTCTGTGACACTCTCTGACACTCTCAGACACCCACTATCACTCTCTGACACTCTCTGCCACTCTATGACACTCTCTATCACTCTCTGACACTCTCTGACACTCTCTGACACTCTCTATCATCTCTGACACTCTCTGACACTCACTATCACTCTCTGACACTCTCTGACTCTCTCTGACACTCTCTATCACTCTCTGACAATCGCAGACACTCTCTGACACTCTCTGACTCTCTCTATCACTCTCTATCACTCTCTGACACTCTCTGACACTCTCTATCACTCTCTGACACTCTCTGACACTCACTATCAGTCTCTGACACTCTCTGACTCTCTCTGACACTCTCTATCACTCTCTGACACTCTCTGACACTCTCTGACACTCTCTATCACTCTCTATCACTCTCTGACACTCTCTGATACTCTCTGACACTCGCAGACACCCACTATCACTCTCTGACACTCTCTGACACTCACTGTTACTCTCTGACACTCTCTGACACTCTCTGACACTCTCTATCACGCTCTATCACTCTCTGACACTCTCTGACACTCTCCGACACTCACTATCACTCTCTGATACTCTCAGACACTCACTATCACTCTCTGATACTCTCTGACACTCAATATCACTCTCTGACACTCTCTATCACTCTCTGACACTCTCAGACACTCTCTGACACTCACTATCACTCTCTGACACTCTCAGACACTCACTATCACTCTCTGACACTCTCTGACACTCACTGTCACTCTCTAGAACTCTCTGACACTTTCTGACACTCTCTGAAACTCTCTGACACTCTGAGACACTCTCAGACACTCTCAGACACTCACTATCACTCTCTGAAACACACTATCACTCTCTGACACTCTCGATCACTCTCTGACACTCTCTGCCACTCCCTATCAATCTCTGACACTCTCTATCACCCTCTATCACTCTCTGACACTCTCTGACACTCTCTGACACTCTCAGACACTCTCTGACACTCACTGTCACTCTCTAGAACTCTCTGACACTCTCTGACACTCTCTGAAACTCTCTGACACTCTGAGACACTCTCAGACGCTCTCAGACACTCACTATCACTCTCTGAAACACACTATCACTCTCTGACACTCTCTGACACTCTCGATCACTCTCTGACACTCTCTGACACTCTCTATCACTCTCGGACACTCTCTGACACTCTCAGACACTCACTATCACTCTCTGAAACTCACTATCACTCTCTGACACTCTCTGATACTCTCTGACACTCTCGATCACTCTCGATCACTCTCTGACACTCTCTATCTCTCTCTATCAATCTCTGACACTCTCTGACACTCTCAGACACTCTCTGACACTCTCTATCACTCTCTGACACTCTCGAACACTCTCTGACACTCTCTATCACTCTCTATCACTCTCTGACACTCTCTGACACTCTCTATCACTCTCTGACACTCTCTGACACTCACTATCACTCTCTGATACTCTCTGACACTCAATATCACTCTCTGACACTCTCTATCACTCTCTGACACTCTCAGACACTCTCTGACACTCTCTGAAACTCTCTGAAACTCTCTGACACTCACTATCACTCTCTGACACTCTCAGACACTCACTATCACTCTCTGACACTCTCTGACACTCACTGTCACTCTCTAGAACTCTCTGACACTCTCTGACTCTCTCTGAAACTCTCTGACACTCTGAGACACTCTGAGACACTCTGAGACACTCTCAGACACTCTCAGACACTCTCAGAAACTCACTATCACTCTCTGAAACACACTATCACTCTCTGACACTCTCTGACACTCTCGATCACTCTCTGACACTCTCTGACACTCTCTATCACTCTCGGACACTCTCTGACACTCTCAGACACTCTCGATCACTCTCGATCACTCTCTGACACTCTCTGATACTCTCAGACACTCTCGGACACTCTCTGACATTCTCTATCACTCTCTATCACTCTCTGACACTCTCTGACACTCTCTATCACTCTCTGACACTCTCTGACACTCTCTATCACTCTCTGACACTCTCTGACACTCACGATCACTCTCCATCACTCACAATCAATCTCCGAAAATTTCTGACACTCTCTGACACTCTCTATCACTCTCTGCCACTCTCTGACACTCTTTGACACTCTCTATCACTCTCTGACTCTCTCAGACACTCTCAGACACTCTCTGATAGTCTCTGACAGTCACTACCACTCTCTGACACTCTCTGACACTCACTATTACTCTCTGACACTCTCTGACACTCTCTGACACTCCCTATCACACTCTGACACTCTATCACCCTCTATCACCCTCTATCACCCTCTATCACTCTCTGACACTCTCTGACACTTTCAGACACTCTCAGACACTCTCTGACACTCACTATCGCTCTCTGACACTCTCTGACACTCTCTGACACTCCCTATCACTCTCTGACACTCTCTATCACCCTCTATCACTCTCTGAGACTCTCTGACATTCTCTGACACTCTCAGACACTCTCAGACACTCACTATCACTCTCTGACACTCTCTGACACTTTCAGACACTCTCAGACACTCACTATCACTCTCTGACACTCTCTGCCACTCTATGACAATCTCTGACACTCACTATCACTCTCTGACACTCTCTGACACTTACTATCACTTTCTGACACTATCTGACACTCTCTCTCACTCTGTGACACTCTCTGACACTCTCAGACACCCACTATCACTCTCTGACACTCTCTGCCACTCTATGACACTCTCTATCACTCTCTGACACTCTCTGACACTCTCTATCATCTCTGACACTCTCTGACACTCACTATCACTCTCTGACACTCACTATCACTCTCTGACACTCTCTGACACTTTCAGACACTCTCAGACACTCGCTATCACTCTCTGCCACTCTCTGCCACTCTATGACACTCTCTGACACTCACTATCACTCTCTGACACTCTCTGACACTTACTATCACTTTCTGACACTATCTGACACTCTCTCTCACTCTGTGACACTCTCTGACACTCTCAGACACCCACTATCACTCTCTGACACTCTCTGCCACTCTATGACACTCTCTGTCACTCTCTGACACTCTCTGACACTCTCTATCATCTCTGACACTCTCTGACACTCACTATCGCTCTCTGACACTCTCTGACACTCTCTGACACTCCCTATCACTCTCTGACACTCTCTATCACCCTCTATCACTCTCTGACACTCTCTGACATTCTCTGACACTCTCAGACACTCTCAGACACTCACTGTCACTCTCTGACACTCTCTGACACTTTCAGACTCTCTCAGACACTCACTATCACTCTCTGACACTCTCCGCCACTCTATGACACTCTCTGACACTCACTATCACTCTCTGACACTCTCTGACACTTACTATCACTTTCTGACACTATCTGACACTCTCTCTCACTCTGTGACACTCTCTGACACTCTCAGACACTCACTATCACTCTCTGACACTCTCTGCCACTCTATGACACTCTCTATCACTCTCTGACACTCTCTGACACTCTCTGACACTCTCTATCATCTCTGACACTCTCTGACACTCACTATCACTCTCTGACACTCACTATCACTCTCTGACACTCTCTGACACTTTCAGACACTCTCAGACACTCACTATCGCTCTCTGACACTCTCTGCCACTCTATGACACTCTCTGACACTCACTATCACTCTCTGCCACTCTCTGCCACTCTATGACACTCTCTATCACTCTCTGACACTCTCTGACACTCTCTGACACTCTCTATCATCTCTGACACTCTCTGACACTCACTATCACTCTCTGACACTCTCTGACTCTCTCTGACACTCTCTATCACTCTCTGACAATCGCAGACACTCTCTGACACTCTCTGACTCTCTCTATCACTCTCTATCACTCTCTGACACTCTCTGACACTCTCTATCACTCTCTGACACTCTCTGACACTCACTATCAGTCTCTGACACTCTCTGACTCTCTCTGACACTCTCTATCACTCTCTGACACTCTCTGACACTCTCTGACACTCTCTATCACTCTCTATCACTCTCTGACACTCTCTGATACTCTCTGACACTCTCTATCATCTCTGACACTCTCTGACACTCACTATCACTCTCTGACACTCACTATCACTCTCTGACACTCTCTGACACTTTCAGACACTCTCAGACACTCACTATCGCTCTCTGACACTCTCTGCCACTCTATGACACTCTCTGACACTCACTATCACTCTCTGCCACTCTCTGCCACTCTATGACACTCTCTATCACTCTCTGACACTCTCTGACACTCTCTGACACTCTCTATCATCTCTGACACTCTCTGACACTCACTATCACTCTCTGACACTCTCTGACTCTCTCTGACACTCTCTATCACTCTCTGACAATCGCAGACACTCTCTGACACTCTCTGACTCTCTCTATCACTCTCTATCACTCTCTGACACTCTCTGACACTCTCTATCACTCTCTGACACTCTCTGACACTCACTATCAGTCTCTGACACTCTCTGACTCTCTCTGACACCCACTATCACTCTCTGACACTCTCTGCCACTCTATGACACTCTCTATCACTCTCTGACACTCTCTGACACTCTCTATCATCTCTGACACTCTCTGACACTCACTATCGCTCTCTGACACTCTCTGACACTCTCTGACACTCCCTATCACTCTCTGACACTCTCTATCACCCTCTATCACTCTCTGACACTCTCTGACATTCTCTGACACTCTCAGACACTCTCAGACACTCACTGTCACTCTCTGACACTCTCTGACACTTTCAGACTCTCTCAGACACTCACTATCACTCTCTGACACTCTCTGCCACTCTATGACACTCTCTGACACTCACTATCACTCTCTGACACTCTCTGACACTTACTATCACTTTCTGACACTATCTGACACTCTCTCTCACTCTGTGACACTCTCTGACACTCTCAGACACCCACTATCACTCTCTGACACTCTCTGCCACTCTATGACACTCTCTATCACTCTCTGACACTCTTTGACACTCTCTGACACTCTCTATCATCTCTGACACTCTCTGACACTCACTATCACTCTCTGACACTCACTATCACTCTCTGACACTCTCTGACACTTTCAGACACTCTCAGACACTCACTATCGCTCTCTGACACTCTCTGCCACTCTATGACACTCTCTGACACTCACTATCACTCTCTGCCACTCTCTGCCACTCTATGACACTCTCTATCACTCTCTGACACTCTCTGACACTCTCTGACACTCTCTATCATCTCTGACACTCTCTGACACTCACTATCACTCTCTGACACTCTCTGACTCTCTCTGACACTCTCTATCACTCTCTGACAATCGCAGACACTCTCTGACACTCTCTGACTCTCTCTATCACTCTCTATCATTCTCTGACACTCTCTGACACTCTCTATCACTCTCTGACACTCTCTGACACTCACTATCAGTCTCTGACACTCTCTGACTCTCTCTGACACTCTCTATCACTCTCTGACACTCTCTGACACTCTCTGACACTCTCTATCACTCTCTATCACTCTCTGACACTCTCTGATACACTCTGACACTCGCAGACACCCACTATCACTCTCTGACACTCTCTGACACTCACTGTTACTCTCTGACACTCTCTGACACTCTCTGACACTCTCTATCACGCTCTATCACTCTCTGACACTCTCTGACACTCTCCGACACTCTCTGACGCTCTCTGACACTCTCAGGCACTCTCTACCAATAACGTTCACTCTCTGACCCTCTCTGACACTCTCTGACACTATCGATCACTCTCTGACACTCTCAGACACTCTCTTGCTCTCTCTGACACTCACTATCACTCTCTCTCACTCTCTGACACTATGTGACACTCTCAGACACTCTCAGACACTCACTTTCACTCTCTGACACTCTCTGAAACTCACTATCACTCTCTGACACTCTCTGACACTCCGTATAACTCTCTGACCCTCTGTTCCACTCTCTGACACTCTCTCACACTCTCTGACACTCTCTGCCAATCTCAGACACTCTCAGACAGTCACTATCACTCTCTGATGCACTCTGACACTCAATATCACTCTCTGACACTCTCTATCACTCTCTGACACTCTCAGACACTCTCTGACAATCTCAGACAATCTCAGACACTCACTATCACTCTCTGATACTCTCTGACACTCAATATCACTCTCTGACACTCTCTATCACTCTCTGACACTCTCAGACACTCTCTGACACTCTCTGACACTCTCTGACAACCTCTATCACTCTCTGCCACTCTCTGACACTCTTTGATTCTCTCTATCACACTCTGACTCTCTCTGACACTCTCAGACACTCTCAGACACTCTCTGATAGTCTCTGACAGTCACTACCACTCTCTGACACTCTCTGACACTCACTATCACTCTCTGACACTCTCTGACACTCCCTATCACTCTCTGACACTCTATCACCCTCTATCACTCTCTGACACTCTCTGACACTCTCTGACACTTTCAGACACTCTCAGACACTCTCTGACACTCACTACCACTCTCTGACACTCTCTGACACTCTCTGCCACTCCCTATCACTCTCTGACACTCTCTATCACCCTCTATCACTCTATGACACTCTCTGACACTCTCAGACACTCTCAGACACTCACTATCACTCTCTGACACTCACTATCACTCTCTGACACTCTCTGACACCCTCTATCACTCTCTGCCACTCTCTGACACTCTTTGACACTCTCTATCACACTCTGACTCTCTCTGACACTCTCAGACACTCTCAGACACTCTCTGATAGTCTCTGACAGTCACTACCACTCTCTGACACTCTCTGACACTCACTATCACTCTCTGACACTCTCTGACACTCTCTGACACTCCCTATCACTCTCTGACACTCTATCACCCTCTATCACCCTCTATCACTCTCTGACACTCTCTGACATTCTCTGACACTCTCAGACACTCTCAGACACTCACTATCACTCTCTGACACTCTCTGACACTTTCAGACACTCTTAGACACTCACTATCACTCTCTGCCACTCTCTGCCACTCTATGACACTCTCTGACAATCACTATCACTCTCTGACACTCTCTGACACTTACTATCACTTTCTGACACTATCTGACACTCTCTCTCACTCTGTGACACTCTCTGACACTCTCAGACACCCACTATCACTCTCTGACACTCTCTGCCACTCTATGACACTCTCTATCACTCTCTGACACTCTCTGACACTCTCTGACACTCTCTATCATCTCTGACACTCTCTGACACTCACTATCACTCTCTGACACTCTCTGACTCTCTCTGACACTCTCTATCACTCTCTGACACTCGCAGACACTCTCTGACACTCTTTGACACTCTCTATCACTCTCTATCACTCTCTGACACTCTCTGACACTCTCTATCACTCTCTGACACTCTCTGACACTCACTATCAGTCTCTGACACTCTCTGACTCTCTCTGACACTCTCTATCACTCTCTGACACTCTCTGACACTCTCTGACACTCTCTATCACTCTCTATCACTCTCTGACACTCTCTGATACTCACTGACACTCGCAGACACCCACTATCACTCTCTGACACTCTCTGACACTCACTGTTACTCTCTGACACTCTCTGACACTCTCTGACACTCTCTATCACGCTCTATCACTCTCTGACACTCTCTGACACTCTCCGACACTCTCTGACACTCTCTGACACTCTCAGGCACTCTCTACCAATAACGTTCACTCTCTGACCCTCTCTGACACTCTCTGACACTATCGATCACTCTCTGACACTCTCAGACACTCTCTTGCTCTCTCTGACACTCACTATCACTCTCTCTCACTCTCTGACACTATGTGACACTCTCAGACACTCTCAGACACTCACTATCACTCTCTGACACTCTATGACACTTTCAGACACTCTCAGACACTCACTATCACTCTCTGACACTCTCTGACACTTTCAGACACTCTCAGACACTCACTATCACTCTCGGACACTCTCTGACACTCTCAGACACTCACTATCACTCTCTGAAACTCACTATCACTCTCTGACACTCTCTGATACTCTCTGACACTCTCGATCACTCTCGATCACTCTCTGACACTCTCTATCTCTCTCTATCACTCTCTGACACTCTCTGACACTCTCAGACACTCTCTGACACTCTCTATCACTCTCTGACACTCTCGAACACTCTCTGACACTCTCTATCACTCTCTAGCACTCTCTGACACTCTCTGACACTCTCTATCACTCTCTGACACTCTCTGACAATCTCTATCACTCTCTGACACTCTCTGACACTCTCTGACACTCTCTATCACTCACGATCACTCTCCATCACTCACAATCAATCTGCGAAAATTTCTGACACTCTCTGACACCCTCTATCACTCTCTGCCACTCTCTGACACTCTTTGACACTCTCTATCACACTCTGACTCTCTCTGACACTCTCAGACACTCTCAGACACTCTCTGATAGTCTCTGACAGTCACTAACACTCTCTGACACTCTCTGACACTCACTATCACTCTCTGATACTCTCTGACACTCAATATCACTCTCTGACACTCTCTATCACTCTCTGACACTCTCAGACACTCTCTGACACTCTCTGAAACTCTCTGAAACTCTCTGACACTCACTATCACTCTCTGACACTCTCAGACACTCACTATCACTCTCTGACACTCTCTGACACTCACTGTCACTCTCTAGAACTCTCTGACACTCTCTGACTCTCTCTGAAACTCTCTGACACTCTGAGACACTCTGAGACACTCTGAGACACTCTCAGACACTCTCAGACACTCTCAGAAACTCACTATCACTCTCTGAAACACACTATCACTCTCTGACACTCTCTGACACTCTCGATCACTCTCTGACACTCTCTGACACTCTCTATCACTCTCGGACACTCTCTGACACTCTCAGACACTCTCGATCACTCTCGATCACTCTCTGACACTCTCTGATACTCTCAGACACTCTCGGACACTCTCTGACATTCTCTATCACTCTCTATCACTCTCTGACACTCTCTGACACTCTCTATCACTCTCTGACACTCTCTGACACTCTCTATCACTCTCTGACACTCTCTGACACTCACGATCACTCTCCATCACTCACAATCAATCTCCGAAAATTTCTGACACTCTCTGACACTCTCTATCACTCTCTGCCACTCTCTGACACTCTTTGACACTCTCTATCACTCTCTGACTCTCTCAGACACTCTCAGACACTCTCTGATAGTCTCTGACAGTCACTACCACTCTCTGACACTCTCTGACACTCACTATTACTCTCTGACACTCTCTGACACTCTCTGACACTCCCTATCACACTCTGACACTCTATCACCCTCTATCACCCTCTATCACCCTCTATCACTCTCTGACACTCTCTGACACTTTCAGACACTCTCAGACACTCTCTGACACTCACTATCGCTCTCTGACACTCTCTGACACTCTCTGACACTCCCTATCACTCTCTGACACTCTCTATCACCCTCTATCACTCTCTGAGACTCTCTGACATTCTCTGACACTCTCAGACACTCTCAGACACTCACTATCACTCTCTGACACTCTCTGACACTTTCAGACACTCTCAGACACTCACTATCACTCTCTGACACTCTCTGCCACTCTATGACAATCTCTGACACTCACTATCACTCTCTGACACTCTCTGACACTTACTATCACTTTCTGACACTATCTGACACTCTCTCTCACTCTGTGACACTCTCTGACACTCTCAGACACCCACTATCACTCTCTGACACTCTCTGCCACTCTATGACACTCTCTATCACTCTCTGACACTCTCTGACACTCTCTATCATCTCTGACACTCTCTGACACTCACTATCACTCTCTGACACTCACTATCACTCTCTGACACTCTCTGACACTTTCAGACACTCTCAGACACTCGCTATCACTCTCTGCCACTCTCTGCCACTCTATGACACTCTCTGACACTCACTATCACTCTCTGACACTCTCTGACACTTACTATCACTTTCTGACACTATCTGACACTCTCTCTCACTCTGTGACACTCTCTGACACTCTCAGACACCCACTATCACTCTCTGACACTCTCTGCCACTCTATGACACTCTCTGTCACTCTCTGACACTCTCTGACACTCTCTATCATCTCTGACACTCTCTGACACTCACTATCGCTCTCTGACACTCTCTGACACTCTCTGACACTCCCTATCACTCTCTGACACTCTCTATCACCCTCTATCACTCTCTGACACTCTCTGACATTCTCTGACACTCTCAGACACTCTCAGACACTCACTGTCACTCTCTGACACTCTCTGACACTTTCAGACTCTCTCAGACACTCACTATCACTCTCTGACACTCTCCGCCACTCTATGACACTCTCTGACACTCACTATCACTCTCTGACACTCTCTGACACTTACTATCACTTTCTGACACTATCTGACACTCTCTCTCACTCTGTGACACTCTCTGACACTCTCAGACACCCACTATCACTCTCTGACACTCTCTGCCACTCTATGACACTCTCTATCACTCTCTGACACTCTCTGACACTCTCTGACACTCTCTATCATCTCTGACACTCTCTGACACTCACTATCACTCTCTGACACTCACTATCACTCTCTGACACTCTCTGACACTTTCAGACACTCTCAGACACTCACTATCGCTCTCTGACACTCTCTGCCACTCTATGACACTCTCTGACACTCACTATCACTCTCTGCCACTCTCTGCCACTCTATGACACTCTCTATCACTCTCTGACACTCTCTGACACTCTCTGACACTCTCTATCATCTCTGACACTCTCTGACACTCACTATCACTCTCTGACACTCTCTGACTCTCTCTGACACTCTCTATCACTCTCTGACAATCGCAGACACTCTCTGACACTCTCTGACTCTCTCTATCACTCTCTATCACTCTCTGACACTCTCTGACACTCTCTATCACTCTCTGACACTCTCTGACACTCACTATCAGTCTCTGACACTCTCTGACTCTCTCTGACACTCTCTATCACTCTCTGACACTCTCTGACACTCTCTGACACTCTCTATCACTCTCTATCACTCTCTGACACTCTCTGATACTCTCTGACACTCTCTATCATCTCTGACACTCTCTGACACTCACTATCACTCTCTGACACTCACTATCACTCTCTGACACTCTCTGACACTTTCAGACACTCTCAGACACTCACTATCGCTCTCTGACACTCTCTGCCACTCTATGACACTCTCTGACACTCACTATCACTCTCTGCCACTCTCTGCCACTCTATGACACTCTCTATCACTCTCTGACACTCTCTGACACTCTCTGACACTCTCTATCATCTCTGACACTCTCTGACACTCACTATCACTCTCTGACACTCTCTGACTCTCTCTGACACTCTCTATCACTCTCTGACAATCGCAGACACTCTCTGACACTCTCTGACTCTCTCTATCACTCTCTATCACTCTCTGACACTCTCTGACACTCTCTATCACTCTCTGACACTCTCTGACACTCACTATCAGTCTCTGACACTCTCTGACTCTCTCTGACACCCACTATCACTCTCTGACACTCTCTGCCACTCTATGACACTCTCTATCACTCTCTGACACTCTCTGACACTCTCTATCATCTCTGACACTCTCTGACACTCACTATCGCTCTCTGACACTCTCTGACACTCTCTGACACTCTCTGACACTCCCTATCACTCTCTGACACTCTCTATCACCCTCTATCACTCTCTGACACTCTCTGACATTCTCTGACACTCTCAGACACTCTCAGACACTCACTGTCACTCTCTGACACTCTCTGACACTTTCAGACTCTCTCAGACACTCACTATCACTCTCTGACACTCTCTGCCACTCTATGACACTCTCTGACACTCACTATCACTCTCTGACACTCTCTGACACTTACTATCACTTTCTGACACTATCTGACACTCTCTCTCACTCTGTGACACTCTCTGACACTCTCAGACACCCACTATCACTCTCTGACACTCTCTGCCACTCTATGACACTCTCTATCACTCTCTGACACTCTCTGACACTCTCTGACACTCTCTATCATCTCTGACACTCTCTGACACTCACTATCACTCTCTGACACTCACTATCACTCTCTGACACTCTCTGACACTTTCAGACACTCTCAGACACTCACTATCGCTCTCTGACACTCTCTGCCACTCTATGACACTCTCTGACACTCACTATCACTCTCTGCCACTCTCTGCCACTCTATGACACTCTCTATCACTCTCTGACACTCTCTGACACTCTCTGACACTCTCTATCATCTCTGACACTCTCTGACACTCACTATCACTCTCTGACACTCTCTGACTCTCTCTGACACTCTCTATCACTCTCTGACAATCGCAGACACTCTCTGACACTCTCTGACTCTCTCTATCACTCTCTATCATTCTCTGACACTCTCTGACACTCTCTATCACTCTCTGACACTCTCTGACAC
Organism: Heterodontus francisci; assembly: GCF_036365525.1. Taxonomy (NCBI): domain Eukaryota; kingdom Metazoa; phylum Chordata; class Chondrichthyes; order Heterodontiformes; family Heterodontidae; genus Heterodontus; species Heterodontus francisci. The sequence continues at coordinate 687,008 of NW_027140895.1, read as the reverse complement.
TCACTATCAGTCTCTGACACTCTCTGACTCTCTCTGACACTCTCTATCACTCTCTGACACTCTCTGACACTCTCTGACACTCTCTATCACTCTCTATCACTCTCTGACACTCTCTGATACACTCTGACACTCGCAGACACCCACTATCACTCTCTGACACTCTCTGACACTCACTGTTACTCTCTGACACTCTCTGACACTCTCTGACACTCTCTATCACGCTCTATCACTCTCTGACACTCTCTGACACTCTCCGACACTCTCTGACGCTCTCTGACACTCTCAGGCACTCTCTACCAATAACGTTCACTCTCTGACCCTCTCTGACACTCTCTGACACTATCGATCACTCTCTGACACTCTCAGACACTCTCTTGCTCTCTCTGACACTCACTATCACTCTCTCTCACTCTCTGACACTATGTGACACTCTCAGAGACTCTCAGACACTCACTTTCACTCTCTGACACTCTCTGAAACTCACTATCACTCTCTGACACTCTCTGACACTCCGTATAACTCTCTGACCCTCTGTTCCACTCTCTGACACTCTCTCACACTCTCTGACACTCTCTGCCAATCTCAGACACTCTCAGACAGTCACTATCACTCTCTGATGCACTCTGACACTCAATATCACTCTCTGACACTCTCTATCACTCTCTGACACTCTCAGACACTCTCTGACAATCTCAGACACTCTCAGACACTCACTATCACTCTCTGATACTCTCTGACACTCAATATCACTCTCTGACACTCTCTATCACTCTCTGACACTCTCAGACACTCTCTGACACTCTCTGACACTCTCTGACAACCTCTATCACTCTCTGCCACTCTCTGACACTCTTTGATTCTCTCTATCACACTCTGACTCTCTCTGACACTCTCAGACACTCTCAGACACTCTCTGATAGTCTCTGACAGTCACTACCACTCTCTGACACTCTCTGACACTCACTATCACTCTCTGACACTCTCTGACACTCCCTATCACTCTCTGACACTCTATCACCCTCTATCACTCTCTGACACTCTCTGACACTCTCTGACACTTTCAGACACTCTCAGACACTCTCTGACACTCACTACCACTCTCTGACACTCTCTGACACTCTCTGCCACTCCCTATCACTCTCTGACACTCTCTATCACCCTCTATCACTCTATGACACTCTCTGACACTCTCAGACACTCTCAGACACTCACTATCACTCTCTGACACTCATTATCACTCTCTGACACTCTCTGACACCCTCTATCACTCTCTGCCACTCTCTGACACTCTTTGACACTCTCTATCACACTCTGACTCTCTCTGACACTCTCAGACACTCTCAGACACTCTCTGATAGTCTCTGACAGTCACTACCACTCTCTGACACTCTCTGACACTCACTATCACTCTCTGACACTCTCTGACACTCTCTGACACTCCCTATCACTCTCTGACACTCTATCACCCTCTATCACCCTCTATCACTCTCTGACACTCTCTGACATTCTCTGACACTCTCAGACACTCTCAGACACTCACTATCACTCTCTGACACTCTCTGACACTTTCAGACACTCTTAGACACTCACTATCACTCTCTGCCACTCTCTGCCACTCTATGACACTCTCTGACAATCACTATCACTCTCTGACACTCTCTGACACTTACTATCACTTTCTGACACTATCTGACACTCTCTCTCACTCTGTGACACTCTCTGACACTCTCAGACACCCACTATCACTCTCTGACACTCTCTGCCACTCTATGACACTCTCTATCACTCTCTGACACTCTCTGACACTCTCTGACACTCTCTATCATCTCTGACACTCTCTGACACTCACTATCACTCTCTGACACTCTCTGACTCTCTCTGACACTCTCTATCACTCTCTGACACTCGCAGACACTCTCTGACACTCTTTGACACTCTCTATCACTCTCTATCACTCTCTGACACTCTCTGACACTCTCTATCACTCTCTGACACTCTCTGACACTCACTATCAGTCTCTGACACTCTCTGACTCTCTCTGACACTCTCTATCACTCTCTGACACTCTCTGACACTCTCTGACACTCTCTATCACTCTCTATCACTCTCTGACACTCTCTGATACTCACTGACACTCGCAGACACCCACTATCACTCTCTGACACTCTCTGACACTCACTGTTACTCTCTGACACTCTCTGACACTCTCTGACACTCTCTATCACGCTCTATCACTCTCTGACACTCTCTGACACTCTCCGACACTCTCTGACACTCTCTGACACTCTCAGGCACTCTCTACCAATAACGTTCACTCTCTGACCCTCTCTGACACTCTCTGACACTATCGATCACTCTCTGACACTCTCAGACACTCTCTTGCTCTCTCTGACACTCACTATCACTCTCTCTCACTCTCTGACACTATGTGACACTCTCAGACACTCTCAGACACTCACTATCACTCTCTGACACTCTATGACACTTTCAGACACTCTCAGACACTCACTATCACTCTCTGACACTCTCTGACACTTTCAGACACTCTCAGACACTCACTATCACTCTCGGACACTCTCTGACACTCTCAGACACTCACTATCACTCTCTGAAACTCACTATCACTCTCTGACACTCTCTGATACTCTCTGACACTCTCGATCACTCTCGATCACTCTCTGACACTCTCTATCTCTCTCTATCACTCTCTGACACTCTCTGACACTCTCAGACACTCTCTGACACTCTCTATCACTCTCTGACACTCTCGAACACTCTCTGACACTCTCTATCACTCTCTAGCACTCTCTGACACTCTCTGACACTCTCTATCACTCTCTGACACTCTCTGACAATCTCTATCACTCTCTGACACTCTCTGACACTCTCTGACACTCTCTATCACTCACGATCACTCTCCATCACTCACAATCAATCTGCGAAAATTTCTGACACTCTCTGACACCCTCTATCACTCTCTGCCACTCTCTGACACTCTTTGACACTCTCTATCACACTCTGACTCTCTCTGACACTCTCAGACACTCTCAGACACTCTCTGATAGTCTCTGACAGTCACTAACACTCTCTGACACTCTCTGACACTCACTATCACTCTCTGATACTCTCTGACACTCAATATCACTCTCTGACACTCTCTATCACTCTCTGACACTCTCAGACACTCTCTGACACTCTCTGAAACTCTCTGAAACTCTCTGACACTCACTATCACTCTCTGACACTCTCAGACACTCACTATCACTCTCTGACACTCTCTGACACTCACTGTCACTCTCTAGAACTCTCTGACACTCTCTGACTCTCTCTGAAACTCTCTGACACTCTGAGACACTCTGAGACACTCTGAGACACTCTCAGACACTCTCAGACACTCTCAGAAACTCACTATCACTCTCTGAAACACACTATCACTCTCTGACACTCTCTGACACTCTCGATCACTCTCTGACACTCTCTGACACTCTCTATCACTCTCGGACACTCTCTGACACTCTCAGACACTCTCGATCACTCTCGATCACTCTCTGACACTCTCTGATACTCTCAGACACTCTCGGACACTCTCTGACATTCTCTATCACTCTCTATCACTCTCTGACACTCTCTGACACTCTCTATCACTCTCTGACACTCTCTGACACTCTCTATCACTCTCTGACACTCTCTGACACTCTCTGACACTCACGATCACTCTCCATCACTCACAATCAATCTCCGAAAATTTCTGACACTCTCTGACACTCTCTATCACTCTCTGCCACTCTCTGACACTCTTTGACACTCTCTATCACTCTCTGACTCTCTCAGACACTCTCAGACACTCTCTGATAGTCTCTGACAGTCACTACCACTCTCTGACACCCTCTGACACTCACTATTACTCTCTGACACTCTCTGACACACTCTGACACTCCCTATCACTCTCTGACACTCTATCACCCTCTATCACCCTCTATCACCCTCTATCACTCTCTGACACTCTCTGACACTTTCAGACACTCTCAGACACTCTCTGACACTCACTATCGCTCTCTGACACTCTCTGACACTCTCTGACACTCCCTATCACTCTCTGACACTCTCTATCACCCTCTATCACTCTCTGAGACTCTCTGACATTCTCTGACACTCTCAGACACTCTCAGACACTCACTATCACTCTCTGACACTCTCTGACACTTTCAGACACTCTCAGACACTCACTATCACTCTCTGACACTCTCTGCCACTCTATGACAATCTCTGACACTCACTATCACTCTCTGACACTCTCTGACACTTACTATCACTTTCTGACACTATCTGACACTCTCTCTCACTCTGTGACACTCTCTGACACTCTCAGACACCCACTATCACTCTCTGACACTCTCTGCCACTCTATGACACTCTCTATCACTCTCTGACACTCTCTGACACTCTCTGACACTCTCTATCATCTCTGACACTCTCTGACACTCACTATCACTCTCTGACACTCACTATCACTCTCTGACACTCTCTGACACTTTCAGACACTCTCAGACACTCGCTATCACTCTCTGACACACTCTGACACTCCCTATCACTCTCTGACACTCACTATCACTCTCTGACACTCTCTGACACTTACTATCACTTTCTGACACTATCTGACACTCTCTCTCACTCTGTGACACTCTCTGACACTCTCAGACACCCACTATCACTCTCTGACACTCTCTGCCACTCTATGACACTCTCTATCACTCTCTGACACTCTCTGACACTCTCTATCATCTCTGACACTCTCTGACACTCACTATCGCTCTCTGACACTCTCTGACACTCTCTGACACTCCCTATCACTCTCTGACACTCTCTATCACCCTCTATCACTCTCTGACACTCTCTGACATTCTCTGACACTCTCAGACACTCTCAGACACTCACTGTCACTCTCTGACACTCTCTGACACTTTCAGACTCTCTCAGACACTCACTATCACTCTCTGACACTCTCTGCCACTCTATGACACTCTCTGACACTCACTATCACTCTCTGACACTCTCTGACACTTACTATCACTTTCTGACACTATCTGACACTCTCTCTCACTCTGTGACACTCTCTGACACTCTCAGACACCAACTATCACTCTCTGACACTCTCTGCCACTCTATGACACTCTCTATCACTCTCTGACACTCTCTGACACTCTCTGACACTCTCTATCATCTCTGACACTCTCTGACACTCACTATCACTCTCTGACACTCACTATCACTCTCTGACACTCTCTGACACTTTCAGACACTCTCAGACACTCACTATCGCTCTCTGACACTCTCTGCCACTCTATGACACTCTCTGACACTCACTATCACTCTCTGCCACTCTCTGCCACTCTATGACACTCTCTATCACTCTCTGACACTCTCTGACACTCTCTGACACTCTCTATCATCTCTGACACTCTCTGACACTCACTATCACTCTCTGACAATCGCAGACACTCTCTGACACTCTCTGACTCTCTCTATCACTCTCTATCACTCTCTGACACTCTCTGACACTCTCTATCACTCTCTGACACTCTCTGACACGCACTATCAGTCTCTGACACTCTCTGACTCTCTCTGACACTCTCTATCACTCTCTGACACTCTCTGACACTCTCTGACACTCTCTATCACTCTCTATCACTCTCTGACACTCTCTGATACTCTCTGACACTCGCAGACACCCACTATCACTCTCTGACACTCTCTGACACTCACTGTTACTCTCTGACACTCTCTGACACTCTCTGACACTCTCTATCACGCTCTATCACTCTCTGACACTCTCTGACACTCTCCGACACTCTCTGACGCTCTCTGACACTCTCAGGCACTCTCTACCAATAACGTTCACTCTCTGACCCTCTCTGACACTCTCTGACACTATCGATCACTCTCTGACACTCTCAGACACTCTCTTGCTCTCTCTGACACTCACTATCACTCTCTCTCACTCTCTGACACTATGTGACACTCTCAGACACTCTCAGACACTCACTTTCACTCTCTGACACTCTCTGAAACTCACTATCACTCTCTGACACTCTCTGACACTCCGTATAACTCTCTGACCCTCTGTTCAACTCTCTGACAGTCTCTCACACTCTCTGAAACTCTCTGCCAATCTGAGACACTCTCAGACAGTCACTATCACTCTCTGATACACTCTGACACTCAATATCACTCTCTGACACTCTCTATCACTCTCTGACACTCTCGGACACTCTCTGACAATCTCAGACACTCTCAGACACTCACCATCACTCTCTGATACTCTCTGACACTCAATATCACTCTCTGACACTCTCTATCACTCTCTGACACTCTCAGACACTCTCTGACACTCTCTGACACTCTCTGACAACCTCTATCACTCTCTGCCACTCTCTGACACTCTTTGACTCTCTCTATCACACTCTGACTCTCTCTGACACTCTCAGACACTCTCAGACACTCTCTGATAGACTCTGACAGTCACTACCACTCTCTGACACTCTCTGACACTCACTATCACTCTCTGACACTCTCTGACACTCCCTATCACTCTCTGACACTCTATCACCCTCTATCACCCTCTATCACTCTCTGACACTCTCTGACACTCTCTGACACTTTCAGACACTCTCAGACACTCTCTGACACTCACTACCACTCTCTGACACTCTCTGACACTCTCTGCCACTCCCTATCACTCTCTGACACTCTCTATCACCCTCTATCACTCTCTGACACTCTCTGACACTCTCAGACACTCTCAGACACTCACTATCACTCTCTGACACTCACTATCACTCTCTGACACTCTCTGACACCCTCTATCACTCTCTGCCACTCTCTGACACTCTTTCACACTCTCTATCACACTCTGACTCTCTCTGACACTCTCAGACACTCTCAGACACTCTCTGATAGTCTCTGACAGTCACTACCACTCTCTGACACTCTCTGACACTCACTATCACTCTCTGACACTCTCTGACACTCTCTGACACTCCCTATCACTCTCTGACACTCTATCACCCTCTATCACCCTCTATCACTCTCTGACACTCTCTGACATTCTCTGACACTCTCAGACACTCTCAGACACTCACTATCACTCTCTGACACTCTCTGACACTTTAAGACACTCTTAGACACTCACTATCACTCTCTGCCACTCTCTGCCACTCTATGACACTCTCTGACACTCACTATCACTCTCTGACACTCTCTGACACTTACTATCACTTTCTGACACTATCTGACACTCTCTCTCACTCTGTGACACTCTCTGACACTCTCAGACACCCACTATCACTCTCTGACACTCTCTGCCACTCTATGACACTCTCTATCACTCTCTGACACTCTCTGACACTCTCTGACACTCTCTATCATCTCTGACACTCTCTGACACTCACTATCACTCTCTGACACTCTCTGACTCTCTCTGACACTCTCTATCACTCTCTGACACTCGCAGACACTCTCTGACACTCTTTGACACTCTCTATCACTCTCTATCACTCTCTGACACTCTCTGACACTCTCTATCACTCTCTGACACTCTCTGACACTCACTATCAGTCTCTGACACTCTCTGACTCTCTCTGACACTCTCTATCACTCTCTGACACTCTCTGACACTCTCTGACACTCTCTATCACTCTCTATCACTCTCTGACACTCTCTGATACTCACTGACACTCGCAGACACCCACTATCACTCTCTGACACTCTCTGACACTCACTGTTACTCTCTGACACTCTCTGACACTCTCTGACACTCTCTATCACGCTCTATCACTCTCTGACACTCTCTGACACTCTCCGACACTCTCTGACACTCTCTGACACTCTCTATCACTCTCTGACACTCTCTGACACTCACTGTTACTCTCTGACACTCTCTTGCTCTCTCTGACACTCACTATCACCCTCTATCACTCTCTGACACTCTCTGACATTCTCTGACACTCTCAGACACTCTCAGACACTCTCTATCACTCTCTGACACTCTCTGACACTTTCAGACACACTCAGACACTCACTATCACTCTCTGACACTCTCTGCCACTCTATGACACTCTCTGACACTCACTATCACTCTCTGACACTCTCTGACACTCACTGTTACTCTCTGACACTCTCTTGCTCTCTCTGACACTCACTATCACCCTCTATCACTCTCTGACACTCTCTGACATTCTCTGACACTCTCAGACACTCTCAGACACTCTCTATCACTCTCTGACACTCTCTGACACTTTCAGACACACTCAGACACTCACTATCACTCTCTGACACTCTCTGCCACTCTATGACACTCTCTGACACTCACTATCACTCTCTGACACTCTCTGACACTTACTATCACTTTCTGACACTATCTGACACTCTCTCTCACTCTGTGACACTCTCTGACACTCTCAGACACCCACTATCACTCTCTGACACTCTCTGCCACTCTATGACACTCTCTATCACTCTCTGACACTCTCTGACACTCTCTGACACTCTCTATCATCTCTGACACTCTCTGACACTCACTATCACTCTCTGACACTCTCTGACTCTCTCTGACACTCTCTATCACTCTCTGACACTCGCAGACACTCTCTGACACTCTCTGACACTCTCTGACACTCTCTATCACTCTGTATCACTCTCTGACACTCTCTGACACTCTCTATCACT